>NC_059429.1:87807877-88109434 GCF_021028975.2 Sphaerodactylus townsendi
CTCAGAATTCTCTTTTTAGATGATACTGTACTCGTTTTTCTTTTTGTCTATTATACAAATTAGATGTACATATAGTGTATATTAGTTAGAGAGACTATGCAGGGGTGTAACGAGGCAGCGCTGGGCAAACTGTAGCCCTGGGCAAAACCTGAGTTGGATTCCCCGCCCCCCCCGGGCGGCCACTCCACCATGACCAATTTTTTTTGCACCAGGACATTGGTGCCTGCAGGGGGTGCAGTTTTAGACATATCAGCACCAAAATTTCAGCATATCATCAGGAGACTGTCCTTATGCTACTCCCCAAGATAGGTGAGGTTTGGTTCAAGGAGTCCAAAGTTATGGACTCCCAAAGGGGGTGCCCCATCCCCCATTCTTTGCTAAGGAGATGGGGGCTACCCATTTGAGGGTCCATAACTTTGGACCCCCTGAACCAAACTGCACCAAACCTTAAGGGGGGGTGCTCCATCAAGATACAGTTTCCAGATGAAACCCGGAAATTTTGAGGCGGATATGTCCAAGAATGCCCTCCCTGCAAGAACATACCAAAATTCTGGCCCAAGAATCTTTGTTCTGCATTGAGTTTTTTCTGCATTGCTGGCTCAGCCCATGGGGTTTGCAAAGGCTGGGGAGGGAACATTTCTGAAGGCATTGAAGTCTCAAAACTTTCAGGGTCTCATAATGAGACTTTCCTAATGATACCCCCAGGTTTGGTGCAGTTTGGTTCAGGGGGGGCCAAAGTTATGGACCCTCAAAACTGTAGCCCCCATCTCCTATTAGCTCCCATTGGAAACAATGGGGGATAGGGGCACCCCCTTTGGGAGTCCATAACATTGGACTCCCTGAACCAAACTTCACCAAACTTGGGGGGTATCATAAGGACAGTCTCCTGATGATACGCTGAAATTTTGGTGCTGCTAGCCTAAAAACCACACCCCCTGCAGGCCAAAAATGGAAAACCACTAAAAATACCCAAAAACGAACCCAGCATTTTGATGCCCCCCACAAGGTGATGCCCTGGGCAGCTGCCCACCTTGCCCAATGGGCATTACGCCAGTGAGACTATGTAAGATAGTCACTTCTCAAATGAAAGGCAGATTCTGCACGGGCCCCTATAGCGGCTTCCCACCAGCTTATATGATGCTGGAGGAGCCCCAGGGCCGCTCCCCAGAGTGACCACAGCCTGTGGAGGCGCTCCCCACACTTATCTTCTCTCCCTGAAGAGCTCTGTAGGGATAGGGAGGCACGCCCAGGCTGCCCTCCAACTCCCAGGGGGGTCTAAGGGCAGTATGGGCGTGCCTCCCTGTCTCTGCAGAGCTGTGCAGGGAGAGAAGGTAAGTGTGGGGGAAAATTCCATTTGCATTGCTCCAGCTGGGAAACGCTGTTTCCCAAAAGCCTTGCCCGGTGGGGCGGGGGAACGGGGGGAGCACAGAGCTGCCTCGATGCAGAGGCAACAGCCGTGCAAACAGTGCCCCTGGAATGGTGTTTTTACCGTTCCAGGGGTGCTGTTTTTGGCCCGTGTAGAATGCGCCAATGAGGAGAAGGAGGTAAAAAAAATCTGCATAATGTTAATTAAATGTGATTTTTTAATGTGTGCTCATCTTATCTGTATGTATTCCTTCTGAAGAACGGAATAAACTTCATATAAAAATGAAAAAAGAATAATCAGAATCCCCTTATTTCATTAATACAAAAAATCTATTTCAAGTCTTATTCGTTACCACTTTCACATCCACATAAACAGTACAAATACATGCAGATTGGCGTGAAACAGACACTAAGATCCACAGTGTAATCATCCATAGTTATCTTAATTTCCTGGCGCTCCAGGCTTAATTTCACCACTATTTATGCCAGGAGTACTAGGGAAGAGTGTTTTTATATTGCAATGGATAATTCAAGTCCCCAAATATGGCATTTGAACATCCCTGAGGAATAAAGCAGTAAAGGAGATATTAAAATATGTGCAGTAACCACCACCCCCCCGCCCCTCCAGTGAGGGTTCCTCGACTTAGCAATGATTTAATCAAGCTTCTTTTGACAAGGTTCCGCGAACAGAAAACTGCAAAACAATACCTTGAGGAATGTCTATTGCAGAATGTCCCCTGGTGGCTGTAAAGGGAAGAGACACAGCTGCATGGCACACAGCACCAGCAAAGACATAGCTCCCTGGTTTCTACAAGCAATCAAATTAATCTCAGTTATAATATTTTTCCCTCAGCCAAGTGTACTTCCACTGAAGGAAGAGAAAACAGCCCTCTTAAAGGAAGAATAAAGAGAACATGGACAGGATGGAAAAAAGGGTCTCAATATAAAACAATCTGGTGAATAAGGAAAAGAAACTAAATACAGGGAACTCATTCTCACTCAAATACTGAAATTTACATGTCTGACATTCCCTCAACATGGCTCCCACCAGATTCTAAAGCAACAGCAATTAAAATACCTGTTTCAAGCATAAAAATGGCAAACTAGTACCTTCATTAAAAAAACACCAGCAGAAATTAGCAAAATTAGGAACTGTTGGGTTCCCAGCAAGTCATGATACCATAGAATGACAGAGGTTTGGAAAAGTCAAAGGGGTGTGTGTGGAGGGAGTTTCCTGGGAATAATTGTTTAAGACAACTCATACAAATTCTGGTCAGAATTAGCCAAACTAACAAATGATGCAACAGACGGTCAAAACATGAATGTGAGGAGAGATGGAAACTCTACTTTTTATATGAAGCTGAATCGATCATGTAAAAATAACGTGAAGATTAATAATTTGATAATGATTAAGATATAAAAGACTAACCAGTAAAGGTGTTCCAGAGTTGGTGGACAGAAGACAGTGACTTAAAGATTTCGTGATAGTTTCTATGATAATATTTTTATTTATTTGGTTAGTTTGATTCCTATCCCCAAAGGGCTCTGGGCGGGTTACAACATAATATAAAACATTCCATGAACATTAAACATTAAAAATATAAATCCTAACCAATTAGTAATGTAAAAATGCTGAGATGGTAATTAACGTAAGTTCATCTTTCCCTTCTTCCTTCTTCCCCACTCCCCCAGAGACCGAGAGATGTTTAGCTGTGCTCAATCAATCTGGCTGGCTAGTTGGAAAAGGCCTGGTGGAAAGTCATGTCTTGTAAGCCCTACGGAATTGACACAACTCCCACAGGGCTCTGACATCACCAGGCAACTTGTTCCACCGGGCCAGAGCCCGGGCTGTCCCAGTGGAATCCATTATGTTATGGTTATATTAATATAGTTTGGGGTAGATGTCTTTTCTGTTTGTTCCTATCTTTTCTGAAGTATCTTTTTCTATATCTGTCAAATATACTATGAAAATTAAAAATATTTTTAAAAAACCCAAATTCTGGCCAGAATAAGGACAAGACAGAAATGACTGACGTCTAAACCAGACCAGTATGGATTTGCAAATTCTAAGCACCATCTTATTCAACAGGACTTATACCCAGGAAAGTGACCCAAGGACGAAATGGGTTATCATTGACATTACATGAGGCAGGCAGCAAGTACAATATGAACAGGCAGAAATGAATCATCTTCTATCCCTCCCTGATTTTCCTCCCCATACTGCTTATAGCCGCTATTTTCCTTTTAGAGGAGTTCAGACATTAGAAATAACCCCTTTAATAGAAAAAAATTAAGGGGAAGAAAATGTGCCCAGGGGGACAGTTAGAATAGAATAGAATAGAATCTTTATTGGCCAAGTGTGATTGGACACACAAGGAATTTGTCTCCGGTGCATATGCTCTCAGTGTACATAAAAGAAAAATACATTTGTCAAGAATCATAAGGTACAGCACTTAATGATTGTCATAGACTTAAGTTTAACACTCTCCTCCCACCTGCTAATGCTATACTTTAAATGTTTCCATCCCACCAATATTTTATGTGATTTCAACACAAACCTAGTTGGGAAGCTACTTAAGCTTTGTGTGTGTGTGTGGGAGGGGGGGGGGGCAGAAATATTTCCATCCAGTTCAGTGTTTTAATCCACTTATTAATTGTTTAGGTATAACGATGTACCATAACTCAAGAAATTAAATGTTTAGGTATACTTAGGTATAACTCAAAAAAATTAAAGCACTGCAAGCATCACAACCAGAAAAAATGTGCTTGGCAGAAGTGAAACGTGGTTTGCTGGAACACTAGTGGATTGGAAAATAGAAAGAAAACAGTGTGGTAGCTTAAGCTGGATTCAGGTGATTAATACTGAAGGGCTGGCACCACATACAGCCATAGCTGTTGCCCTGAGCACACAACAAAACAGCTCCTGTAGGTTTTGGAAGGTCAGCTTTATGGAGAATTGCCCTGCCCCTCTTAAGAGAACAGTTTAAAGATCTTTATTTTATATACTTCGCAGATCTGCATGGTGAGCATTAAGAGCACATGGTGAACACTCAGGGCAGTAGTGGCTGGAAAGTACAACACAGAATGGAGCATAAGCTTTTGTTCTGGTCTGAAATCATTTGTTCTACTTTAGTTTTTAATATGTTTCATAACTGCATGTAGAGCAGTTAATTGTTAACTCTGTATGTAAGTCATTGCTCTTAATAACTTAGTTCCAAAGAACAACATGGAACATAGCTTATTTGATTATCTTCAGTCTTTAACCATATCCATAAGCCTTCCCTCATTCTTGTTCTTACAGTTCATGAACATTCTCATGAGGTTTTTGAGACGGGTCGATATCAGAATTTTGAATGAGCTGGAAGAGAAATTCCACTTGCTTCTCAAAACTTTCAATAGAGATCCTTTCATTCAATCCATGTAACCTGATAAAAAACAAACCAACATAAGAAGCGGTTTTCATTCAAATCTGCATCAGTCAACTCTGTTAGCACAGCAATATTGCAAGCTTCACCACACCAAGCTACCAGACCAAGACAGAAAGGCCAACATCAACTACATTTGAAGCACCCTAAACTTTATTTGTTTGTGTATATCTCCCTCTTTTCTTCTGACGAGGATCTCAAAGTGGCAGGCATAGGATTCACTGGAGGCCTACCAAATGGACAGTAACCAGACCCAGACCTGCTAGGGTTGCCAACCTCCGGTGGGGATTGGAGATCTCTTGGAATTACAACTGATCACCAGACTACATAAGCAAACAAACAAGCTATTTAAAATATGTATTCCAGTTCTGCTGGAGAAAATAACTGCTTTGGAAGGGAGACCAATATGGAGCTATACCCAACGGAGATCCCTCCTCTCCATAAAGCCCACACTCCTAAGTTTCACTGCCAAATCTTCAGGTATTTCTGATCTTGGAGTTGGCAACCCTTAGACCTTTGAGAGTCATTTTGTACCCTCCAACCAGAGCTCCAGAGCCCAAGTTGTGCCAAATCTTTTGAAGGAAACATCTGCTTGTTTTGCGATGACTTGTGAAAAATCAGGACCATGAATTACATTTGCAGTTCTCCAGCAATTCTAAAGAGCATGCCCAAAGAAGCTAACAAAAGCAATTGGAATTAAAATATACTCAATTAAAATGACTGAAACACAAACTACAAAACATCCTTCTCCACCAAAGGAAGACCTAAAATCAAAACTGCTTTCACTTGCCACCATAAAGAAAGAAATGGGCCTTCTGGCGGACTTCTCTGAGGAGAATAGTTTGAACACTAAGTGCTACTACAAACAGGAGCCCATCTCTGGTCACCATCTGCTTTCCTCTAGCATTATTTTGAAGAAGGATGAGGGTAGGTAGCCCCAGTTTCCAGAAAAGTATAACTTCCATACTTCTTTAGAAAGTATGAACCCCCTGGCAAGTTTAGTCCGGAGTTTCGGGCTGCAGTGCCACCAATATGCGGATGACACACAGCTCGTGTTCACAATGGAGGGCCACCCGTCTTTGGCCCCCGACGCTCTCCAGCGTTGTTTAGACGCTGTGGCTGGTTGGTTGAGAGCAAGTCGGCGGAAGTTAAATCCTACAAAGACGGAAGTCCTGTGGCTGGGTCGGGGGGATCGTCCAGTGCCTTTTGGCCTGCCTACGCTATATGGCGAGATTTTACAGCTAGCCTAGTCTGCCAAAAGCCATGTGGTGATCCTGGATCCAGCACTGTCGCTGGAGGCCCAGGTCACCTGGATGGCCCAGACAGCCTTTTACCATCTGTGGCAGGCATGGCAACTGGCCCCGTACCTTTCCCGACCCGATCTGGCCACTGTGATTCATGCAACTGTCACCTCCAGACTAGACTACTGTAACTCACTTTATGCGGGCTTGCCTTTAGCCATGATCCGAAATTAAAACTTGTACAGAATGCAGCAGCCAGGCTCCTCATGGAGACTTCAAGCAGGGACCGGATTACGCTGGTCCTATATCATCTGGACTGGCTGCCGATCGAGTACCGGGTCATGTTTAAAGTGTTGGTTTTGACCTTCAAAGCTATTCATGGCCTCGGACCTACATACCTGAGGGATCGCCTCTCCCCATATCGCCCCTCCGCTCCTCCTCCTCGGACCTATTGGTGATCCCTGGCTCAAAGGCAATCAGGCGGGCCTCTACACGGGCCAGTACCTTTACGACCCTGGCCCCTACCTGGTGGAACATGCTTCCAAGGGAGATCAGGGCCCTGTGGGACTTGCAGAGTTTCCGCAGGGCCTGTAAGACGAACCTGTTCCGCCAGGCATTTGGCCAGCCTGGCTAAGTACATCTGCCACCATTCCATCTGGCTTCCCATGGGCGCAAGGGTGGGGGAAGAAGGGGAAATCTGATGCCATCTGATATTGATATTTATATAGTTCCTGTTTTAATTATTGGGGTACTGTGCTGGTTTTATTGTATTTTAATGCTTTGTTTACTGTGGTTGTTCACTGCCCTGAGCCCTTTGGGGAAGGGCGGTCTATAAATTTAATAAAATAAAATAAAAAATAAATAAAAAGGGATGAACTAAATTAAAAAAAATAGAAAAGGTTCTTTCTTCTGGAAGCCTACCTCGCAATGGTGCTGGACAACATTGTATATCTGTAACCAAGACAATATAACAGCACTAACAGTACTATCCTAAACAGAATTATACCCTACTAAGCCCAGTTTGTTCAATGGACTTAGAAAGGCGTAACTCTGCTTGGAATTGCAATGCAAGTTCAGATATGGAAAGGATGTTTCAATTCCAGTTTGCCTTTTAAAAGAGACAAATACAGGATTGTGCTCTCCTGTTGATATCTTGGACACTGGGGCAATGTTTTGGACACAGACCAACACTTTAAACAAATACAGCTTTTTGTCAGGTCTCAATGGTTATGTCTTGTTTGCTTTTCTGAGAAATCACTCATGCTTCTCATCAGGTGTTTCCACCAGAAAGAATGAACAGATTGCAGTACCTTGGCATATCATCGGGTTTAAAGACCACTGGATTAAATCGATAAGTGGCATTTGTGAGGTTGGTGAAGTGGATGCTGTCAGTGTTTGCAACACAAACGCCTGGAGAAAGGATCAACAGCAAAAAGATTAATAATATTCCAGTCAAATCTTGTATCTCAGCACCAGGAGCAATGTGCTTAGTTTCCTTACATGCCTTCAAATGTTCTTGTATCTACTTAAGCAATGCCAGAAAATTGAATGCGTAAACAAGGTTGGGTCTATCTCCTAATTCAAGAATTATGGCTTACCCAGCAAGCCATTTTGAACCAGGCTGAAACAGCAGCTTGAAAGTAGAATTGTCAAAAATTACAGGGAGAAATTAATTGAAGAAAATAAACAGCTTTTCTGCTAGCTCCATAAATTCCTAGAAGATTGAATGTATGAATTCAGAAGTTCAACTCAAACTTTATTCTTTGTCAGTTTCCTGTTGGCCTTTTTGTTTGTCTTACCACCATTAAAAACTGTCAATTGCCTTATGTCAGAAAGATAGAACAGAAGAAGGAAAAGGCAATGGTTTTCCATCATGAATATCATGTGTGTACAGGGTGGGGTGGGGGGAACACAGTAAGCAGGGACTAATGAATGGAAACAGAAGAGGAAAACAATGATCATGTGTTTGCCAGTACCTGGAGCCACACTGCCAACATCTGGGAAAACATTCAGAATGGTCTGGCGGAAAATCTGTACTCCGAAGGTCTCGTCGTCCCACGGACTAACTGGGAGCGGATCAAAGGCACTTGTTGCTTCTATCGTTACTCTCTTATCATCAATCGTTTTGCTTACTATTTCCAGTACCTAAGAGCACACCCAAGAGAACAAATAAATGAAAGCAGCAAGGTGCTTTCCATTACGGGTAATAACATATATTCCAGACTTTGGGTCAACTTTGTACACAAATCAATTTCCAGTTACGGTTCTCCAAATAATGATGTATAACCAGGCAGGTATCCTTCAGGGGCCTTACTATGGAAGTCTGCCCTCCCACTACACAGTGGCTTAGTAGGGTGACAGATCAAAGTTCTTTCCAGGCAATCAGTTCTGGATCTTTTTAGAGATACCCTTCAAAGATAGCCGTGTTCCCAATATGATTCTACAAACAACTCTGAGTAGTGTCCAAATATGGCTCGCAGTAAACTTGCTGGCCTTGTGGCAATAACCAAAGCAGCACAATGAGGCCAGCAACCAGACATAGGTGGAGGAATAGTGGAAGAAACTTCAGATATGCAGAAAAATTTGACTTCACCAGACAAAGGCCAAACAAAACAGAACCAGGTTGGAGAAGTTGTGCTACCAGTTCTCAGTTCCATCACGGTTGGTTGTGCTGGTTGTGCTTCCATTAAGCCTAAAGACAAACTGCCTGTAATGTTGCAACAGAGCTCCTTGCTCTGCTGGGTCCCATATCTCCGGACAGTGCCGTGTTTATCTAGCTGACCGGCTGGCATGGCCTATAATGATGCTTCAATTGTAACGTTTGTTACACTCCATCACACAGTCATAGTACCTCATCAACTGTTTGTGCAGGATGGATGCGAAAATTCACAGTTGCGTTTGCAGATGCTGGGATAACATTAGACTACAGAAGAAAAAACAAAGAAGTGTAAACATGTAGGATAGTATCAAAATAGCTCCAAACTCTGACAGATCACAGACCGAAGGACTGTAAGTTGAGTAGGTCCCAAACAAGGGCTCATGGGTTACTAGCTATTTCCAAAGGCAGGAAAGATCCCTCACCTACCTGTGGCATCCTATTAAATCAACTTTGCATCTATTATTTAGGGGCATGTAGTAACAGATTGCCATACCCTTCTGTTCTGATGTACTACCATTCTTCTCCCTTCCCTGTGTCATTATCCCAGCAGTGAAAATAACTCTGCTCTTCCCTGTCCAGCAAGGGAAGGATTGGACAAGTCCACTGGTGGCAGAGGAGATCAGACTGAGTTGAGTGAAGGCACAGCTTACTTCTTCTACAAAGACACAAGCTTTATTTGTACTCATCTAAGATGTCCACATGCAGGATAGTGGACAGACAAGAGCACAGTCAACTGGTTTCCCTCTTCCTCTACCTGGGAGGCTTGTGAGCACCTTCCTGCTAATTAAAGTGGAAGACAGCAGCTGCTAATGCCCCATTTCAGTATCAGGTAAATGTGAAACACAACTAGTTTCTTCCCTTTCTAAACTCAAAGGCTGCTGGCATCAGCATCTGCTTTTTGAATGGTTGCTCAGGTGAGTGGTACATGATAAATGACAAGGAAAACATTTCCCCACAGACAAATGATGACATTTTCAAATAAAAGCATTGTCCATCCTGCCAAGAACGGATTAGGCAATGTAAATTCCAATAA
This sequence comes from Sphaerodactylus townsendi, assembly GCF_021028975.2. Taxonomy (NCBI): domain Eukaryota; kingdom Metazoa; phylum Chordata; class Lepidosauria; order Squamata; family Sphaerodactylidae; genus Sphaerodactylus; species Sphaerodactylus townsendi. The sequence goes on from NC_059429.1 coordinate 87,817,601, forward strand.
TTTCAAACATAAGGCATAACTCAGCACAATGAGATCTTTTTATATGAAATATGTTTATATTTATACTAATACACATTGACACAGGGTACCTTTAGCCACGGTGTTAAACCCCACACAACAGTGACAAACCTAAGGTGGTTTCCACACAGGGACAGGCTTGTGTGGTTTCCCCATTGCTGCAACTAGAGTGCAGTGGCAACAGGTTTCTTGGCAGTTTCCCTGCCCAATCCTGAAGCAGCAATGCCCGCCCCCTCGCCACGGAGGCCTTTGCAATTTTTTTAAAAATTGACACTAGAATACTGATATGTCAATATAACATTATAGCAGTAGGTATACAGGTTCTCTGAATTCATTTTAAAAAGCAAGTCTCTGGCTCCTTTTGTAGTGGATATGTGCCTTTCCCTTTATCTCTCCTCAGAAGAAACACTAGAAGCTCACTATTTTAGAAAACGAAAGCTGGAGATTCAGAGAATCTGTAACACATATCGTTACAATGGTATATTCTTGTGTTGATTTTTTTTAAAAAAGCTCCCCTCTGGGGGTGGGGGAATGGCTGCCTTGGGTTGGGGGAATGCTGGGGGTAATAGCTGCCATATGGGTGGGGAAACTTGGATTTCCTACACATAGAGTAAGAACATAAGAAACAGTCTGTTGGATCAGACCAGAGTCCATCTAGTCCAGCACTCTGCTACTCGCAGTGGCCCACCAGATACCTTTGGGGGCTAGTCATCCAGGTTTTACGATGATCCTTCCCAAAATGTCAGAGCAAAGCAACTTTGGCCCCTTCCACACATGCAGAATAATGCACTTTCAATTCACTCTCACAATAGTTTAAAAGTGGATTTTGCTATTCTGCACAGTAAAATCCAGCTGCAAAGTGCATTGAAAATGCATTATTCTGCATGTGCAGAAGGGGCCCTAGAGAATAATCAGAAAAAATAAGTCAAATGCACCACAATCCTTTTGGGAAGGTGAAAAAAAACCCTTTCCCAACAGCACTGAACCCAGAGCCATTTCCACACAGGCTATGTGTTTAAATGGAAAGCTGCCACAAATCATGTGCAGTGTTGGACTTTGTGCTGTCTCTTAACCTCAGACTTCAAAAAGGGACTTGACTGGAGAGTCAGAGGGACAGAGGGGTCAAAGCATTGGGCATCCTCTCTCTACTGCTCTGACACTCTCAGTTGGATATGTAGATTGCTACTATCAGGGAAATTTCCTCCCTTCCTGTTTCCTTCCACACCTCTACTCACATGTTTCTCTTCTCGACCTTGCAAACCATGAGGGTAGGATGCAGATCCTGTATCTCCTGCCATCCTAGTTAGTTCGAATATCCTATCTAGAAATGGGAGTTCTTTCAATAAATGAAGTATATTAAATTGAGTAGATAAAAAAGTCTTTGAGTAATTTTGTTCCTGGCACACACAGAGATTGGTTCATCTTTGCTGTATACTATATCCTTCGTTCACTCTGCTCAGTAACCAAATCAGAGTCTTACAGGCTGTGGGGCCCAGATTCTGAATATACCAACATGCAGCAGGTACACTTTAAAGAGCAAAAAGGGTAGGCAGGAGGAATATGCATACTGATCTATGCCTGCTGCCTCTCTCATAGACTTTCCCTCAAGGACAATTTCTGCTCATTCAGACTCTGATGCCAGAAGCAACCCTGGCTAGAAAGTATGTTGCTGGAAGGACAGAATACAGCATCTTCAGCCCTCAAGCTCTCTTTGCACTTCAAACCATGCATCATTCTACATAATATTCTGAAATATACACTATTTGTTGTTAGTATTCCTGAATACCTGAATATGGAGCAGCTCCACACCAGGTTTTGCTTATGGCTCCATCTCACCCTGTAAGATTCAGGCAAGCTGTTGTGAAGGAAGGGGGGCGGGGGATCACTCTATTTTCTTTGTTCATGTGAGTTTGTTCAGAATAAAACAATATTGTTATGTTGAAAAGATCCTTTTCATATTCCTGTGTAAAAGCAGCTTTTTACAACATGATTCAATATCGGGCTGCCCCACATGCATGGTTTGGCGTTTGAACATAGTTGTAAAATTACCAAAGAAAACCTAACATCTTATTTCCCTTTCCACCACTGGGTGTCACTGTTTAACTATCATACCTCTGTGTCCAAGTCAAGGAAGAGCTTTGAAATAAAAAATGTCACACCTTGTTTAGTATTCTGTTTTCAGAAAGTCTGTTAATTAATCAGACGATAGCAAAAAACTGTCATCTAGAAGCTGTTCAAGCAAGTTCTGGACCTCTGATTTTTAATTTAGTTCCTAGAAAGATTTTTACTGCCACCAACTATAATATTGTCGAAGGCTTTCTGATCCTCTGAAGATGCCAGCCACAGATGCAGGCGAAATGTCAGGAGAGAATGCTGCTAGAACACGGCCATACAGCCCGGAAACCACACAGCACCCAAACTATAATATTACTTTCTGTAATCCATAAAACAATATAAATTAGCAACACACACAAACAAACAACTTGGTAGGAAGATGTTTCTGTGCCACAGAAACATAGAACTCTCTCAGCCCTACTTACCTCACAAGATGCCTGTTGTGGGTGGGGTGGGGGAGGCAATTGTAAACTGCTTTTAGACTCCTTATGGTAAAGTGGGGTATAAAAACAAACTTCTTCTTCCCCCTCCACACCCCTAAGTGACATGGGTTTTATGCCCAGAGGAAGGCAAAAAAACCCTCCTGGATCCTATGCCAATCTGGCCTGGAGGAAAATTCCTTCCTAACCCCAAAGTGGTGATCGAGAATGCAAGAAGGGGCCATGAGAGCGGAGCCCCCCCCCCCCCATGATCTGCCCCCCGATCTGCTAAGTTTACAGAATCAGCATTGCTGTCAGTTGGTCATCTAGCATCTGCTTTAAAATCTTCAAAGAAGGAGAGCCCACCAGATACTTGTTAAAATGTGGTTCTCAAAACTGAATACCATACTCCAAGTGAGGTCTAACCAAAACACAGTAAAGTGATACCATCACTTTGCATGATCTGGACATTTTATTTCAGTAAGTGCAGCTGAAAATCACACTTGCTTTTTTTTAGCTACTGCATCACACTGCTGATTCATGTTCCCTGTTTGGTCTACTAAGACCCCTAGGTCCGCTGATCACATACTACTGCCATGACAAGTCTCTCCCATCCTATAATTATGCATTTGATTTTTTCCTACCTAAATGCAGAACTTTACATTTATTTCTGTTGAAATTCATTTTGGTAGTTTCAGTCCAGTTTTCTAGCCTGCCAAGATGATCCTGTATCTTGCCTTTGATCTTTGCTGTATTTGCTGTGGGTACGTGTGTTAGTGTGCATGCCGCCAAGTCATGGCAGACTTATGTGACCCTGTAGTGTTTTCAAGGCAAGAGGCATTCAGAAGTGGTTTGCCATTGCCTGCCTCCATGTGGGCTGAGAGAGAACTGTGAGAGAACTGTGATGAGTCCAAGGTCACCCAGCAGGCTTCATGTGGAGGAGGGGGGAATTGAACCCAATTCTCCAGAATGGAGTCTGCTGCTCTTAACCACTACAACATACTGGCTCTCTCCCAATTTAGTATCATCTCCACATTTAATTAGCATTCCTTCAACCAAGTCATTTATAAAGATGTTGTATAACACAGGGCCCAGGAGAGATCCCTGAGGCACTTCTCTCCAAAAGGATGAGGAACTATTAATAAGCACTTGTTGGGTATAATTAGTCAACCAGTTAGAAGAAGAAGAGTTTGGATTTATACCCCACCTTTCTCTCTTGTAAGGACACTCAAGGTGGCTTACAAGCTCCTTTCCCTTCCTCTCCCCACAACAGACACCTTGTGAGGTAGGTGGGTTGAGAGAGTTCCGAAGAACTGTGACTAGCCCAAGGTCACCCAGCAGGAACGTAAGAGTGGGGAAACAAATCTGATTAACCAGAGAAGAATCCATCGCTCATGTGGAAGAGTGGGGAATCAAACCATGTTCTCTAGATTATAATCCACCTGCTCTTAACCACTACACCATGCTGGCTCACAAATTACAAATCCAACTAACAGTAATGTCCTCCCTTAAGTGACTGTTGTTCACACACTGCATGTTTAGATGTACACTTAAAAATCATAAGTGTGATTATGTTAAACAGGTGTTTGAAAACACAAGAATCACACAGAAATTCTGATCAGAGGGTTAAGGAAGGCTGCAGTGCCCTGTAGAATATACTGTTTGATACACATTCAGGTTTCTTCCTGCATAATGAATGAAATGACTCTCCCTTCTACTTGCAGTAGATGTTAACTTTTCTGTTTTCTAATTGTGAGAGAATTGTGATTACATTCATAAAACCATTCCATTGTAGGAAGTGATAATTTGAGTTAATTCTCAAGGAAAGGTCTCAAATGTCATGTGGAATTTTCTGTCCCTGCAGTTCCATCACTGAAGCCTTTCTGAACATTTGTCCAGGATAACTAGGTCACTGGACAACAGTGAAGGTAGTCTATCTTTTTCACTCTACAGAGGGAGAGAAAGAAATGAGTCTACATTTTAAGCTCAAGCAAGGGATAATAATGAGAGGTATAAATTGCTATGCACCAAGACTGGTAAATGAGGCTGCTGCATTTGTCATTCTTACAATTTATTTAAAAATCCCGGGAAATTCATGTAACAGTACCTTGATTCCACCATGAAACATGGTGATTGCAGTGGTGGTCCGAACTATGGCATTAGTAGAGGGTGTTTGCTCAAGAAAGCTGCATAAAGATTTAGAAAGCATTTCAATGCTTGAAACAGACACAAAATTCAAACACATCAGAATTATACAAAAACAAGGGACACTGCATTCCACCAACAGTACTTTTAAAAAACAATAAATGTGAACTTTTCTTGTTTGTTATGCATAGAGGGCAGAGAGGAGTGGGGAGATACTGCCTCACTCCCGACAATGAAGTTGCAATCATTTGTACCTGGGGAAATTCTATAGTCTCTACCCTCGATCCCCTCCCAACAATATAATTCTTACTTACCTGCTGACAGCTGGTGCAAACAGCCACAGATTGGCCATGACGATATTGAGAGGGAAGTTGAACTGAACAGCATAGACAAAAAAAGCACAAAAACACATCAAGAAACTTGGTACCAGATACATAGGTTTCTTGCACAGTAACATTTGCCATTCAAAAGAAGAATTGTTGAAGAGATCCTATAAGTGCATCTGCTAGAAAGTGTTATTTGTATTGAGCATGATCAAGACCAAATCCTCCATACACAGAAGGGAAGTGAATGGGTAGCTGAGAACAGCAGGAGAAAACTGCATAAACAAGAAGCAGTACACCAGAGAAAAGGTAATTCAGCAGGCCACTGGATTCCCCTTGTAGATTCTGCAGGAATCAGTTGTAAGACATACTAGGTTCTAAGATTCTGCTCATACCTTTCAACATTTTGGTCCAATTGTCTGGAGGCCATGGTGAAGAAGAGCTGGCTGAAACTAAATCCACCAAAGACAAAGGTCCTGTGGCTGGGTCATGGAGATTTGGTCACCTTCCAACTCTTGACAGGGTACAGCTAACATCTTCAAAGACCATCAAGGACTTAGATATGATACTTGATGCCTCCTTGTCTATGGAGACTCAAGTAACAAATGTGGCCAGGTTGACATTTTATCTTCTATGTGAGGTCAGGTTACTGGCCCCCTACCAGTCATACAGTGATCCATGAACAGTTACTTACAGATTGGACTACTGTAACTCACTCTACGCTGGGCTGCCCTTGAGGTTGCTCCAAAACTCCAACAGGTTTAGAATGCAGTTGCACAGCTTCTTACCAGGATGCCAAGGTGGAAGCACATCCATCTAGTGCTCCACCAGCTGCACTGGTAGTGAGTTGAGTTCAAGGTTTTGGTGCCAACCTTTAAAGCCCACGGTGGTCTGGGACCTCTGTACCTCTGAGATCACCTCCCCAAATATACTCCCAAGAGAGCACTCTGCTCTATGGCTAAAAACTTGTTGGTGATCCCTGGCCCAAAACATCTGGCTCCTGCCTGGTGGAAAGCTCTGTCAAATAAGATCTGGATCCTGTGGGACCTGCCACAGTTCTGAAGCGCTTTTAAGACAGAGTTGTTCTGCCAGGCCTACAGTTGAGGGCAGCAACAGTATTCCATTTCAGCAGGCCTCCCTTCCCCCACCTTCTTTCTTTTTTTCCCTTCCCTTCCTTTCTTCTTTTAATTCATTCCCCTTTGTTAATGAGGGATTGATTTTAGGGCACTTTTTATAATGTACTTTCTTGTTGTAAGCTATCCTAAGCTCATTAAGGGGAACAATGTCCTAGAAATCAAATTATAAATAAATAAATAGTATACTGGCTAAGGATTGTTCTCTGAGAATATTAAATACTGATCATTTCAAACTCAATTACCAGAAAGTGCAAGAGAGAACACGCTCTGTTCAGTACTTACGTCTGGAGCCAATTGTTCCAACATAAGGGCTTCAGGTCCCTTACCAAACAGATTGGGCATGGGTTGCTGCTCCAACCTATAACAACAAAACACAAAAATCAATACAAATGGTATTCCTTTTATTCAACAAGAATGCAATGGAGTAAGATACAAAGGCAAAAACTGATCACTGTACTCCTGGCCGCTTAAAGAACCAACACTATGGCATAGACTGTGCAATTTAATACAGAGTAAAGAGCAATACAAAAACACCAAATAACATGTATGCAAAATACTGCTTCTAAATCCTATGGTTCTTTAAGGGGCCAGGAATATGGTGACTGGTTTTAGTCTTTATTCCTTTAATTCAGCATATATACACTTATACATAGGAGGGAAAACAGAACACTTGTAGGTAAATAGAAACATGCAAGACGCCAGTGTAGCAAAATGATTATAGCTCCAAACATTCTCAGCCTAATCTATCTCATAGGGTTGTTATAAGGATAAAAATGAAGCAGGGGAGAAAACAATATGTCACCCTGAGTTCCTTTGAGGAATAAAATTATACCAAAAAAAGTCAACAGAGACTATCAAAACGATCTAAACTGTGCAAGGACAATGAAGTTTGCAAAGTAGTAAGATTTAATCTTTATATTACCTGCACAGTGGCTGTTCTATGGTAGCAAAACATTTGTTGGTATGAATTACCTGCCCCCTGCAGAACAATTTTGTGGGGAATGGGAACATAAGAGAGCTGTTCTGAGGTATGCTGCAATTGCTGACCTGCCTCAGTGTTTAAAGAGAACTGTTCCACATCTATGTTATTTAACTTTATTAACAAAAACACATTCAGTTAGTGACATACAGAATCCAAACAAAACATTATCTACTAGGCCTAATGCAACTGCAGTGTTGTTATATGAAAGAAACCTAGTTTAAATTATGAATTTTTTCCAGACTCAGAGGTTTTAGGAATAGGAGATACTTGTTTCTTTCCCCCCTACCCAAACCTCTGTCATCTGCTCTTGCCTCCTTCTCTATGAGCTGGTTCACTTTCTCTCCACATCAGACCCTAATTCTTCCTCTCTCCTCTATTACTCTCTCCTCTATTACTGTTAATGTCTCACAGCCGTTTGGTTCTTTGTTTTTGAGCACATTCCTATTTCCCTGATTCTTAAAAGGCCTCCTTCACCGTCCCACTCTCATGTCTTCTCCTTCAAACGACTTGAATGTTTCATTGCCTTTACTTCTGATCATACCTTTTCTTGACCATCTTCAACATGGATTCCAGCTGCACAACTCCTCTGAAATTACTTTTATTGAGGTATCTAATTACTTCCTTCAGGCAAAACTGAAGGCTTCTTCTGTGCCGTTATCATGCTTCCTGATGTATCTACCACCGTCAATCATGCAGCTTTTCTCATTTACCAAGGCCTCCAGTTTGCTCTTATTGTCTCCTTTTCCTTGCAATACAAAGAACATAGCTAACCATACTTGTTCAGAGCAAAATCCAAAAACAAAAGCCATGTAGTATTTTTTCGCTTAGACCAACCACAGTAACACAACTCAGTGAGTTTTCCAGAACTCTTCATCAGGCAAGATGTTAAAAAAAGGAGAGGGGAAGAAAAAAAGACCTTTTGGGCCCTTTGTTTGCATTCTGTATAGAAAGCTCTGCCTGCTTCAGTGGGCACAAAGCTAGTATCATGCCATGCCCTTAGCCTTTAGGCAACCTCTCACCTGGCTAAAGCTTCAGAGAGAATACCAATACTCGTCCTCTTAGGTGGCATAGAAGAATGGCCTGGCGCTGACGTCACACTGAGTTCTGCTGTCACTGCACCCTTTTCTGTGACAGCTATTCTGATGAATAAAAGAAACCAAAACCACTCCATCAGTGAGATTCCAAGCACAACAAAGTGGAGCTTTCTACTATTCTCTAGTTGGACAAATATTCTTGTTCTGGCTGATTCTTTTTTGAAAGCAAAATAATAAAATGTGACGAGCCAGCAATAAACCAGCAGAAGCCAGGCCTAACAATATGTTGTTCTTATTGCTTTGGGGTCCAATTCACAAGCCTAATGTGTTGTGCAGCACAGCAGAATACCATGCTAACGAATCTCTGGCTTTTTCAGACCTGGAAAATCAATGCAGTTCCTGAGGCCTAATGACTACACAGCCCAGCTACCAGCCTTCTTTTTGGGAAAAGGCTATGCTTTGCATAACATGGCAGTAAACCGGGAGCTCTAGGTTTGTAGGGGGCTGTTGAAATGATCTGGCCAGCCATTCACATCTCTAAGGTTAAAGAGGTATTTCCCAGAAGGAAGATCAGCTACAGCATACATTTTACAGCAGGGGTCAGCGACCTTTTATAATTAGAGTCAAACTGTGTCAAAATTCAGAGTAAGAAATCAACGGCACCAGTATAAGGAAGCCTATTCACATAACTGTAAACATACAGTCTGGGGAGGACGGCCTATAAATCAAAGGATAGATAAATAAATATAAAATAAAATTACTGTTAATTTAAATTGTGGTTGATAATCTATACATTCCCGGCAGCCCAAACTGGTTGCTGCAGCCCTTTCAATAGGAAAAAGCACACATGAGGTCTCAGAATAATGGATTAAAAACACAGGAACATCCTGCATGATTGGTTCAGTGCATTGTCATAAATCTGTATATGGTTTGCACCTGAATTACTAGCAACTGTTTATGTCTGTTACTTCCTTTTCTGCAAAGCATCTCTAAGAAGCCTTTTAGTGCCATACAAATCTTTGCCCACCATTCCCGTCACATAATATTAGGTTGTCAACTGCTTGGAGAAAAAAAAAGTCCTATCCCTTGAACAGATGTTATTTCCCAGGTAATCTTATTTATTTGCACACCATTAAAGTCTTCCTGAGGTCTAACACAGCCCAGCTCCCAGCCTTCTTTTTGGGATAAGGCTGTGCTCTGCATAACACAGCAGTAATGCTAAACCAGGAGCTCAAGGTTTTAGGGGGCCGTTGAAATAATCTGGCCAGGTATTCATATCTCTAAGGTTAAAGAGGTCCATTTCCAGATATTAAGCCTCTGTTAAAGAGACAGGATATTTTTCTCCAGGCAACCGTAGCACCCAGCTATTATAACATCTCATCTGTTGTATGTGTGTGTTAAGTGCCGTTAAGTTGCTTTCGACTTATGGTGACCCTAGGAATTTATAACCTCCAAAACATGTTACCTTTAAAAGTGTAGCTCAGGTTCTCTAAATTGAGGACAGTGGCTTTCTTGCTTGAGTCAACCAATCAGATGTTGGGCCTTCCCCTTTTCCTGCTGCCTTCAACTTTTCCTATCATTATTGTCTTTTCCAGTGACTTTTGTCTTCTCATAATGAGACCAAAGTTCAATAGCCTCAGGTTGGTCATTGCAAATACCCCCTGGACATATCTTGCTTAAGGTCAGTGGTGATGATGCCAGACCCCCCGCCCCTGAACTTTTTGATGCCAAACCTGGTGCCTACCAAGTCCAATGGGGCCACAGGCATTCCCTTTATAGGAGTACCTGCCAGCCAGCTGATGAATAACTGTTGGGTTTTTAACAGTTGGTCATTTGACAATCAACTGTCAGGGGTCAAAGCCCTTAGAGAAGAAAAGGGAGTAGTAGAGGATAGATTACTCTGAGGCCACTATTGGCTTGACCATGTTTCCATAGGGCTTCTGGGTAGAGTGTGGGCAACGGTTGAGAAGGATGCACTAGCTCTGGCTGCCATCACAGAAAGGACCAGAGCCATAGGGTTGTAGTCCCATGTTCCAGAGAATTTTTTGTTTGTTTGTTACATAGCTTTGAAGAAACCTGTTTGTTTGCCTAGACCAGCAGAGAGGCTCTTATAGCAGTAGTAATCACAGGTAAATGTTCATCCTTCCATACTTACATAGCTGCAGGTTTCTTTAATCCAGTTATGATCCCATCTAAAATGAAACTTCCCTCATCAAGCAAGAAAGAAAGTTGCACTCCTCTGGATTCCAGCTCAGCCACAATCTTCGCTGCTCCTTTTCCACCACCCACCTGCCAAATCCATAACAATATTATCTTTGCAAATCAAGCCATTTGCCGACAATGCTAGTCCAGGCAGCAGCAATGAGATTGGGCATGAGTACAGGACAAAAACAGGAACCCCCTACAAGAGACATCAAGTGATTTGTTCTGTCCCAAACACTGAAATCTGCGGCTAAACAAACTATGCATTATTTCATTTGTAACAACAATATTTTCTGAATCCTGCTATAATCCTGCACTCAGAGGCATACTGAGAACCAAAAGTGAACCAGCTACTATACTAGAACATATTCATTTCTGCAAGTGCAACAGCTGGTCCCACTCCAGTAGCATAAGGAAAAGTAATACAATACACCAATCTATCTCTAACCATGAATTCATAGGCTCATTGTTCATTATGCCGCTTTCTCTAACGAAGTATTTGCTACACTAACTTGCATAAGAACTTATTGGTTTACAGCTGCTCAGCAAAACCCATATTTCCATGCTGCTGAGAGCTGATCAGCAAATAAGCATCTAATTCTGCAATATATGAAAGATAACCTCAAGGCAGCACACAATCTTAGAGAATCTTCAAGTAAAGGAGTAGCAAGTGGACCTACTCAAGTTTATTAACAATGCAGGCCACTGGATTCCAACATGGAGTCTACTGTTTCAGCCTTTGGTGGAAAATAAATCTAACTACATAGATACATAAAGGAAAAATAATTGACATAACAGAATACCTCTTCATCATGCCCAAGGCCAATATAGAAAGACCTGCGAGGCCTATACTTTCGTCTCAGTAAGAATTCTAGAGCCTGCAGAATCCCCTGAGGAGCAGAAACAAAATGTTCAATACTATATCATTTTGCATCATGAGTGGAGAACATACCCCCATACTTTGAGCAACAAAACTAACTAGAAAGGGAGTGGGGAGAGGATTTCAGCTCAGCAGTTGAACATCTGTTTGGCATGCAGACAGTGCCAGGTTTAACCCCCAGCATCTCCTGCTAAAGTGCTCAGGAGCAGGTGATGTGAAAGACCTCTGTCTGAGACCCTGGAGAACTGCTGCCAGTCAGAATAGACAATACCATTCTTGATGGACCAATGGTCTGATTCAGTATAAGGCAGATTCATGAGGTCATGGCCCATTATACATGGAATGCTTACCCTGGGGCTCTTAGCTGCACAGTGGTCTCCTCATGTTTCTCTGTTTGGTCTCCTCATGTTTCTCTGTAGTGTGGTCTCCTCATGTTTCTCTGTTTACACATGAGGAGGCATCCACTGCCTGACCTGCAGCTGCTTGCTGAAGACTCAGTGGGAGTTCTTCGTTTCCTGATTTTCTTAACTCTACCCATCAACTCCCTCTTAAAGGCACAGATCTCATCACACCTGGTAGCTGCAAGATAAAGGGTTTTGCTAAAGCCCTTTAAATTGCAGTTATATCAATATAATTTTCCAAAATCCACCCTCCCAGCCAAAGAAAGAGGCAAAGCAGTTCCCTGGATCACACACTACTGAAGAAGGGGACAACATGCTAGAGCTGATATTCACTCCCCCTCCCTTCTCCACACACTCACTCTCTCTCTCTCTCTCTCTCACACACACACACACACACACACACACACACACACTCTCTCTCACTCTCTCTCTCTCTCTCTCACACACACACACACACACACTCTCTCTCTCTCTCTCTCTCACACACTCTCTCACTCTCACTCTCTCTTGCTGCTGCTGAGGCTTGTTTTAAAACAGAGGCTTGTTTAAAATAAAGTTTTAGAAAGCCCTGTCAATCATCAGGGAGGGTGGAAGCAGTGCGGGGGAGGTGCAGTGGAGGCAAAGAGAGACCCTCATTGTACTTTTCCTTGATATATCAATATGAGCATTTGGAGAAGTAGGAAGCAGCCAGCAACATGAATGGGGGGGGGATGGGGGGAAGGCGTAGACAGCAGTGTGAAGGAGTGGGAAGGATAGAACACATCTGCAGAAGCAACCTTCCTGCAACAGACATTCGCCCCCATTGCGCACAAACCCACCTTGTGCATAATCGGCTGATGTGTCCAAAGCACAGTTCATACACACAGAGTTTAATACACTTCAAACCGAATAAGGGCTGATTTAAATGTGATGAAGGGAAGGCACAAGAATCTACCTGTGTGACTTTCCAAAGAATTCTGCCCCTAGAAAGCAATTATGTCTGCTTAATTACTAGTGTGCCACAGATTAGTAACCTGAGCAGGTGTTGTACTGGCATGCTAAGTGAGAACACAATTCAGATGGGGTGGGGTGCGCTGTGGCAGCTGGAGACAGTGTAGCAATGGCAGTACTGCATCACATCCGCAGGGGCCATGGGCAGGATGAAAAGGAGGGAAAATTTAAACGCCTCTGGCCACCTGGATTGCCCCATTGAACAAACAGGCTTATGCCAAACCTATGTATGGTATAAGTCCGGGAGGCCAGGGAGTGGCATTCCCAAGCTGGAACAGTGGGAATGCCCTGCCTCCCCCACCCCCTGGCCGGCATCTAATTGGACACTAGAATTGCTCTGCAGTGACCCCAACTTCTGGGTTTCATTGCAATGGAGCTGAGGGGCGCCCAGCTACTGCCTTTGCCCTCTCTGCCAGTGGGGGAACCCCTTGTGCTAGTGAAGCAGGCAAATGCATCAGCGCTGCCCTCTGCCCATTCGCCGCCGCCCCCCACCCCCCAGGCATTGGGATCGGGCTGCCTATGCGTGTTTCAAGAAATCAGTAAAGTGTAGCAAAATACAGTCAGAAAATGTTTAACAAAGTAATTTCTAAAGTGAATAAAACAGTCTTCAGCTACAAAAATGTACTGAATGTTTCTATTTGCCCTTAATCTCTTTTCATTCTTATGTACAAATAGCAGAAGATAAATTCTTCTTCTTCTGGTATCTCCAAATTTTGTCATTAACTCACAATTTTTTTTGCATATCTCCAAAATGAGGAATAATGTCAAAACTTACTATAACAGAATTTTTGTTATCCAGCGTTCCCCGTCCGTAGATAAACCCATCACGTTCTTCAGCGGAGAAAGGGTCATCAACATCCCATCCTAGTGGGGAAGCTGGAACCACATCTATGTGGGCAAGGAGCATGTAGGGTTGCAGCTGCGGCTCAGAGCCCTGGATAGTGAATAAGTGGCTATATTCCCCAATAACTTCATGTTGAATGAATGTGGCAGAAAACACTGCAGGAAAGACTTTAGGAAGAACCAAGACAAGATGAAACGAAATTGGACATGATTGCTCCTGATTTGAAATTAAAACACTGTATAAACACATCTCTGATGGAATTAGTGAAAATACCATGAAACTTCCAAGCTAATCTGGCCTGGAGGGCCCATTTCAAGAACACTCATAACAGGGCCTTAGTCACAACAAAGGCCAAAATACCTTTCTTACAGCGAAGGTGGACACTGTCCCTGCTGTTATCTTGGTTTTTAATGTAAAAGTACGGTAGGTGGTAAGCTTCTCTACGGAGTATGGACTGTGGAGAGACAATACATTCCCCTTTGCCATTATCTTTGCAGTGGATCACATGCCAAGCTGTGTGGCTAATGTCTCTTTAGGGGTGAAACGAGGCTTGCAATGTCAGCATAGGTCAGGGCTTTTGGTTTTTGGCTGAAAACTGTATTTGGCACAGAAGCTAATGGATGCCTCTGTCTATTAAAATCTTGTACTTACACTATTCCGTGGAGGAAACTAAGAGACAATAGACTCCAGCTGCTGTGTTCTTGCAGTAATGAGCAGAAGATACTAAAGAGCAACCAAAATGATTGGGGGCTAGAACAACTATCCTGCAAGGAGCAGTTAAAATGCTTAGGAATGTTCAGCTTTAAAAAAGGAAGGTTCAGGGAGACATGATAGAGGTCTATAAAATTACGCACAGTGTGGAGAGAGTGGATGGGGGACCTCAAGCACTGGTTGGTTATTTTAATTGATTATTTTTGTTGTTACTAGTATGACATTGCTCAAGGCCTGTAGGCTAGATGAGCAGCATCATTAAAGCAAAGGAAACACCATGAAAAGTATAGATCAAGGTTTCACAAAGCTTGGTACTTTTAAAAGAATTCTGGTTGTTAAGAAGAACAAGGAAATGAATAACCTACAGCTCTCTCACCGTGCACTCTAGATGGGGGGAGGGGGGATGGAAGGGTTGTGGAAATGGTGCAAGGGTGTGTTGATTCAAGGGCCCTGTACATCACTGCAAGGAGTAAACAGGCAGTGGCAAGGGCACTGAAGAAGCTGCCACTGCAGGCAGCTCCTCTACAACAGGAGCCTGCACGAGCATTCCAGGGCATTTCCGCGGGGGAGCGGGGAGCTGACTTTAGTCGGCTTCCTGTGGCCCTTAGGCCCAAGAACACCCCCTTTTGCTGGCATAGGCTTACGCCAATTAAGAGTATGGTGCAGCCCATTATGCTGCATAGGGGGTTTCATGGTGGCCAAGGATTTCTGCAGCTTTTCATGCTTCCCGCACTGTCCGAAACCCCTTTAGACGTGATGCGGCTGCACCATGGAGGCGCATCCCCTGTTGCCACAAAACTACCCACCCCACAGTAGATTGCACTGAAAAAGTGATGATACATATTTTGAAGCATGAAAACTTCTGCAAAGACAGTGCTGCTGTCTTCTCTCCTGATACAAAACTCAATGTACAGCTACAAATATTGATAGATTTTTTATTGTGTAATATTACAAATGCATCTCACTCTTTGTTAAAAAATACTCAGCCATATTACCTATCAGACCATTACTGAGTAAACAGTAAAATTAACAAGATTTAAAATAGCTGGGGCCAAAACAATGCTAAACTAATACAATTTTCTGAACAACATAACTGAAAATCATATCTAGTAGTTCATACATTTATAGGCTACTTCAATCTAGTTTGGATGAAACAATCAATACTTTGCTATTGGGTTTATATCCTCCTCACCCTCCTTCCCCCCCGGCATGATCCAATTTGCTTACTAACTGAGGCAAACCACACATTGTCATTAGATTTAAATTGGCAAAATATGTTTCATGTTTGACTTCTACAGGGTTTTGCCTGTACTAGGAAGGAAAGGAGGAAATCAGAAGATGACAAGGAAAGGAAAGGAGAACAGGAACAATCCCAATCCTCCAAGCCACGAAATCTCAGCAAACCTTACTGAACACCCCTGCACTGCTGACCAATATCTCTGGCTTGAAAGTGGGGTTGAGGAGGAGGGATAACGGCCAGTGGTGGGATTCAAATAATTTAACAACCGGTTCCGGTGGTGGGAATTCAAATAATTTAACAACTCGTTGTTTACAAGCACCATTTTAACAACCGGTTCTGCTGAAGTGGTGTGAACCTGCTGAATCACACCACTGATAATGGCTCTCTCTTGGTAAGAATGCAAGTTCTCAGATGAATTGAAATCTGAACCTAAGACTTCCAGGCTCATTGTTCACACTTTTAGTTACCACTCAAAATGGCCATAACTGTTCACAGTGTTACTGTGGATCCAAGACTTTAAGTGCTGCACCATCAATAGTGACCCAACAGAAATTGTTGCAATGCAGACAGATCTACAAACTAGTTTGAGAATAAAAGGTTTTGGGGTAGTTTATAAGCTTAATCACACAGTGATTAATTTGATCTCAGATGTCTTCTTTTCTAACATCCCATGGTAGCTTCAGTTAGTTAAGCTGCACTTGCTTCCATTTTTTATACATGTGGTATTTCAGTTTCACTGACAAAAGGAATGACAAATCCAAACCATTTTTAAAATAAAATTTCTATGAAGAAAATTCCCACCTCTCCTTTAAAAGCAGCAAAGTAGATTAAAGTACCTTTACGAATATAAGGCTCGAACTCTGCCAGGGCTGTTGTATTCTGGTCGTCTGGAGCAAAAGAAACTGTTTGCAACCTGATGGCACCTTGCAACATACAAGAAAATATTTTACCATTTTTACAGCATAATGAGTTGAAAACATAGAGCCGACAGAACCTATTATCAATAAATTGACCAGTATCATCTCCAAGATGTCAGTTTCCATGGTCATTTTGAACACCAGTTATTTTCTGTAGTCTGTTGCATCTCTCAGTGACATTAATGGCCCCACATTAAAATATATGCAGTTGGTGCATCAAATGCTGAGCAAGATCTCCAGACTTCATCAGACATAATGTATCTGGCGGATCACATAGCACAAATCCAAGGTGAGTACATATCTTACTTAGAAGCTAATCCAGTAATGGAATTGAGCCTGTATGATTCTACCACAACATTAGGAAACTATATATAAAGTTATTCTACAGAAAGGAAAGTAATTTATATGAAGATTTTTAAAAAATTAAACAGTAGTTCAGAAGCAGCAGGCATTCGTGGAGTGAATAACGGTGAAATTCTTCTCGGACAGGTTATGTTATGCTGTGATATCAATGAAACCAGATCTGAGCAAGCAGAAAATAAGAAGATCTAATCAATTCAGATTGACAAGGCCTAAAGGCTAAAGTCACTAAAATGCAGGCTATATTTTTCTCCCTGGTATCACCAGAACTGCTTCTTTACACAGAAGTAGAGACAGAAACATTTATCGGTACTTATCAGCTGATTTCATCTTTGCATTTGTGACTTGGCAAACCAATCATACCTATAATTACTGGGCACTGTAAATTTCATATCCACAGCTCAACCAATTAAGCTCCCCCCTCCCACCGCAAGTTTCTGAAATAGAGGAGGTTCAGGATCTAGATATCCAGAACTATAGAATGCCATTTTATAATTTATAACATGCCTAACATTACAAGTACTGTGCAAAAATATTCCTGCAGACATGGTTTACACTATAATAGATACAGCAAAAGGAAGAAAGTATGGTTGAGGGGAAAGGAAAATTACTGCACAGACTTTATATTGATGATCAAATGATGTGATAGGAAAACCTGCTTACAGTTTTCATCCTCTGAAGATGCCACAGCCACAGATGCAGGCAAAGCATGAGGAGAAAATACTACTGGAACACGGCCATACAACTGGGAAAAACCACAACTTCCTAGGGATTCTGGAAGTGAAAGCCTTCAACAATGCAGAGCAGTGGTTCCTGACATGTGACCTGGGGACCCCTAGTGGCCACACAGGTTATTGCAAGGGGCACACAAAGCCATCCAGCGGGCCTATCAGCTGGTTTCCTTGGCCCCTCCCACACTGCTGCCAGTCTGGGAAGATCCAGAGCTGCATCTGACATCTGCCAGCAGCTTCACCAGAATATGACATCTCTGTCTCAACCACCTCAGTTTAGGCTTGTAACGAGGTGGAGAGGCTGCCCCCTCCATACAACTCATCAGATGAAATGAGTTCTGCTTAAGTAAAGAAAACTTATGCTGGAATACATGTTGTTACTTGTTAAGGTGTTGCTGGACTTTTCATTTATTTTATCACCTAGATTCTCATCTGTTGTGGAAAAGACCTTTAGATCAATAACTGTGGCAGAGACCTGACAGCACATCAAGAGACAAGGTTCCCCTTCTTCCAACCCAAATGCCATTGCTAGAACCATGGTGGTGGTGGTGGTGGTGGGGACGTCCCTTGATCATGCGTGGATCTGTTGTGTCAGGCCAGAAAAATAAAATTTGGTCAAGATCATCGTAATCATTAGCTAATATACTTATAGAGTGACCATTAGTTGAATTCATTTCATAGTAGCCTTATTGACAGCAGAAGGGCTCTTTCTTTACAAAACCTTAGCTCTATATTATTAATTATATATTGAACCAAAGATCCCTTCTTCTTTCACAAGGGAACAAATTCTTTAATCGCATCCCAGCAAGCCACCTGGGTGCTTGCTGAAGTTTGTAAACAGAGATAACAAACAGGATTTACCACAGTCCCATTGTAAAATGCAACCTCACTAACAGAATGTGGGGAAAAAACTTATTTGACTTAAAAATCCTATCAAGGACATGGGTTCCCTCCCCCCTTTTTTTCTCAGAGGACCATTTGAGAGTAAACCCAAAACAATGAACACAAAACTTCCCAGGCAAGATTTTAAAAAATTAGTATTCAGTTAGGGCTGTCCGACTCTCGAATGTGGAAATAACAGAGACCGTAGGAAAGTCCTAAAGCAGTTTATTTCTTACAACGCGTAGAGTAACAATAGAAAGCTGGATCTAAGCTAGAGAGCTTAGATCCAGGAACTATATCCTTCAACCCCCCCCCCCCCCCATTTCACCCCACACCAAATGTCCCTTACAGTTTCTACAACATTTGCACTACAGAGCTTCAAAGAATCTGGGAACCGTTCACACTTCTTGCAGATGAGCTGGCGCCAGGAGGTTGCCAGGAAGGGAAGAGGAAAACAGGAAAGCATTTACAGGAAAACATTTGCAATTCTTGCACAGCAAGGCATCCGGGCACTGACAGGCTTGGTCCTGACAAGGGCAACTGAATAATAATTATAAAGGGGACTGTGAACACTTTTAAGGTACTTATTGTTATAACCAACATATCTGGATTTCTGCATCATGGAGAAGATCTTGGAAAGTTCACGATTCTTTCCCTTCTCCCTCTTCACGCGAGTTCCACCCACTTTGGACAGGTCAATAGTGAACCTGAGCTGCACTTTAAACCGGGCAAAAACTCCCATAGAAAAGCCCCGAGGCTGCGGCGCCGGTGTCAGACTGCAGGGGGCGTCGAGGGGCTGAGCCACTCCTACCCCCTCTGGTTACCTTTCAGCGCCTCCTTAAGCTCCTGTCGCTCCAAGGGGGTGAAGTTAGCTTCGATGCGCGGCTCGCCCATCCGCGCCCAAATGTCGGATGGCGCAGGAGACTTCATGGAATAAGTTCGAGCGAGCACCACGATCAGTAGGACGGCGGCCACCCCGAACAGCACCAACAGACCAGCGCACAGTCCCTTACGCAACCAGGGGCTGAGCGCCGCCATTTCGCTCCGCTGTGCTGCTGACTTCGCGCTCTGGCAGCCGCCGCTGGGGGACGAGGAGACAGGCTTCCCTTTCTGCAAATCATTAAAGGAACTGGTTATTCATCACAGGGGAATGGAAGGCTCCGAGGCGCGCCAAGAAGTTCCTTCTGATTTAAATGCGACATGCTGGCTGGCACGGCTGCGCAATCCTGCGCACTTGGAAGTAAGTTACGCGGAGTGACTTGGGACTTACTTCCAAGTAAATATGGACACGTGGGTGCATCCCATTGATGCCAAACAGAGACGGTGCCTTAAGCAGTTTTTGAACGTCACAAAATCCTCCACATGATGTAGCGTGACTCGAGACCAGTCAACAATCTGCTGTTTTACACGCCCTTGCCTGATTTACATTCCAATTCCCACTCTTCTCCTCCTGGAAGAGAAGCAGGATTTTAATGGTGTGAATTATCTTTGCACTGCTAGTCCAGCTGATTCTTCCTGTTAGGGTTGCCAACTTTGGGCTGGGAAATTCCTGGAGGGTTGGGAATGGAGCCTGGGGGAGGGATCTCCATGGAGTATAATGCCATAGAGTCCACTCTCTAAAGCAGCTGTTTTCTCTAGGGAAGCTGATGTCTATCGTCTGGAGATCAGTTGTAATTCCAGAAGAAATGCAGGCTCGACTGGGAGGCCAGCAACCTTACTTCCTTTCCAGTGCAATGTTCCTGGTCTGTTACTTATGAGTGATACAGCTACAGTTGCCACAGTTGCTTTAAAAATCATTTGAACTATAACGCCACTAATAAGTAGCCTATTTTCTCAACCTATTGTTTGAGAAGAGGAGTTTTGGGTGGGTGGAGGATATCTTGCTTCCTGGGAATTAGATGCAAATTCAGTGGATTTGCTATTTAATAGCAGTGGGTTGGGGGAGCAGTGGTACAAGGCCCTCACAACGGACTCTTTTTTGGTAAAGCCATTAGAGCAGTGATAGCGAACCTTTTTGAGACCGAGTGCCCAAACTGCAACTCAAAACCCATTTATGTATCGCAAAGTGCCAATACAGCAATTTAACCTGAATACTGAAGTTTTTGTTTAGAAAAAACAACTCATACATTACCATCTTTTGTCTTAAAAGATAAACACAATGACAGAGCTTTCAATGATATAAACAACTTTATATCAACAACTTTTATGATTCGCTCCCTAATTTCTACCTTTATGGAAACTTCAAGGAAATTTTTCAGAAATCAGCCCCGCCTATTCCTAACAACAGGTTCCAGGCATGTTTGTGGAATGTTGTCAATGCC
The DNA here is from genome assembly GCF_021028975.2 of Sphaerodactylus townsendi. Classification (NCBI taxonomy): domain Eukaryota; kingdom Metazoa; phylum Chordata; class Lepidosauria; order Squamata; family Sphaerodactylidae; genus Sphaerodactylus; species Sphaerodactylus townsendi. The sequence goes on from NC_059429.1 coordinate 87,838,252, forward strand.
CAGATGAAGTTAATTGCTGTGCAGTAAATAAATGCATATGTTATTATCAAATTGCAGACGTGGGGAATGGAAATAATTATGCACATGTGACCTGCTCTAGTGATTTTGTGGCCCCTCTGAAAGATGATCAAATCCCCTTTGCCATCACAGCAAAGTAAGGGAATTTCTGCAAAGGGCAACCTAGCCATAGAAAAGTGTCCCTACATTTTTCCAGGGGAAGGGATGCAATTAAGAACAGCCACTGTTGCACAATATGTGCAGTTACCAACCTCCAGGTAATGGCTAGAGATCTCCTGGGATTACATCGGATCTCCAGGTGACAGAGATCAGTTCACACTTGGAGAAAATGGTTTTTTGGAAAGTGGCCTCTTTGCCAGGATACTCCACTTAAGTCCCCACCTGCTCCAAACCCTGCCCCTGAGGCTCCATTCTCCAAATCTCTCCAGGTATTTTCCAACCTGGGGCTGGCAACCATAAAACACAGTGGGCAAATGCGTAAACACTAAACTGGTTCCTTTTCTCTGGGCTTTCACACACACATGCTTTTATTTGTGGTGTTTTATGTTTTGGAAAAAGCCAAACCAACAGGTGTGTAGAAGTCTCCGTTTGTTCTCAAGTGGAGTTTGGAGTGAACTTTCTTGCTCAACAAGGTAGATATGAATCCAGACTTCAGCAGTTTTCCACTGCAGACCTTTTAAAAAAATCACCCACCCTCCAGCAATCTTAATTAAACCCCAACAACTGCTATCTAGCAGAAAGTTTCAAAAGTACTTTCTCTGCCTATTTCCTGTTATTGTTTTATTTTCTCTCACTTGTACCTTCTACTTACAATAAAGCTGGGTTTTGTCTAGCAAGTCACAATGTAAAGCATTTTGTAATTTTGAGCTCCAGCTTTTTTCTCGCTGCCATGAGTGCTTCCTTTAACAAATACCTATATTACGCACTTTTAACTGCTGCAAACTGGTTAACTTTTGTGGAAACATCCAGGGATAGGTTTCTTACATGGGTTACTTGTGCAAAATTGTACTCAACAGATCAATGTATACACAGAAGACATTGGAAGAACAGACAAACGCACTGATCAGTCTCCTCCCACACTGCTGCTTAAGGTATCCAAATGTATACACACTTTTATTTCTTTACAAAAACAAGCTTCTTTTTCAAAGACTGAACAATTTTGTAAAAAGGCAGGGAGAGAGAAGAGAAAACGCATGCAGCAAGTAGCACTTGTGAACTTCCTACTATTTTCAACAGAAAACAAAGTGGCTGGGGCTAGTTGTCCAATTAACACACATAAGGATTAAAATCTGAAAGAAAAGTCAATTTTCAAAAAAGACTATTTTCTACACTCTTACTTCAGTGGCCAAATTATTTTCATATCTACTTCAAATCTCAATTCCCTTCAATGTAGCCATACTCAAGGGACTCACCAAGATAATTAGCAATATCCTGCAGAAAGGATACGTTGTACTTAAATGACCAGCCTGGACAGATCAGCAATTGAGTCATAGTTAAAAATGTATTAAAACATCCCTTTTTAAAAAATCAAGCTACACATAAGCATCACTGTGTATAACACAATTACAATTAAAAGCTCTGTATACTACAGAAATGCACAATACTGCCCTAAGACTGCAGGTGGAATTCAGCCTCAGCAATTCTTTTACAAGTAACCCAAGTACAGTACATTTGACTTCTGCCTCTCATAACACCCCCCACTGCTTCCGCTTCTTCCCCCCACGAGGCTTTCCTCCCTGCTCCCATGGCTACCTCCTTCTCCCCGGAGCGGCAGATCTTTACCCCATCGCTTGCAGAATGTACCGGGCTTCCGCAGGGGAGAAGACGGGCAAAAGCCTCCAAGAGCGCCTGGGTAGAAGACCAAGTCCAGGCAATCTCAACAGAGTCAAGGGCAGGTAAAAAAAGCCGGCGCAGCTGGGGAAAGGAGTGGATTTCGGCAATCGCGTGTCTCCTGCAGCAAGGGCATGCCTGCAAAAGGAACAAAGCGCGCCGCTGACCCCTGCAGAGGAACACCCGGCGCAGGAGCAGAGCCCACTGGCGGCCCCAGCAGTGGCTCACCTAGCGCAAGAATGGAGATTGGCGGCAGCCCCTGCAGGGACGCACAGTACGGAAGGAGAGCTCCGGATGCAGCGTGGCCAAACGGCAGCCCCCTCAGGGGCCACTAAATGAACAGCGACGAGAACTCGCCTCCAGTGAGAGGTAGCCAGCTCACCGATCGGCCCGGGCTTCATGCTTTTGAAAACAGTTACGCCCCATAAACAGCAGCGGCAGAAGAGGGAGGTGTTCCTGAGGCAAGCCGCCTGGGGGAACGCCCCATAAGGCACTGTGGCAGTAAGCCGCCCATAAAGCACCACGCGGGAGGGGAGCACCCTTTCTCAGAGGCCCTTTCTGGCGCCTCTGAGAGACCCGTGCCAGCGCAAGGGGGGAAGGGGGAGGGGGAGAGTGGGGCACTCGCGTGCCCGGCAAGAGGCCTCCGCGTGCCACCTGTGGCACGCGTGCCATAGGTTCGCCATCACGGCATTAGAGTGATATCTCTACTGATGCTGGTGAACACTGGAAGGGGACAGGCCAAAGAGAACAATCCCCTTCTGTGGATGGGAAAATCGAGGAGATGAAAAATGTCTATCCCTCAGTATCCACATGGGTTGCACATTCTGCATGTTGCTAAATGCAGAAAATGAATGCCCAAGTATCACAGATTGTAAAGCAGAACCACTCCAAATGTTTAAAAATGGGGGGGGGGGGGAGGGATATGCTGATATGATTAGTCATGGTAACAGACCTGTGTGTGTGTGTGTGTGTGTGTGTGTGTGTGTTTGTGCATGCTTACAAATACATATTTATGCTGAGGTGGACTTTAGTCCACAAAAGTTTATGCAATAATGAACATTAGACTTTAAGACACCATTTGTGTGTTCGGGTGTTTGCTGTAACTTGCTTAAATTACTGTTTGGAAGTTGTGATCACTAGCAATATGTTACAGTTGTATAACAAAGATTTTAGGAAGCTCTTTCCACTGATTTAGTACGTGCCCAACAAAGAGAATCTTTTCCAATGCACATTTGGACAAAGAAGCAATATGCTTTAGTGCAGCTCTGGAAGCAAATTAGCTCAATCCAATCCTATGCATATTTTCAATGGGTTTACTCTCAGATTAGGTAGGAGTCAATGTGGTGTACAGGACAGTGTCAGACTAGGATCTGAAGAACCTAGGCTTGAATCCCCCCGCTGCCATGGATGCTTGCCTGGTGACCTTTCACCAGGTCACACACTCTCAGCCTAACCTGCTTTACAGGGTTGCTGTGAGAGGAAAATGGTGTAAATTACTAGAGAGAACAGATGCAAATACATAAGTGTTCATCAGATTGATTTAAAAAGCAGATATTGGATAATTACCCCAAATGATGCAAGTAACAACTGTGCAGACTATTTCAGGTCATGAAAAAAGCACAAAGCCAAGTCTTAAACCCCTTTTCCCAGCACCATAGTCCTATTCTGAATTCAAGGTCCGTGAACATACTTTTTAAAAGGGAAAAGGTTTATTTATTTTTTATTATTATTTGATTTAGTACACCGCCCTATCCCCAAAGGGCTCAGGGCGGTGAACAATATAAAAGCATATATAAACATAAACATATAAAAGTTTAAAATTTACATTCTAAAACAGTATCATACGAACCCATATGCAACCCTCCCAAGAAGAATGATGGGTCCCGATGATGTTAGGGACCCTATACAGCAGGGGGGAGGATAGAAGCAGGGCACCCTCAGCGGCTGGCGTCTCTCCGCCAAGGCCCGGTGGAACAATCTCGGGTCTTGCAGGCCTCTCACGGAACTTCCTCCGGGTTATCCCGCGAGGGTCTGGACAGGCTGGTGGTAGAGTGTTCCATTCAGGCAGGGCCAGGAGCTTCATGAAGGCCCTGGCCCGGAGTGCGGGGAGGCCAGCCGCGATCATTGAGGGGCCAGGGATCTCCCAATTGGCCTCTGCTGAGCCGCTTAGGAGAGGCTTCCACTCGTGGACATATGGGGTAATGCGGGTCCCGAAGGTACGAGGGTCCCAGGCCAGCTTAAGGCCCTCTTTAAAGGTCAGCACCCACACCTTGAAGATGATTCGAATTCAACTGGTAAACTTCAATGCAAACGGCGCGAAACATTGGTGGCGGTAAATATGTTCTCGAAAGGCGTTTCTCCTGTGAGCAGCCGGGCCACCGTGATGTTGGACCAGTTTCAACTACCTCCTCCGATCAAACGCGAAGGGAAGGCCCGCGTAGAGCTAGAAGTTACAATAGTCTAGCTCTGCTGGAGGTGACCGGGCTGCATGGATCACAGTGGCTACAGGGTCAGTGTTGGAGAGGAAGGAGCCAGCCGCCCAGGCCTGTCTAAGATGGAAAAACGCAACTCTCGGGTTGTATGGGGCCACCTGGGTTTCCATTGAAAGAGACGTAATCCAGGTGGACCTCCCTTATAAGGTTGCGGATTCGGAGGAGGTCGGGCGCCAATGTGACCCTCCCACACCGCAGCTGGAATTCCCCAATCTCTCCCTCCCCGCCAAGCCAAAGGACTTCTCGCCTTCGATGGATTAAGTTTTAACCTGCTCTAGTTGCAAATCCAACCAGCTTAACCGCCTCCAAACAATGCTGCTGTAGAGCTGCAGGGGCGGTGACGCAAGTTCCCCGCCTCTCCAGTCGACAGAATGAGCTGGAGTGTCATCAGCATACTGATGGCAGAGACCACTGTGAGCTCCAAAGCTCCGCACTAACTGAGCAAGGGGTCGCGATATATAGATAGTTAAATAACAGTGGGATTAAATACAAATGCCCCTGAGGCACACCATAATGAAGCGGGCACCTCTGGGAAGCTTTGTCCCCACACCACACTTGCTGACTCCGCCCCCGGAGGAACGAGACAATCCATTGAAGGACAGTGCCCCGGACCCCGGAAGCGGCCAGGCGGTGGGCCAAAAGGTCGTGGTCGACCATATCAAACGCTTCGGTGAGATCTAACAACACCAGCAGCGCCGATCCGCCTCGGTCAAGTTGCATACGGAGCGTATCTGTGACAGCGGCGCGCACCGTCTCCGTCCCATGCCCAGCACGGAAGCCGGACTGGAAGGGGTCGAAAGCTGATGTTTCATCCAGGAAACCCTGAAGCTGCTCCAACACCACTCTCTCAATTACCTTCCCCAGAAACGAAAGATTCGAGGCGGGGTGGTAATTGGCCAGATCTCCAGGATCTAACGATGGTCTTTTCAAGAGTGGGCGGACCACTGCCTCCTTCAACCCATCTGGAAAGACTCCTTGCTCAAGAGAGTCATTGACGATCTTCAACAGGTGGGGTCGTAACTCCTCCCGGCAAGTTTTAATTAGCCAGGAAGGGCACGGATCCAGAGGACAGGTAGTAGGTCTAACAGCAGCCAAGATCCTGTCAACAGCAGCTTCGGAGAGCAGGGGAAACCGGGCCAAGCAAGGGCCAGAAGATGGTTTGACACGGAGTCTGCAAAGAGCTTCTGGATCACTGTCTTAAGACTAAAGTTGCAGATGAAACCTCTAGAAATGTTTAATTCCATCACTTTTCTACTTTAAAAATCAGTATTTTTCAAACCAGGGGTGGATCTGGGGGAGGACTCTGGGCAGCAGGCAGAGGCTGTGTGGGTGCCCAGTTGCTGCTTGTGCTGCACATAGAACACATGACACTGCTCTGCTTCCTTGGTCCACGCATCTGCCAGGGTGAGAGTAGACTGAGTTGGAGAAAGTGAGGAGAGCCTGATGGTTGAGGGAGGAAAGAGAGGATTGTCTGTTGCGAGGTGGGGAGTGGGGAGAGGTGAGCCTGGGGCCAGTTTTTGTATGCATGATGTGCAGTCAAGTCACTTCCAACTTAAAGCAGCCCTGTGAATTAATGACCTCCCAAATCTCCTGCTTTTAACAGTCTTGCTCAGGTCTTGCAAACAGAGGGAGTCTCCCTCTTTGGATGCTGCCTTCCACTTTTCCTAGCTTTGTTGGCTTTTCTAGTGAGTCTTATCTTCTCATAATGTGACCAAAGTACAATGACCTCAGCCTGATCATTTTAGCTTCTAGGGAGTGGCCCAGCTTGATTTGATCTCTGTGTGTGCATTATGTGCAGTCAGGTCACTTCTGACTTACGGCTACTCTATGAAGGCCTCCAAAACTTCCTGTTTTTAACAGCATCGCGCAGGTATTGCAAACGGAGGGCTGTGCCTTCCTTAATGAAGTCAATCCATCTCATGTTGGTGCTGTTTGGAAGCTGTCTTCCTAGCATTGTTGCCTTTTCCAGTGAGAGGGTATTTCAGAAGTAAACTTGTCTAAAGATCTCATCTACAAGAGCTTTATCACGGATTTATCCGGGGGTCTGTGCAACTGCTGTGGATTCAGGTGTCAGGAATTTGCCTTGGTTATCCAATAAATGCTATAGCTTTTCTTGAATAAAGACTTTTAATCAATTTTCTTTATTTGGTTAGTGGGCTCTCTTCGTTGGAGTTTAAATTTCCCCTGTCATAGTGAGTTCTCTACCATATATCTGTTATTAGAAAACTGACCGTTTGAGCTTGCAGGAGCTCTTGTTTTAGGAGAGTCCACCCTTCACTTGCTCTGCCCCTTTCCAGCATTCATGTCATGAAATGACTCTAATCATGCCTCTGAGTTCATTAAAGTCTGTCTTCCTAACACAGTGGTTCTCAACCTGGGGGTCATGACCCCTTTGGGGGTCGAACGACCCTTTCACAGGGGTTGCCTAAGACCATCAGAAAACGGTCTTTTTGTATTTTATATATACCAATTTTATGGTTGTGGGTCACCACAATATGAGGAACTGTATTAAAGGGTTGCGGCATTAGGAAGGTTGAGAACCACTGTCCTAACATCTAACATGCATGCCTGGCTATGAACTCCTTTTGGCTCCCAACAGCAAAAGGAATTCTAGGAAGAATTAATAGATGATAGATAAGATAATGTAAAAGTGTAATTATTCATTAACAGTTGGTAGAGGTCAGCACAGTCTATTCTGTTTTAAACAGTTGTTGATTATATATGTATATTATATATGTTGATTATATACTATATATAATCAACATAATATATGGTTGGTGTCATTTTGTTCTTTTGCTTCCCTTAAAGTAGATTTGTCCCTGTTTAAAACACCAAATGAGTTCTGGGACACTTGAAAAATAGCTTTACTATATGACTTTAGTTGGCCCTAATAGAGCTATTATCAGAGCTATTATCAGTACAGTCTGGTATCAGTACACTTTTCTGGTATGAAGGTCCATTGAATAGATATGAGTAGATTTGCTTAGGAGAGGCTTCCTGTTTGATTTTTTTCCTAATTGGATCTACAGCACCCTGCATGGTTTTTAGTATATGTGTGAGAATAATGGGATTTTATAGTAAACTTGATTAGTATTGAGTTTCTTACTTGTACAGGATACATAAGTATTCAACAAGTGTCATGTGCATCTGGTTGGACAGTGCCCCGGTTTCTTGGATGACAAAAGACACACACATACCCTTCTTCAAGTGTGCATAGCTGTTAGTCATTTTTAAACATTTTTCAGCTGTTTGGAGTTTGAGGGCATGCAGAGGCGGAGCTGTAATGGGAACATCTGGGGCGGCTTGCCCTGGGCGCCGCCATTGCAGTCACATGTCGGGGTTGGGGCTGGGGGCGTTTTGGGGCGGGGTGTTTTGGTGACATTTCGGGGTCGGCGTGGGGCAGGGCAGGGGTGGGAGGGGCACGCGGGCAGTTCATGTCCCATGCACAGATTCCCCTCCCTTTGTCACTGAGGGCATGTGCTCCCTAGATATATTAAATAGTTGCTCATGTGACACTGACACGAGCAAAATTTTATCATCTCCCCTGCAGCAATTCCACCTCTAGAACTAGTTGTTTCTTTGAAGGATATGTTCTCTTTCTTCATGACTAGAACAAACTATGTTTATCTTAGAATGTTGAATGACACTTTGGAAATCAAATCTGTAACTTCCCAGGTGCCATATCCCAGTGCACTTGGTTGCAAATCATCCCCTCATATACTGTTGGAAATTGTAAGAGAGATTTTCTGTAGGTGGGTGTATTTTGATGTGTGTGTGATAAACTGATTAGGGTATGGGGAGAGTATGTTACTATTTACCATTCAAGTTGAATGTATTGTTGTTTTCTTTTTAAGTCGCTGTGTGGTAATTGTGGATAGATAAAAGATTTTCAAATGTAGGGATTTTTAAAAACTGTTTCCCAATGTGTGTGTGGTGGTAGTGGTAGAGGAATACACTGCTTTCTATGAATAATGTCCCAGACAATGATGTCCAATAGATGTCTGAAACAGCTGTACAGGTGACTTTTGCAAAAGTGTTAGTTATGCTCCTGGGAACTAACTTTAACTTTTCTTGTTTTTTTATTGATTGTTTTATACAGTGAAACAAAAACTTAGTTGCATGTTAAAAACCATGTATTTTAAAAGTTCCAAACCTACTACATTAAACACCCTTCCAACTCTACTAATTTTCCCATTATTTATAACAAGGTAATTTCTTGATGAAATTTTATTTTCTGATGATTTTTTAAAATGAAAAATAGAGTATTTCATTTTTCCCCAAGATCCTTTCAGTCTTCATTTTGTTTGGGTGTGTTGAGTTTTTTTGGATCACCAGATCCAAGATTTTAGAAAAACCTGAATTTTGGGGCTACAGATAAAATTTTATTTCTTGTGCCTTGGGCTATAAAAACCTTTTATTTTGATTCCTTTACAAATTCAACACCTTGCTACTGCAAGACAAAATTAAACAGAAAACTAAAACCACAATAACAATTTGCATCATTCATCCTTTTATATAAAAATCACTTTGCACTTATACAATAAAATTCAAAAGAGACCGGTTTCTAGGTTATCTAGTCAGGCTTGTCTGCCTGAGAGGTAGATTCTCTTTGTGGCATGCTAATGAAAATTCATTTAGCATTTGAAAAGGTTAAACACTTGAAAGGGATCAGTAATAAACCAAATATGTTGTATAGGTCAGTTTAAAGATATTCAGCCTAAATAGCTGTTTGATGCTTGAGTTTTGAGTAGTTTATATGTTTTTGAAATATTTTTAATATGCTATCTGAGATGTACAATTAGCTCTTTCCCCAAGATATGTATGGGACAAGTGAATGGGTCCAGGAAAACGGGTGCCTTCTGAAGCTTTGTGTTTTTTTTCTCTCAAAATGAGCCTAAACTGAAGTTTTTGTAAATATGTAGCTATGTAGGAAGATAGAGAATACTGTAGAATTAGTTATTTCCTTGACAGTTCTAAACCCAAGGACTAGTCACAAGCCCATTTCAGTCAATGGCTTCAGTGTGCATTATATCAAGCCATATGTCAAATACATTTATGAAAAGTTCTGTCTATGCTTATTGTTCCTACTAGAATTAATAGGATATTTTTCTCTGAATGGAAAGGTTCCCATGAAGGAAAGGAGTGCGGTTTGTAATGGAAAAGGAAGCCCTTCTTCAAAACAGTGGTGTGAAAATGCAGCATTTGTTCCAGGTAATTAGTGATAATCCCAGGTAATGCTGCTGCATTTAAGCCCCAGAAAGAAAAAGGGACAATTTTATATATTAGTGCTAAAAGTCAGACTGGGCACCATTACCAGGGACTTATTTACACGTAGAGTGAGGTCTAAAGTCAGTGTGTACTTTAGAAACAATCATTCCTTCGCAAAGCCCAGGAGCTGCATCTTGTGAGATTTCTGCCCGGCACTCCGGACGCAGTTCTCCACATTTCCTGTATTTTTCCTCATGAGAACAAGGCTAATGCTTTACAGTTCCTTGGTATGCTTGTGTTCATACATTTGAGTATGTAAGCATTGCTTGAAATGTGAATGAGCAACAATGAGGACCAGAGAAGTGCAGTAATAATCCTGCTGCTCTTCTGCTTCTTCCAGGTAGGCAAAATTTAGTTCCTGAGATCCTTCTTCTGTTCTCCATGATGCCAGCTTCAAGAACCCCTTGCTCTGAATTTGGAAAGCAGAAAGGAATGGAAGGAGGAAAGAATGTCAGGTAAGAGAGGCATTTTGCCTCAGTGCCCCCAAAATACGATGGTCCCATGCCCCAAATGCACATTGTTCTCTCCATTTGGATGCAGGAACATTTTTTTCCTAAAAGACATTCCTTGGCTAAGGAGTCAGGTGCTTAAGAGCACTCCTGAGAAACTCACAGTGCTGTCTGGGTCTCCAAATGAAAAATACCTCCAAACATTTCCTGAGGAAAAAACAAGGAATTTAGGTTAGGAATAGTGTACTGGATACTAGAAACAGGTCAAAAATGTACTGGAGAGACTGCATGTCTGAAGGATGGTTCAGACTTTTCATTCCCTACTATCTTTCTCTTTCACTCACCTCTTCCAAGTTTTGGAATTCAGCACTGCTGTCTTCCAGAGACTCATCAGTGACAGAGATTTCTATCTGACTTGCTCTCTGTATGGAAACATGAGGAGGAAGGGAAATACTAGTTATCATTACAAGCAAAAAGCATAATAATATATTTAAACTGTAAAATAATCCATATAGCTGAGAGGCTGAAGTTCATCATAATCAAATATAATCCATATAGCTGAGAGGCTGAAGTACATCTAAGATTAAACATGTGTGTAAGTTATAAAAATTAGTTTGCACTGGCACTGCCATGGCATGTTTATGCAGTGGCCCAGTTATATGTATGATCTGCTTCTAACACCATGCAAAAATTCTGGATAGAGTAAAGGTTCTTTGGAGATAACTTGTATCCATGAATTTAAGACACATGCACTTTATATCTAATGTGCTGTACATGTAGTTCATACTCATTCATACCCAACTACAAAAAGGTTTGTGGAAGCAAATTCTAAGACAATTGTTCTACACAGAGTTGAATTCAGTGACAATTTAACAGCACTATAGGTTGTTCTTACAAGGTTTAATGGGTTTAGCCAGTGTAATGCCGTAGAAAGAGTGTTGAACTAGATCTAGCAGAAACCAGGTTCAACTCTTCACTCTGCCTTGAAAGCTCACTGGATTAGGCCAGTCACATTCTCAGCCTAACCTACCTCACAGGGTTGTTGTGAGGTTAAAATGGAAGAGAAGAGAATGACGTAAACTGCTTTAGGTCCCTACTGGAGAGAAAGACAGGATATAAGTACATACTGGATTTAAACAGAAGAGTGGAGATTTAGGAGAAGTTCAGGAGGATTTTATTTACACTGAGTATATAAAACTAGTTTTCCAAGGGAGATAGTAGAGATATTAACATTGGCTATCAACATATACACAAACAGCTGTCATTTATATTTTAGCTACAAACATTTATATGTATGGTGTGGTTGGGCCCTACATTTTGGTCTCCTATGAAGCTTCAAAAAGGAGATACACCTTTGCTATGGAACAAAGAGTTAGTCCTTTGTCCTACATTTAAATGATAACCAGGTGGTTTCACCTTCAGTAAATGTCATAGAAGCAAACAATTGCTATATGGCAAAGATAAGATATTTCGTCATGTCAGCTGAACCTGGGCTGGTAAATACTTTATCAAGCAGAATAATGCAGATAATGAAACCAGGAACAGGGTTACCCCACAAACGCAGCATGTGACGTGACAATTTAAAAATAAAATGTCCTTGTAATCATTTGTGATGTCGCTTCACAAGGGGATACTGGGGGCCATTCCAGGGAACAGATATTGGCTGAAGTGGGGCTTACATTGTACTGCCTATCTTCCTGGAAATGTCCTATTCAGAAGTGTTCAATACGCTTAAAGACCGGCTTTTCGATCTGGAATTTGCACATTTACATCTAGCAGCCAAACGAACCTGCTCCCCTACACAATTCTTAATTCCATTCGAGCAGAACTGCACGGCTTATTACCTTTATGTTCTAACGAACCCCTGTGCAAGGAGAGCTCTTACCATTGCGCGATTCAACGTTATGCCCTCTGCCCTATTAAAGGGTAGGTTTAGTAACCTAGAAAAATCTGCAAGGTTATGCAGCTGCAAATCCAATGTGGTTGAAACCCTGGCCCACCAACTTTTGCACTGCACCAGATTTGTTAAAATCAGATCTAAATATATCAATTTATATTCTCTTTTCCAATCTGGGCTGCCAGATCTGATTAGGTTATCCTTATTGCTGAATAACTCGGACCCTAGTCTTTGTGAAGAGGTCGCCAATTTTATTATGGAGGTAGCTGAGAGTACCCAATAGTATGTATCTGTTATGGTCCTTTTGGGGCCTTTTGTTTTTATTATCATTGTATTTATTTTGCTTTCCGATTATGCCAATGAATGCTTATGTATGTATGTATATGTGATGTGGGCATATACATTTGGAAATTAATAAGCTTGGATCAACAGGATTTGCACATTCATCACCACAGCTGTTACATCTAGTGGTGATTTGCATGTCTGAATGCTGCTGGTGACTCATATTTTTGAGTAAGATTTCTAGAAGCAAACACACATAATTTTTGGGTCTTCTTGCCTCTTCTTGCACAATGGTGCAAAATGCAGCTGAATGAGTCCTTATGGGGACTGCATGATTGGCACGCATTCAGCCAGCGTTCAGCCAACTGCATTGGCTTTGGGTGGAGGATTGGATCAGGTTAAAGGGCTTGGCATCAAAGCCCTAAACCATCTGGGACCTTTGTATCTATGGGACCTCCTCTCTCTATACATTGCCCAAAGAGGTCTTTGTTTAGCATGTAACAATTTACTGGTGGTCCCTGCCCTAAAATATGTCCAGCTATCCTCAACTAGGTCAAGGGCTTTTTCAGCTGTTACCCCAGTCTGATGGAATGATCTGTCAAGTGAGACTCGGCCCCTACAATTTTGCAGTGCTTGTGAGACAAAGCCTATGGTTGAGGACTCCAACAGTTTACCAACTAGTTGGCCTTCCCTTTCCCCTATTTTCCTCTGCTTTCTTTTCAATTTCCTTCCCCATTTTTCTGTTATTGTCTTTCCCCGCCCCCTCCTTTTGAAATATATATGATTGTCTTTCGGGGCGGGGGGGGGGGGGGGGCTGAGATGGCACATCCACTGAGTCAAATTGAATGGCACCCTGTCAGAATTAATATTTGCGAGGGTTATTTTAATGCTTATACGGCTGTTAATCAGCTGGCCTGAGCCTATATGAGGAAGGGTGGTTTAGAATCAATAATAATAATAATAATAATAATAATAATAATAATAATAATAATAATAATAATAATAATAGTAATAATAGTAATAATAGTAATAATAAAGCTTCAGCATCTATGGCACAAACCAGCTGAGGTGGCCCTGGTGGTAATTGGCACCCTGGGCGCCATTCCGAAAACTCTGGGGCAGCACTTGAAACATCTTCAAATCGACAAAATCAACATCTGTCAGATTCAGAAGGCCACCCTGCTGGGATCTGCATGAATACTACGCCAATACATTACAACTTCCTAGGCCTCTGGGTGAGGTTTGAATTGTAATGAAAGGCCAACAACCAGCTAAAGAACTGGCAGCTGTGAAATCAAACAACAACAACAACAACAATAAAACCTTCAACAATAATAATAATAATGAAAGGCCAGCTAAAGAACTGGCAGCTGTGAAATCAACCATAATAAAGAAAACAAAGTTGGGATATCAAATGGCCAAAGACTCAGAAAAAATCTCACATTTGCTGTGCATGGATGATTTGAAGCTGTATGGAAAATCAGACCCAGAAATCCAGTCACTAGTGAACACAGTCTGAATATTCAGCACAGACATTTTGATGGAGTTTGGCCTGGAAAAGTGCGCCAAGAAATGCCTTATAGCCAACTCAGTTATGTGAATTCCTAGTGGCTCTCCAAAGTGGTGCAACCCAGGCACTTTTATTCAGAAGATATCACAGTCTAGTGGTATCAGTGGTTTACATGGTAAGGACAGTTGGACTAATCCTTTTCATCTCTGCACATTTTTTTTACTCAGACATTTTCCTGGGCATCTAAATGCATAAGTTGATACTTTTATATCCAGAGGGCCAGCATATTCTCAATTTAGGACTCCCCCATATTATTTTATTATTCACTTATTTTATTAGATTTAATAATGCCTGGTTCAGGGCGGCAAACACACATAGTTACAAATCGCAATCATAAAACAATTCCCATTTTAATAATTAAATAATTAAAACATTAAAAGCATTCACAGATGGTGACTAAAATATTGAGACCCATATTAAAATGTTTCAATGTTTGATTGTTTTATACTGTATTTTATATGCTGTACACCGCCCAGAGCCCTTCGGGGATGGGGCAGTATAGAAGCCTAAAAAATAAATAAAATAAATAAATAAATTTCAACCATGTCCCATTATATAATACATTACTGTCAAAGGGGGAATGGATGGGATGCAAGACTAATTTCTATTTTTGTCAGTTCCTACAGATCCACCAATGATGATCTAAACAGAGTTGTACCAAACAGAAAGAAACATTAAAAGCAGTATGACTTCTGTAAAGCATTGGCTTGCTAGGTGACATTCCATTTAGATGAGCCGGGTTCCTCTTTGCCACAAAACCCACTGAATTCTCCTTTTAGGGATTTTTTTTCTTTTCACATTCTTCAAAATATGTCTTTGCTATGTTTTTCATAATTTAGAGCTAGTAAAGTTGAGATTGCCAAGGGCCCAGGTATTGCTCGGAGATGATGAGCCGGGTTGTTGAGAGTCTGTGGCCCAAAACCAGCATGACTGACACTTAGTGGCCTACCATTCCACTATGCCCTTGTAGCAGCTAAAAGTCTCATTTTAGCCCCACATTCATCACACCCTGTTTCAACAGGGAGAATCTTTTTTTTTTCAATATAAAAACAAGGGCTTTAAACATTTCTTATGGCTGTAAAATTAATTTTGAGAATAACAGATGACTAGAAAGAGGATTATTAGGCTTCATGAGTGGTGGTAATGAATGTTGTTGAGTGGTGGTAATGAATGATAGGAACAGACTGTGTTGCATTTTTTTCTACATTTCTAGCCTACCTAGTTGGTAAGGTCTGGAAGTTGAGTGGGTGACTATGAAATGGACACACACCACTGGTGTGGCCAAGAGTAAGGACTGCTGTTCACATAGGAGCACAGTGAATTATCCATACCTCTTCAAACACCGGACGATGTATAGCTCTGTGGCCATTCATTGTTGCGAACAAAACAGCATCATGGGTGGTCACGAAGACGTGACTAGGCTCAAGGCCACCTTCTTCAAAGACTCCTCCTATGCGAATGTCATCGTACACTTGGGCTGGAGAAAGAGACAAAGTCACTTTAGTGGGTTGAAAGCAGAAGCATATGCTCCAAAGTTATTTAAGATGAGTCATATTCACTGTGGAAACTGTGACTGTCCAATAGATAGAAAATAACATTTGACCAGCAAAGGCCAACTTAGCAGATAGGGCTCTTATTTAAAGTTCACATGGAACCTTGCAATTGCCAGACAAAGCCTGTTCATCAGGCAATATGCTAGAATGCAGCTGTTTAATGTGAATTTTTATTCTGGAATAAGGAATGGTGTGGATAGAGCAGTACTGAGACACTAACACCTGAGATTTTGTGGATTCACAATATTTGATAATATTTGTTCAAGCTCCAATAAAAGTCTCCCAATCACTTTCATGCTTCAATGGAATTAAAAATTTAAAACCAGTATTTAGAATATATTGAGGTGTTCTTTAATCTGGTTGATAGAAGGGCATGGAAGAAATCAAATCAAGTTAAAATGAACAATATACCTCTGTTAAAGTAAACAGTAGAACAGAGGAAATAAAAGAATTACATTTTGGTAAGGCTCATACATCAGGGGAAAGAGTAGAAAAAGTATAAGTGAGAGCAGAGGTGGCTTAATCCTTTCCTCTTTTACTATTTACTAATCTGCCTTCCCCCAATTGTGAGAGAAGAGACGCAAAGTCCCCATACTTTCTCCAGCTACTGGGGAGAGGGCAGCTTTGAGCAGAAGAGGCAGGAAGAGAATGCAGCTCCTCTCCTATATTTTTCCTCTTGTCCAGACTTGCAGCCTATGAGGCTGCTTTAAATTAATAAAGCAAATGGGAGGAGGAAGGAAGGATCATAAAATTGACCTTCAGATGCAATTTAAGCCTCACACCTTTCAGTAATACCCTTCTGTTGTTAGAAGTATGCTCAAAGCCTTTGTCTATATAGAGAAAAGATGTTCCATTGCATCAAGGAAGCTAAAAGCATAGACAACTGTCATGTAAGCATTTTTTAAAAAACATATAGCATATCTTTCTTTTAAAAAAGAAGATAATGAGACTAACAAATGGACATAAGCAAATTGACAGCATCTTCTGAACTGTGCCTTTCTGGTCCACAAACTATACTATACCCAACTGTGCTTGTAAATTTATCCCATGGTATAAAGTAGGAATGGAAGTATTAGAATAGATTTTAATACATATAAAATCAACCAATATTCATCATATTCCTTTTCTAAAAACATGCATATGTGTGCCTAAAAACAATGGATTATGGTGTGTGTGCATGTGTGTGTGTGGGGGGGGGGAGGGGGTTGTTCGTTCCAGAAAGAAATGCCTTTAATCAAGTGCAAATTTAATTGATCAACTAAAGATGAGCAGTCCAATCCACAGCCCCAGGTGGTCGGGGACAGGGCCACTGCCACACCGACCTGTTGCCTCCAGAGGGATTTCTGGTGGCACAGGGAGGCAGGAAAGCTGAAAAAAACCCCGTGGCCGGAAAGCCCTCCATAGGGCTTAATGGGCCAAAAGCAGTGGTGGGATTCAAATAATTTAACAACTGGTTCCGGTGGTGGGATTCAAATAATTTTACAACTGGTTGTTTACAAGCCCCATTTTAACAATTGGTTCTGCTGAAGTGGTGAGAACCTGCTGAATCCCACCACTGGGGGTGGCCTAAGTCCCAGGCTGTGGTGTAACTGGCTACAAAGCTGGGGTGGAAGCTGATTAGTGTTGGTTCCACCCTTGGGGATGCTTCCATTGTGCCAGCAGGGCTGGTGATGGCAAATGAGTTGCTGATGTGGCACCCAGCACCACATCCAGGCATCCCATGGGGCCACAGCATCTGCTCGTCTGCGTATTATGCCCCTCCAGCAGGGTAAATGCCCCAGAGAGGGCAAATCCGCCAGCGCAGGCCCTCAGGATGATTCACCCCTCCCCCACCAGATTGGGCCATAAAGCACGTATGATTAAGAGTAAGGTTTACTTAGTCAACAACCCTGTTAAGGATTCTCATTTGCCTTACAAGCAGGGAGGTATTAGAATCTGAAAACTAGGGATGCTAGTCATCAACACTGAAGATGAAGCTTGGTTGCTTTCTCTGAATCCAGGTTGAGGAAGCTGCAGTTTTTACTCTGAAATGGAGCTGTTCTTGTTGGAGAAAGTCACTGCATGCATGTGTGCCTATGTGCATGCATGGGAAAAGGCCACTCATTGACACATGGAGGAAAAACTCCCATGTACGCTTCCAGATATGGAAAACATACTGCCACAGCTTTTCCTGCATAATCGAAAACGTGGGAAACTGCACTATGATTTCAGCATAAGATATAAAACCACAGGTTCTTCTTTCAAATAAATCTTGTTTTTCTCCCACCAGTGACCCAAAATAGCTTAAGCCATTCTAGATTTCATACCTCACCTGTGAATTGATAAAAGGAATTGAGCAATCTTTAGAGGTGTTATTTCATGCTCTTTGGAATTTGAACTAAAAGGTATATATGAGCTTGATATTATCAACACTTCTTCCCAACCCTGATAGGCAAAGATTTTATCTTAGTAACAAGAAGATTTTAGAGAATCACTGAAAGGTTCAAGAGTTTATCTTATTCTTCTGATAAATATCATCCCACACCATTAGCTAGTCTCTCCCACCAAGGAGATACCCAGTCAAACTTAGGGAAACACCAGGGAAGAGAAACGCAACATTTTGAGGCTGCAAGAATGGCAGGCAGACACAAGGGACAATATTCATACCAGGAACATTTGCCAGGAAAACTTTAATCCCAATCCTTTGGTAGTTGGTGCACAGCTATAAAGCAAGACAAAAATGGGAGGGGGAGGGAGAATATTAGTTAGCTAATTAGCTTTTACAGCACCTGACAGTGCATTTATTTAGGATTCATCACAAATTTCAGACATCTTAGAAGAATTGTTTCTAGAATGATATGATAAAAAACACCTCAAGTTGTACACAGCACAAGATTTTCAAAAGCGCTCAGCTTCTATTGACACAACATGTAGCCTTAAACCTAACCACTGGAACAAGATTGTAAACTATTAGGTACTTGGTTTACTTAAAAACTGTCTTTTTAAATTAACGTAGAATGGTATGAGAATAGGCATCTGAACCTTTGGCACCCAAGCTACTGGCCCACATGATAGCTTTCAATTGTTGAAGTTCTGTTGATGTTGTGGAATTTTCTTATTTTTTGGTTTCCTCCAAATTATGACTGTTCAAATCCCTCATGACCTACTGACTATGTATGTACATACATATGTGCCATCAAGTCATAATCAACTTATGGTGATGATAGCGAGGTGGTTTGTAATTGCCTGCCTCTATAATGTCTTAGTTGGTTGTCCCCATCCACTGCTCTTAACCACTATATCACTATGGCTCCTAGTAAGGTGGGGGTGGAGCCAGCAGTATAAAGAGTCCACTGCTCTTAACCACTACACCAAGGTGGCTCCTAGTGGAGGTGAAGGTGGGGTGGGGGTGAAGCCAGCAGAATAAAGCTGGAGTTGGGTTGAGTGGCTGCTCAGTTGATGGGTCAAACTATAAACTGCAGGCTCAAAGCCTGTAGTTTAAAGCTCGGCTCGGCTCAGCTCAGCCAGGCTGAGCTGTGTTAAACAGGCATGCCCAGCCCCTGAACCCCATGTGGAGTTTGGGAGTAGAGTGAGACCAATTTAATTCTGAGCTCAGTCTGGCCAGGTTTAGCATTCCACTGTGTGCCCTGCCCTTGAATTCCACATGGAGTTCAAGGCAGGGCACAGTTCAGCGCTGGCTACTTGGAGGCTGCAGGGTGTGAGCTGGTGCCCCCTTCAAAGAGTGGTGCCCAGGGCATGTCCCCTGTCTTCTCCACCCTAGATATGCCTGTGTGTGCTCTTCCAATACCCAATCTTCCCCAAAGATAGGGGACACCAAAAATGTCTGAAAAAGACTCATGCATGGAAATTCACTCTTGTCTCATGCTTATTCTTGATCTTTACTCTTGTTATCCACTGATCTAACATATTTGTATTATTACTTTCCATTTCCACTTGACTCCGTGGTGTTTCCTACACAGATCCAGGTTCATGTGGCTTCTCCCTTGTTGCTCTAACTGCTGATACACCCACCCACATGGCAGCCATCCAGAGTTTGTTGCAACTTTTCCAAAGCTTTGAAATAAACAAGTTTGAAAAAGATTAGAGAAAAGTTGGGGAAACCCCAGAAGGAAACTCATTTCCCATTAGCACTGAACCAGGGGCCAATAAACCATGTCAAGAAGGAGTATGACAGCAGCCTTCTTCTCATCTATCACTGGAGTCTTCTACATGGATCATCTGTCCTGAGTTCAATGCTTTTGGGAAGCAGGTTTTTTCCTCTGTCCCACAGTATCGTGGTGCATTCTTGTACTTCTGGGTTTCCTCTGATCTTCCTCAAACCAGCTTTGCCCCAAAGTTTTGAAAAGTATATGGTAACACAAGGATGGCTGCTGCATATGTGGAAAAATCTGGATTTTCCAGCTTACATTGCAGCCATTTCCTCCCCTGCCAAAGGGACTTTTATTTTAATTTTTAGATTGGCACTACAATGTTGTTAGAGCGATATACTTTCATAATTAGTGTAACAGCCTCTCTGAACTGGCTTTCATTTTTTTAATTAAAGTAAATCTTTATCCTCTTCCCTTGCATAAATATAAGGAAAAAGGCATATCTTCTTAAGAGAAGGAAGTGGAGACTTACTTGAAAAAAGAGAGGTGGAATTCAGAGAAACTGTTGCACCTATTGTTACAATGTTATGCTAACATAATGATACTCTGCTGCCAATTTAAAAAAAACACAAAGCCTGGGTGGCCACATTATAGCATGTAGCCACTTTCAAGGAATGAGGCAAGGAAACTGGGGGAAAACTGCTCCACTCGCTGCTCCACTTAACCTTCAGCCTCACCAGCAATGGGAAAATCAAAAAATCCCATCCCTGTTTGGTAAATATCACTAACTTCTTAGCCTTACTCTGATCCTGGATATATCTATGTCATATGACTTGTGTGCCACAGATATGGTATCTGATTAATTGCTCAGCTACCAATTGTGACCTTACTAGTTACTAAAGCCAACCTACTGCAGCTACACAAAACCAACAGTTCTGTTTACGTTTGTTTGGTCAAGTTCAATGAAAATGTTTAGGCATAGCTTTAGTGAACAATACAAGATCGCCAAAACAAAATAAATTAGAGGCAAGATACAAACCAACCTTTCCCAGGGCCTTTGTCCCCATCAGATCTACAAAGCAAACTCCACTCATGTCCAAGATAATGGTGTGGAAGTTGACAAATGGGGGTGCGGTAATCATAGGATCAACATTAGAGGCTGGGATATCACTGCAGGTGCTGCTCCGATGACTAGTTGTGCTTCCCTGTGCACAGGAAGCATTGTCCTGCCTTGACGTGTTCACAGAAAGATTGAATGATATGTGGGAAATGTTGGTGCCATTGGAAGCTGTCTGGTTGTTGTTGGTATCTGTTGGAGTAGTGCTTTCGAATTCCTTGTGGAGCTCTTGCAGTGATATGGTCTGTACAAAGGAAGACATAGTACTTTCAGGAAGAATTGTCTACTCTCAGGAAATCACTGAACCTTGATGTAGCATGCAAGTTTTCATCAATTCAGGTCATAGGTTAACCTGATTTTTTTAAAGACATAGAACCATGTTCCTATTTGCTTGCTTAAGACACATGGTGTGGATTAATCTGTTAATGGCCCTGATTTGGATCAGAACTTTGGACTGTTTCTGTGCTTGTTTTCATGCACGTAGGTAAGGGGGGGTTTCTCGGGTTTGAAACCCCCCCAATCATGTCCGAAGCTCCGCCCACCCGTTTGTGGGTTTTTAAAACGTTTTAGTGCTTTTTCGGTTTTTGGCCTGCAGGGGGCACATTGTTTGGGCTAGCAGCACCAAACTTTCAGGGATTGTTGTGAGGGAGCAAGGGCAAGGGTGCCCCCATGCTCCATTGTTTCCAATGGGAACTAATAGAAGATGGGGACTACACCTTTGAGGGTCCATAACTTTGGACCCCCTGAACCAAACTTCACCAAACCTGGGATGCATTATCAGGAGAGTCTCTTATTGATACCACCCATGTTTTGTGAAGTTTGGTCCAGGGGGTCCAAAGCTATGGACTTCCAAAGGGAGTGCCCCATCCTCCATTGTTTTCAATGGGAGCTAATAGAAAATGAAGGCTACATCTTTGAGGGTCCATAACATTGGACATCCTGAACCAAACTTCACCAAACCTGGGAGGGATCATTGGGAGAGTCTCTTATTGATACCACCTAGGTTTTGTGAAGTTTGGTCCAGGGAGTCCAAAGCTATGGACTCCCAAAGGGGTGCCCCCTTCCCCCATTGTTTCCAATGGGAGCTTAGGAGATGGGGCTACACCTTTGGGGGTCCATAACTTTGGACCCCCTGAACCAAACTTCACCAAACCTGGTTGGTATCATTAGGAGAGACTCCTAAAGATACCCTGAAAGTTTGGTGCTTCTAGCTTAACCATTGCATCCTTGACAGCAGGCACCCCCCAAATTTCCCCAGATTCTCCTTTTAAATCCACCCCCTTTGGCATGGATTTAAAGGGAGAATCTGAGGTCCTCAGTTTAGAAGAAGAAGAAGAGTTTGGATTTATAACCCCCCTTTCTCTCCTGTAGGAGACTCAAAGGGGCTTACAATCTCCTTGCCCTTCCCCCCTCACAACAAACACCCTGTGAGGTGGGTGGGGCTGAGAGAGCTCCGAAAAGCTGTGACTAGCCCAAGGTCACCCAGCTGGCATGTGTGGGAGTGCACAGGCTAATCTGAATTCCCCAGATAAACCTCCACAGCTCAAGTGGCAGAGCAGGGAATCAAACCTGGTTCCTCCAGATTAGAATGCACCTGCTCTTAACCACTACACCACATTGAAAGTGATGCTGTTTCAGGGTGGGGGATAATCCACCCCCAAACAGCATCACTTTCAATGTTGTTTAACTAGGGACCCCAGATTCTCCCTTTAAGGTGGATCTAGTTTAAACACCATTGAAAGTGATGCTGTTTGGGGGTGGATTCCTGCATCACAGCGGCTGCCCCAGGGGGGCGGCGGGTGCAAAACTCAGATTTTGCACCAGGCTCCATTTTCCCTCTATGCCTCAGCCCAGAGGGGAGGGGCAGGGGAAGGCAGGGCAGGGGAGTCTGCCATCCCCGACCTCGGAGAGCTGCTTTTATAAGCGCTAGGCCAGGGGCGGGGCTTGGGGAGGCGTGGCCATGCCCTGAGGCGGGTGGGGGGTGCCCCCCCGAACCCCCCCATAAAAACCTATACCTACGTCCCTGGCTCTTTTGTAGACAATCACAGGTTTTTTCAACTTCTTCTCTGTCAAATCTACACTTAAGAGAGAATTACCATGGCTACCTTAAGCAAAGGCTGCATAATACCATTTTAGGTCCATAATGTCTACCATAATGGAGGGTGTTTTTCCTCTATTATTCAGATGGTGAAGACTGAAAAACCTTGTTCCCTATGTCCAAAAACCTCAAGAATGCAAACATGGATTCTGCACAATACTGGCACCTAATATTGTTCATGAAACATGGATCCTGCTGATAAAGAACTTGAAATGTTTTCAAACCTCCAAGATGACCCTTGTTATTAGTTTTAAGCTGAACGAAGTCAGCAAAATAGGCATTGGCTTACTTTTTTTTTATTTTGAAGCCCTGGGCCAAATTAGTATTTCAGTGTAGAACTGCCCTGTCTTACATAAAGGTGTGAAGAGTGGGAAACCATTTTTTCTTTCTTTTTATTGAAAAATTAGAGCAAGATAATTTCCGTAATCTTATTTCACATTACAGAACATGTAATCAAATCTCAATCATCGCTTCTAATGATAAACTCAATAAAAAGGGACCAAAGTCTTTGGAAAGTCTCTGACAGAGCAATCCAAAGGGGAGGCCGAAAGTGCTGTGGAGGCAGTGTGACCCTGGCACTGGCCTAAATGCCAAGCCTGAGCTGGCAAACCAAGCCCCTCTTCTACCCCACTCAGATTAATTTCTACTAACAGGTTTCCTGTGTGAACTTCAGACATCACAAATAAAGCTCAGTTTGCTCATGACATAGCCAAACCTGGTAACTGTTAGACTCACATGTTTCCTCCGTCCCCCTTCCCTCTTCCTATTGTACAGTGTGCCAGAATTGAATATAAAGTCTTCAATTAACTCCAAATTGCCATGATGTCTGAAGGCAGACCCCGTAACAAACTGATGTTAGTTTCTTTCCCAGTAACTGGGATTACTGACCTCAATTGATTCTCAGTTAAGAATCCCAGTTATGGGAAAAGGCTAACCTCAACTTGTTAAGGTGCCTGCGGCTCAGGCGTCATGACTAACTGGGAGAGTTCAGTTGCAGTGTGTTATTCAAGGGGGGATGGACAGAGGAAGACCAGCAATTCTGGGTGGAGTCCTTATCTTGAAACTAAGTTAATCGTTTTAAAAAATGCATGAAAGAGGGAATTGCAAAACCCAGGAAGAAGACTCATCTTCCCTAGCTATTTCAGACAGTTTCCACAGGAGGAATTCCCTCCCCCCCTCCATGGGCAGCAAGAAGCCTCTGCAATAAAGGGAAGCTCCCAGACCACTAAAAAAAAAATAAGAATTTTCTCTGTGAGGTATCTGTATGTGGATCATGTCTGAAGTTCACAGAGGAAACCTGTTAGTAGAAATTAATCTGAGTGGGGTAGAAGAGGGGGTTGGCTTGCCAGCTCTGCCACCTTCCACATACATCTGAATACTCCACCATAGCCACTACAAGGATGGAGGGAAGAGCTAAACTCTGTTTTTAAAATGGCAGATGGCAGTTCAGCATCCCCCTCCCCCTGGTATTCCATTGGCATTCTTGTCCCTATAATAACATAACCGATATGAAAAAATCTTCCCTGCCCTAGCATTTGAATCTAAACCATACATTCACAAAATAGCAGTATTGTGTCCAAGATCCTGGTCTCCACTACAGTTTAAACGTTGGGCTAGACATAACACATGTCTTTCACACACACTGCATGTTGTGATGCAGTCAGTCTGCAAGTCTTCTGCAAGCCATTTTCATGTGTGACCATTAACTGTGCATTTCTGGATCCCCGCTTTCCAGATTCTGAGTCAGCTGGCCATAGATTTCAAAATGGGAACACTCAGGAAACCTACTCTCTAATTAATTATACAGCTCATTGATATATGTTGTGTTTTCTTACAAGCACAGTCCTCCTCTTTCATGGATGCATGGGGAGTATTCCTTTGAAGAATTCAGCTATAGAATCAGTCTGTCCAGAGGGGTGATGCACCCCCATGCATAGGCAGCTGAGTCTCAGTAAAACCCAGATATTATCTAAGAGAAGGACAGCATCCATCACAGCAGCTATTGTGGCTGCTGTCATTGACCTCTGCAGTTGCAATAGCATTTGGCTGGGTGTACCATGGTCATAGGAAGGAGGGGAACTTAGGGCTGCCAGATCTGGTCCAGATCAGTTAGAGCTGTAGCAGGTAGAGCAGCTGTTGTATGTCTTTTGAACAATGTGGTTGTCTGGCTCCTGAGGATGACTAGTGTTTGCCATGCAACATGGCTCTTCTAATCTATTATATGGACGCAATATCTTCTACAACTAGGAAAGGGTTAAATTACCTTGTTTTTCCTGAAGACAGATTTCAGCTTGCTTGTTTTTTGTCCTGGTAGTGCTGCCACCATCACAGCTTTTTCTTGATTCTTCACATACTTTTTTCTAGCCAAGAAGACTTTTATAGGATCCACACCTGTCTAAATAAAGAATAAAATAATGCCTGTTCTGGCTCAATTTATAGGTGTCTGAACATAAATCTGGTACTTAAAAAGGGACTCTGCAATTTTAGGGAAGGAACTCCTTTCCCTTATCTTAGGACCGTGGTGGTGAACCTTTGGCACTCCAGATGTTATGGACTACAATTCCCATCAGCCCCTTCCAGCATGGCCAATTGGCCATGTCCCACCTGGCATCTACCAGAGCCCGGGCCTTTTCCATCATGGTTCATGATATATGGAATGGGCTTCCTGAAGAGGTGACCCCCCCCCCCGGCCAGAGATCTTCAAATTCCATGATCTGGGGCTCCCCTGCTAGTTTGTCCCGAACCCCAAACTTCCCTATTGGACTTCTCTCCCACAGTTCTAGAAACCTATGTGAAGGAAATAGTGGAAGAACATTTTGCTTGGTTTTGCCCCACATTTGCCAGCAAACAACAGGAGAAAATAGCACAATATGCTTTTATTTAGAAGATATTTGCTATTGGGAAATATGAAAACGATGGACATGTTTTACAGAAGCTAGTGTGACATGACACTGCATATTTCTGAAATACTGCAGGATGTTTCATCATCTGAGCATGGAGATTATTTCTTACCTTGGCTATTACTTTCTCCCTGAATATCTCTGAATTAGCAAAGTACAGTGGGGAGCAGTAAGTGACAATTTTAATCCCTTCTATTTCTTGGACCTGTAAGAGAAAGATGAACAAGGTTCAGGTGCTGCGCAAGATGATGGGGTGCTTCAATATGCTGGGGGTGGGGGTGGGGGTGGGGAGGAATTGGAAGAAGAGATCCTGCAAACCATTAAAGTAAATCTGGGCGATACTCTCCTGAGGAATAGGAAGGAAAACTTGAATGCTGCAATCCCTATATATTGTCCAAGTTAAGCAAATGTGCCTCTGTTTCCAAACTGCGTAATTTAGTGTAGTTGCCCTAACTATTGGGAGGAACAGAAAGCTAACTGCCTTTTCTCTCATTCCCATTTTGACACTCAAACCAAACATAAGGGCACACTGTGCTGCCTGTGATCTTCCCTATGTGCATGGTTGCCCTTTTGTGTGAATATCATCCAAAGGGGTATGGGGTGAGCGGCTCAATGAAACCAGTGGGATCTTGTGCCAGTGCGAGTTTACACTGGTGCAAGTGCACACCCCATCAGCACATTTGGCAAGTGCACCAGTGGGGTGGGCAAACTGGGAGGCAGGCAGGTACCTCGACGGTGTCCAACCCAGAAGGGAATCTTGCTGTTCCAAGCTGTGTTGGGTGTCCAATTGGATGCCAGTGTAGGGAGGGACAGGCCAGAGCGTTCACGGGGATGGAGCTAGTTGGCTCCTAACAGTCCTTTCATACTGTGGATGCTGTGACCAGTGCCCTCGATTTATGCCACCAAAAGGGTAGTATAGGTCCATTCAGCCAATTGGAGGGCTTTCAGCCGGCCAGGGAGGTAGTAGCAGCACTGCATCCCGACACCTCAGGCTGTGGATGGGGCTTCCTGTATTTATACTTCCTGTTTTAATATGTTTTATCCTTTGTGTACTATCTTTTATTTATGTTATCTTATGATCGTAACAAAGATTTGATTGATTGATTGTGTGAACAGGGCAACAGAGGTATTTGCTAGCTTTGGTATGCATATTTTTTTGTGAATATGTGTTTGCACATTCCAAAGCTGAACATATCTGAATTCAGGGCTGAAAAGACCTAATATCGACATTGTATTTGAAACTTCCATTGAACTTTGGCCAGAAATTGGTAAAAATACCATCAAGTCACAGCTGACTATGGTGGTTCTGATAGAACAGTGAGTAGCCCAATGCCAATCAGTGGGCTTCATGTGGAGGAGCAAGGAATCGAACCTGGTTCACCAGATTCAAATTCGCCGCTCTTAACCAATATACCATGTGACTTTCTTGGCCATGAATATCACAAGAAAAAAACGTTTTAAAAAGACTCCACAAATTAATTTGAGGAGTCATCACCTTGTGATAAAATAAATTTCTGGCTTTTATATTGGCTGGGTAATGACCAAACTGGGGTGAGAGATTTTTGCTGCAACATTTACCTTACTGTAGACTTTGGGGTTCTTGTATATATCAGAAGCAGCTACAGGGCCAAGGATACAGCCATTGCGGCTAAAGAGAAAAATGGAAGAAGTGTCAAAATATAACCACTCCATAGAAGCTATTTGCCTGAAATAACTTCCATGTTACTGAAATCCAATGGTGCAAGTGAACCTTCTGAAGACATGTTCCTGGCTGAATAGCCAAGGCAAGGATGTGTCTGTTTAATAAATCATTTAGTACATTAAAAAAAACAACCAGCCACTGTACAATTAAATCTCCCTCTTCTTTATCATAAGACGTCGTGCATGTATGTCTACCTAAACACAATTCACAAGCACTGAACACTACTGTCTTGCAAATATGATAGGTAACAGAATTTCATACATTGAATTTTTTAGAAGTACACCCCCATGTGGTGAGAAGTGATAGAACACAAACAAACATATTAGCTATCAAACTTTTAACCTCAAGATAGATAACAACTGTTAGAAGATGGGTACATTCACCAGGATGACTCAACACATGTGACTGAAAAGTAATATCACCTCAGGATGACTACTTCAAAACTGAATGTGAGAATTTAAGTTCAAGAATACCTCTGCATGGGTAGTTTTTCAGGGTTTCTAGCAAAGGGGAACAACTAATCCTCATAGATGAGGGAATATGTGGACTGCAGATCTCTACTGACTGTATTTGGGCAACAAAGGCTGGAGGTTCCTCACAGCACTTAGGATCCTCAGGAAGGCCTCTTACAGCTGGACACCAACAAACTAGAGGGAGAGAATCAGATTCTGCATGGGCCGAATTCACCGGTGTCAGCCTGATAAAAACACCGTTTGGGGGAGAAACTTCCCACAGCTGCCACCTCCAAATCGAGGCAGCACCGCTCCCCCCCCCCAATGGTGTTTTGTTGTCTCGCTCATTGAATGAAATGAAAAACAGCAGTGTCTGCTTGGTGCCAAGCGAATGGCACCGGGGGGATGCTGCTGTTTTCTAGCGTGCTGCTTTTAAAAAAAATCTGACCTCCGTGTCCCTGTGTAGCTCCATCAGGACGAGGGGACACACCCCTGCCTTCTGACCTCCAGGCCATTGCCTGGGCCACGGGGCGTGTCCCCTCTTCCTGATGGAGCTATGCAGGGACACGGAGGTAAGTTTTTTTAAAAGCGGTGCGCCTCATGCAGAGGAGCTGTTGCGGGCTGCGGCAGCTCCTGGGTCACCTGCACACAAGTGTGTGAACGGCCCAAGGGCCACACCGGTGTCTTTTATGCTGGTGTCCCACCGCTCCCTGGGCCCATGCAGAATCCGCCAGAGAAAGAGAAGCTCCAGCAAGAAACCCAGAGCTTTGCTTTTTTTTTTTGACTGATATAACAGCATTTTACACTGATGAGTGCATGAGTGAGGCAGATACAGACCATCCATGCTTATCCACTCAGGCAGTGCTAGCAAGAAGGAAGCAAAGCCTTAGCTCTCCTACTTCTGTGGCTCTCTAACTTTATGCTTTGCCCAGCTTGGCCTCAGCTAGCAGCAAATAGAGAATGACTTCAGATATCCTGCCCGAGGTTTTTGCCATTCTTTCAATCTTCAAAATGCAAGCAAAAGATTGAACACCCACAGTTCTTCATTCTGGGGTTACAACCCATTTCTAGGATTACACAAAAACATGTGTCTAGGTCTGGCTGAGTTAGGGGCTCGAGTACACCAGGGACCTTGTCACCAAGACCAACCTCTATATTAAGGAATGGCCGTGTATGTTTGCTCCACTGTGAGAGAGGGGAGCTAAATCTTACCCACTTTTCTGTTTTACCTCACTGTCTTCCATTAGTGGAAATATTTCTTCTCCCAGTCCATTTATTTTTTATCCTGAGATGGTCAACAGCAGTAAGTGGATTGCGCTTTATGTATAATCGTTGTAAGGGCAAATGGAGCAGGTGTTGTTGTGTGTGACATAAATACCTTCAGATTCAAATCAGCTGAAAAATATATTTATGGTAATAATATAGTAAGAAGCTGTTAGCTTAAACTGACATCATTATTTACTAATGGGGACTGGCACTTTCATTTTCATGGAGCTGCTGGTTACACCTGCCTTTGAAATTTTGACCCAGACATATGTGTGTGCATGTGTGTGTTTAATCTGAAAAATGCCTACCCTTGTGCATTTCCATTGCAGATCATTTCCAAGATAATACTTACAACTGGGTATGGAAAACCACTACTAGGATGGAAAACCCTACTCCCACAGCAAGTCCAAAGGGCAAGCCCAGGAAGAAGGCTGAGAGGAAGCTCACCACCCAGACCATCTGTGGAAAGACATAAACACAGCAGGTCACTTCCTTGCATTGAACTGCAGAAGTGGAGGGCTGTGGACACATGGATGACCTGCTGGATGACTCAACCCAGGGATCCTTAAGGAACTCAAATGTGAAAATGTTAATCTGTCAAAAATATGGACTTCATTGCTAAAACTGTCCTGCACTCTAGAAAACTGGAAAGTTGCAAATGTAATGCCAATTTGGATACAGAGGCGATAGAAACCAGCTAGCGTAAAAGATTGCAGTGGGTAAACTGTCAAAAATGTTCTATGACATAGTTAATGCAGAAGAACAAGAATCTGTGTAGCTTCTGTAAAGGGAAGTCCTTTCTCACAAACATTTTGAACTTGCTCAAGAGGCTTAACAAACATGTGAAGAAGTGTGATCCTGTGGACATTATCTGCTTGGATTTCTAAAAAGATTTCAGCAGTGACCTTTACTAAAGATTCCTGAGTGAAATTAGCAGTCAGGATATAAAAGGACAGGTAGGTTTAGCCTTCTCCTGGTTTCGCCAGTTTCAGATCAACAGGAAATAGAAAGTAGGAGTAAATGCTCAGTTCTTGCAATGGAGGGAAGTAAGCAATATGGTTACTTGGGGATTGATATTGTGCAATTTTATGAACAAAACTGAATTAAGGCGGATTCCATATGGGCCAAAAACAGTGGTGTGAAAACAGTGTAAACCCTTTTACACCATTTTAAAACATTTTCACACTGCTGTTTTTGGCCCATGCGGAATCTGCTTAAGAATGAGCAGCAAAGTAGCCAAGTTTGTGGAGGATACCAGTGAGTCTCATGAAATAAGATGGTGCCATCCAAAGCTGACTCAGAAAAGCTCCAAAAGGATCTCTCAACAGTGAATGAGTGGACAACAGCATGGCAAAAATACTAACTTTATGCTTTTAAACAGATGGTAGCCAACCAGGAGAGAACGCTTGGGATTATGGTGAGGAGCTCAATGAGAATATCGATTCAGTGTGTGGCGATGGTAAAAAGAAAAAGACAAATTTTGCGCTGGGATAATTAGCAGAGGGGCTTAAAACAAAACAGTGCATTGTATACATTTATGATATGACCACATTTGGAATACAGTGCACATTTTTTATTCTGGATCTCTGAAAGGATGCTACAGGGAAGAGGTAGAGAAAAGGGGCAACCAAAATTATCAAAGGGTTGGAGAACCTTCTGTGCAAGGAAAGGTTAAGGAGTTTAGGGTTTTTTGGTTTAGAGAAAAGACAGATGCGGGGTCATGACACAGGTGTAGAAAGTGGGTAGAGAGAATGTTTTCTCACTCTCCCAGAATAATAGAATATGCAAACATTGAATGAGCAGCAGATTCAGGAGGACAAAAGGAAATACTCCCAATTCAGAGAGAAATTAACTTGTATTTCACTGCCATACCGTGTTTCTCCGAAAACAAGACAGTGTCTTATATTAATTTTTGCTCCTAAAGATGCTCTATGTCTTATTTTCAGGGGATGTCTTATTTTTCCGCTCCACAGCTGCATGCTCTGGTGTTCTGTTCGACAGGCATGCTTCCAAACAAAAACTTTGCAATGTCTTACTTTTGGGGGATGTTTTATATTTAGCACTTCAGCAAAACCTCTACTACGACTTATTCTCAGGGGATGTCTTATTTTCGGAGAAACAGGGTAGGAGGATATAGTCATGGGCACAGATTTAGCAGGCTTTAAAATGAGATCATCCAAAGTTGTAGGGTTACCAACTGGTCAGGCAGAAGCTTTAAACAGAAGCTTAATGTGTGGAAAGGGAAGGTGAAAAATTTTGTGCCATGAAGGTAAATGACATCACCTGGTGAATAACATCTTTAAAGAGACAGACCATTTTTCTCTAGAGCAGCTGACAACTCTATAAGGATTATTAGGCACAAAGATGAATTAGAAGCTACATGGATACAAGTGCTGAGGGGCAACAATAGAAGCCTTTGGCATCTAGACCCTGTTTGTTGAGCCAGGGGTATCTGATTGGTTTCTGTGCCAAACAGTCATTCATGTTCTTCTGATATGAGCACACACTCACAACCTCAGTATGTCACCATGCCTACTATTTGAATACCATTTTAGAAAGTTGTTCTAAAGAATTTTGTATACAAAATATTTGGTTAGAAAGCTTACATAAATCTCACACACTATTTAGTCTTCATGCTGGTGATGGAACAAACTCATTCCATACTGAACAATACTCATCCCCACCCCAGACACACACACAAAATATGTGGCATGATATGACACTCACGCAGTCCAACTTGCTTTTTTTCCAGAGGTAGTAAGGGTCAGTCAGCTGCTTCAGAGAATTCTTCAGATTCACAGCTATCAGGGCTCCCAAAACAGCCTGTAACAACAGTCATACAAAATCAAAATAGATTGAGGGGAAAATCCCCCCAAAAGTTGTTCCAATACAAATGCCTGTTTTTCTTACAACAAAGTTATGTTTTGTCCTCATCTCAATCTGCTCTTTTTGCTGTCAACTAGAAGCAAAACTGAAGTGTGTAAACTGATGTGAGATTAATGCCAATTTACAGCAACTCCAGCAAACAATTTCCAAGGCAAAAGAGAATCAGAGATGGTTTGCCATTGCCTTCCTCTGCATTCTTCCTTGGGGTCTCCCTTCCAAGTACTGACTCTTAGCTTCTGAGATCTGACGAGACTGGGACCCATTATACATAGAGCACTTTCCATGCACTCCTTGCTTCACAGTGAGTTTGCAGAGAGGTCTCCTCACGTTTCCTTTTTTACATGCAAGGAGGTCCTCAACTGTCTGCTGCGTGGCTTGTGTGGCTTGCCTGCCCCCACTTTCAGGTCCTGTAACTTGCAAGTGTATAATCGGCCTGGGTTACACCATGCTGCTTTCCCTCCCCAATACTAAAGAATTGCCTTCAAATTCACAACATCATCTTCCATTTTCTTTGGTCTAAGCCCATATGTATGTGCAAAGTGCCATTAAGTCACAGCCAGTTTATGGCACCCAGCCGAATTTTCAAGGTAGGAGATTAAGAGTGGTGTTGCCATTGCCTTCCTCTGCATAACGACTCTGGTATTCCTTCAAGTTCTCCCAACGAAGCGCAAACTAGGACTGACCCTGCTTACCTTCTGAGATCCAATGAAATAAGGCTACCTGGGCCATCCTGGTCTGGGTCCAAACCTCTCTATGAATTTATATTTTTGTCCATTTGCCTAGTTTCATTCTAGTTTCTATCTTGAGTTGAAGCTTCTTTACATGTAAGTAATTTCCAGTGAGTTTAGTGGGATTTACTTTCTAGTAAAGATACAGCCTTGCAGAATTGAAGAGTATTATGCTTTAAAGAAATATTAACTGGGATCTTCCTGATAACTGATACCCAGAAACCATCCTGCTTAAGAGATTCTGTAATTTGACGGATTCCTGCCTACCCCAAAAATCTGATTTGAATAGAAAAGGATGGCTTAAAAATCACATAACATGTCTATTATACTCATTTGTATATTGGTTTTGTACTGCTGTGGCTTTCCTCCAAAATACTGTCATTTGTATTTTTACGTTGTGAATTAGATTCCTAGAGTCAGTTTCCAGGATTCCCAAAGTTTGTGGGAATGACCACTGAAATCACTTTAAGCTTCTGATGTAAATATTACCATAGAAGCGAACTAATCTAATTCTAATACTATTTTCTTAAACAGATCCTACTGGCTGAGTGTTTACCTTAGGAAGAGGGCTCAGATAGATTCCCAAAGACAGCATGGTTATCATCACGACAATTGCCACACAAAAGCTTGCCACCTGAAAGAAGAAATGTAACTTATCGCAAGCAGAACTTGGTCATGAACATTCCAGACTTTCATTCAATGTGAGGACCTGGAAAGGATGCTGACACTTCTAGTTTGGATTAAAGATCCCTGAATTAAACACCTCTGTCTAAAACCTGAGGCCAAAGCACTCATGGGTATCTAACACAAATTCCTGGATATCGAACACAAGTTCAGAGCTGTCGTCAGTGCCTATTAAGCAAGGGCCTTTGTAGTTCATTCATGTCAGGTAGGATACAGAAGCATAACCTTGCGCTACTTTTCTAGTGCAGGATGCTATTTCTGTCACGGAGATGAAAACCCTGCTTGTGATCCATTCAGTATTGCTGCTTCTTAAGCTCAGGTGACTCATTCACTGCAGCAACTGGCAACAATACCCCAAAGTACTACAGTTGAAAATAAGTATATTCTGAATTTTTGGTTCTGAAGTTGGCCAAATTTAAAATTAGTGGGACTAGAAGTTACAAACTCCTAGCATCTTAATTGTTTCTAGTTTTCCAGAGATCTGCCAACCTTGCAGTAATAACAGCAATGCATACTGTTAAGATGGCTGTTCCACAATACCAATATCCCTAACATGATTTTATGCCTATTTATATCTCATAGCATCCTCCAATTTAGTAAAATCACTGATAATTCCTTGTTTTATATATCTAGCCCTCTGTACAAATAATTCCACTGGGTAATATTTTAATAGTTATAGCTAAAATCAAAGGGTCCCCAATGTTGTTGAACCTGTGGGTGCTTTTGGAATTTTGAGAACTCATGATGCATACTATAATAACATGGCTACCATGTAGGGGGAGGTATGGTGGTGCCAGTAACAAAGATACCATACATATTGAGTCTGACCACAAAATGTTAGGCACTTCCAAGCCAAGCAACCTTCTGAAGTGAAGGCATCTGTTTCTGAATAGGTCCTCCCTGAAGACATAAAGTTGACCCTGAAGACTCTTCTAAACCACCTCCTATTCCATCTTTGAGGAAGAAGCTAATGGTCACTAGGAAACACACTAATGAGCACCATAGGGGTGATCAATGACCTAGACCCAACTTGGTAAATAAATACTAAGGATTCCCTAGCCAGAGAGAACATCTAAGATATTCTCTGATTTCCTCAGAGAAAATCTGCAATGTAAGTAGAAAAAATAAACAAAAGATAACCTGAGATTTTCCTCCAGCTCCATCCACGGCTAGGGTCACAGAAAGAGCACAGCAGATCACATGGATTTTGAAAAATGATCCAAAGAAGTTGCTGCAACCCAGGGCCAGCATTTCCTGTAGAAGCAACAAGGATGAATAGCACCATGAATAGTTGTTTGGCTGATTTTATTGGAAACTACATGTTGTAAACCACTCTGACTGAACCTGTTGTAACAGGGGAGAGTGGTTTAGAAATTTAATAAATAAATACATGGGCAAGTCAGTGCAGGTGACAACACACAACCTTACCCTTACAGTAAGGTTCATTTGGCAGCAATTGCAAGGGTGCAAAAAGTAGGTTGAACAGTCACACTGTCATCCTCCTCATGAAAAGGTGGCATTAATCCATTAATCATGCAAAGATTGCCAGCCCTGACAATGCAGAGCTGTCTTCCCGTTCCCTAAGGCTCATTCACACCACATGAGTATGGCTCCTGCTCATTCCAGAAATATCCTGGAATTCTCTAATTAACATATCTATAGAACATGTGACTCAACTACAAACGCTTGGCCAGGAAAATGCAACCAGGCTTCTCTTTACCACAAGGCTAATCTGACGATGTTATCCCTAACGTGTCATTCATTCAGAAGCAGGGGACAAGGAAAGATCTGAAAGAGATAACCTGTGGCCCACTTGCCTGGGTCTGTTATTTACAAGCCACAGCTGTTACAAGTGGTAGCAAAGGAGGACACACCATCTTTGCCATGTGATAGACACAAGTTATTCACAAATTGCACAAGTTTGATCTCCTCAGAGGAATTTGTTTAGTCTGTTACAAGATAATCACTTGAACTAATTGCTAAATATCCAACTAATAGCCCCTCTGCAGTTGCTTCAGATTCTTTTTCAAGCCAATTTGCAGTTGTCAAGCAGCTATTATGGGAATATGAAACAGCAATAATTACAAACTTGCCCAGCCCAGCCTTTGTATACAGAAACAACTCAAGACCACAGCAGGAGAAAAGGCACAAAATTTAGGACTCGTGCTATTACAACCATCTTCTAAATAACTCCACATAGCAACTACCTCCACAGGGTTAGTGCTTTACATGCAGCAGATCCTGTCTGCTCTCCATGTGCTTTTCCACACACCCAATTAATATCACACTTTTTGATGTTTATGGTCATACTGAGAAAAGTCAGTACTGTGTGCTGCTGTTTGCAAATCCCTCACCACTGTGAGACCATTGTGACTCAGTCTCAAGACCACTTTGTGTAGCAAGTTCTCTCATAATGTAGCAAGTTCTCTCATAATGACCAGGAGCCCTTTTCAGTCATTGCAGTTTTGGTGATCAAACCACATGTAAGGGTAGATCATGCCATGTGCAATCCTTCCAAGATCTGTGGTTGCCATTTTGTGTGAATAGGGCAATGTGCACATTTTGTAGCTTCACTATGCACGATCTGAAAGGGCAGGTGAGCATGTGTGTTTCAAATCTCAAAAATACAAACATTGCCTGCACATTTCAGAAAGACTGTGGGTAGCCCAAGCTCGTTTTACATGTGGTTTGAGCTCCAAAATTGTAATAACTGAAAATGAATCATTGTTCTTCATGTGGAAACATGGGTGGATGTGTTTCAGAAACTCCAAATACAACTCCCTACACACTTCACTCTCTGAGGAGGACAATCAGATCCTAACTCTGGAATGGCAGTACAGAATTTTTAGACAAACTGTTTAGATGATCTCTTTGATGTCTACATTTCTCTTCGAAGAGCCAAGGATGTTACCTGGTTGGGGTCCACATCATAGCCATGCTTGGTGCCAAGAGTCCTGCCCATGGCCAAGTTAATCACATAGCCCACAATGGCAAGTGAGAAAGCTGTGCCGATCATGTCCTTCCATTTGCTTACTTGAGGAAGTGTGGCAGAAGGAAAGCTGGAATCAAAATAACAAGGAGGCCAAGAGGAAGTCAGATTCAGAGGCCTGTGATATGGAAGCAAGATTAACTTTCCTCCTGTAAAAATGACTGCAAGCTGTGGAGAACAATATAGCGGCCAACTGCCATTTGCTCAAGGAATAATGGCAATATTAAAGATAGTCACATTTCATTAAAATGATCTACAACAAGGGCTTCAAATTCTACAAACAAAATGGAAGCCTGAAATCCATTATGCACATGGTGTCTGGGCAGAACACTATGTCCCATCCAAATTTAAAGGTTTTGCAAGAAACCAGCATGAGACTCTCTCTCTCTCTCTCTCTCTCTCTCTCTCTCTCTCTCTCTCTCTCTCTCTCTCTCTCTCTCTCTCTCTCTCTCTCTCTCTCACTCACTCACTCACTCACTCACTCACTCACACACACACACACACACACACACACACGATATACCAAACAACATTTGACTAGTCTTTGGGGCTGTCATGGGGTGAGAGCATCCTGCCAGGCAGGCGCTTCCTCACCATTCCCCCTCAGGACATTGGGAATGTGAGCCCGGAGCTGCATGGCTGGGAATGTGAGCCCGGAGCTGCATGGCTGGGCTCTCTGGGCACTGGCTCGGCTAGCAAGTGGCTCCGGCTAGGGAGCTGGCCTGGCTCCCGGGAGAGCTGTCAAAGGGCAGAAAACCTGCTTGGTGAACTTTTCGGAAAGGGGGGCTGCAACTCAGCAGAAATGAAACGAACATGATGTAAGGCGGGGAAAGGTGGCAGGGTGGGAAAGATAAATTGGTTTTGCTCCCATGACATTCTCACAAAAGAGATTCAATACGGGGGTTTGGAAAAAGATTTACATTTTAGCATTTTTTGAAAAACCTGGAATGAGAGAAATATCACAGGACAAACCCGATTTAGGATCGGGAGCCATGTGAACTTCTTGGCCAAACCAGGATATCTCCCTTGCTCAACCCAGGATATTTGGACTGTGTGGAATCAACTTTTGTCATATTGCATTAGAGAAGAAATGCTTGGGCACAGATACAAGCCAGGTTGATTGTATCAGCTTTGTCAGTTTTATCTTGAATTAGCTGCGTCCACAGTTAGAAGCAAGTGAAATTGACAAGGGAACTTGTTTTGCAGGAGGAAATTGACAAGGACTGCTGCAGTAACAATTATGTATTATAGCAGGTCTAATTTGGTTGAAAAATGTGGTTCTCTGTGCACACGTGTGTGTGTGTGGGGGGGGACTATGCCTTTCTGTTCCTTCAGATAATGGCACCTGTTCCATTTGTTTCTTGTTGTTTCCATTTGTGCCAGCACCTGCCCCTTATCCACATCCATGTAGTTGCCCAACATCCCCTTCAGCCATTTTTTTTCTCTTTCTCTTTCTCTGCTTTGTCATATTAAACTAGCAAACTAGCGTGGTTGATTGGATCTGCTTTGTCAATTTCCCATAGAACTTGCAATCTTAATATTCAAGCAGAAAAACAAACTAGCATGGTCAATTGGATCAGCTTTGTCAATTTCATATCTAACTACAGATAGGGATTTTGAAGAGTACTAGTGATAATTGCTGCATATAATGAGGGACTGCTGCAGTAGTGGCTCTGTGCTACTACAGATCAAATTAGCCAAAAAATGTGGTTCTTTGGTGGGGGGAAGGGGGTTCATGTTCTGTTTTTTAGGTAATGGCACCTGATCCAGGAGTTGGTAGTATATGGAGTATCCACGTGATCAATCTATAAGTTAATGACTGCCAGTACATTAACAATGGAACAAGTGTACAGAAGCTGCTTTGCAATAGCTAGCATGTTGCAAAAGTAATGTATGATCACAGGCCTAGGATCAAAGAACATATGATGCCTCATTGTTTTAGGATTCAATGTACTTCATGGAAAGCAGTGTCCTAAAAAACAGGACACCCCCCAGATCTATTCCTGTTTATTTCTCCAGCACAGGAATGTAGATTTGTATGCAGCTTATTATAATTTCAGTTTCAAAGTGTGGCCTGTCACATATCTTACCCAGCAGTAACTGCCTGTAGTTAGTAATTAGACTGTGCTTATGATTCATTAATAGATTGACTCAGGACCTGCAAACATTTTCTACTCTTAGGCTGCCCTAGTTTCCATTCTATTTAGAGATGTTGCTAAACACTCACCACTTGGAATTAGGAACCCTGTTTCAACTTGTTTTTAAACTGTTCCCATTTTGTTTGCACTCTGTTCTCCCCTTTAGCAGGTCTGATTGCAACACTAACAGCTGTTGAGATGGGGTGTGTGCATGCTCATGTGCAAAGATGGGAATCACAGAAGTGAAGTAAAAATTTTTCATTTCTGTTGTATGCTTCCACCACTCACCTAACTGCAATGCTGAAATTAAATATGAAACTACTCTTTAATTATATTTGTATTCTAGTAAGAAAGAGGTTGATTATTAAATGTACTGAGATAAGTGTTGGGAATTAATTACAACAAAAACCCAACTCCGCATGAGCCACTGATAATCGAATAAATGGAAAAAGCAATAAATGAATTAATGTTATTTGTTCATTTATTGTCCCATCTGTACCACCTCTTCCTCCCTCCATTAAATTTACTGGGTAGTTAGTGATTGGCCATACTTGTACAAATGACTGTGGCCAGCCACTGTAAGTGTACAAAGACAATCTTCCTCTCATCCAGAGGCGGTGCAAGGGGAAACTGCAGCAGGTGTGTGTGTGTGTTGCCCACCCTGGAACGTCCCCACCATGCCCCTTCAACGGCCCGGTCACACCTCCACCACTGCTCCACCTGGGGTGTCACTCCCCTGCCCTGTGGGCACTATGCCACTGCCCTCTACCATTACCAAACCATGGGTGCCATCGTGTGAGATGTTGTGTCTCGGTGCACCTTGGAAAATGTAGTCTTCAGCGTGCTTGACATCTGAATGTACAGTTGTATCAACTATGATGTATGGCACCTTTCATGCATTGGAAACAGGGTCTGTGCACCACATAAGGTGTGAAGAAGAGCAATTCTCTGCACCTGCACACTTGTTCATTGGTTGTCTATTTGGCTGGCTGGTTGGCTGGCTGTACCACTATGCCAACCAGGTCTGCAGCAGCAGCCGCTACCACCAGCAGTATCAACAATTTGCACAAAAAATGGCTTGCAGTCCAAAGACTGAGTAATCTAACAGTTTACCAGTTAGTAATGTGAACCAGGTCTACTGTGGGGCTATCATACAAATCAATCCCTTACACCATACATGTGAATAGATACATCATATATCATCAACAAGCTTCTATAAGCTAATCTGAAAACCCACTAATGAGCTCTGGTATAAATCTGGTTTTGATGAGTCTTCTATGGCTCATGTATTCATGGTATTTTCACTATCCCACAGTATTTTTCCAAGTGCTTTTATTCATACAGTTCAAACTGGACTGTGTTTATCTCTGCACTATTTACCTCTGGCCGCAAAATGTCCTACTTACCCCATATTAATGTGCCCAACGATTGGCATATCGTATTTCTCACCCATATTAAAGCT
Source organism: Sphaerodactylus townsendi (assembly GCF_021028975.2). Taxonomy (NCBI): domain Eukaryota; kingdom Metazoa; phylum Chordata; class Lepidosauria; order Squamata; family Sphaerodactylidae; genus Sphaerodactylus; species Sphaerodactylus townsendi. The sequence continues at coordinate 87,878,121 of NC_059429.1, forward strand.
TCCAGATATGGCAGTAGCTACTATGACCTAAAATCAAAGCATAAAAGAGACATTAGCCTTGCAGCATGTTTTCCACCTTATGAAACAAACAGCGAATTGGATATCAGTGGTGGTGGGGGAGTACTCAGATGGGAGGTAATCCAAGGGAATGGTGAATAAGCACATGAATAGATTTTTTTCTACTATTGAATGAATAACAATGCCATCCTAAGCAGAGTTATACCTTTCCAAATCCATTGAAGTTACTAGGCTTAGATGAGTGTAACTCTGCCTAGAAATGCACCATAAATGAACGAGCAAATAGTCTTGCATGATCAGATGTGCCATAAAATCACTTGGTATAAAATCCACATAAAATTTCCACTTGGTATAAAGAAAATGGTACACAATTCAGGATTCTCAGCTTCCCATATACTATTCTGTTAACTTGTACCCTTTTCTTGCATTGTAGCATCTTTTCCTCACATCATGGATTGTAGGGGGAGGACCTTTTCATATGTGAGAGGCTGGGTTGTGCTTCAGTCAGTTCATAATGCAAATGTAAAAGCTACATTCACCAAGACACTCTGTTCTGATGTTAGGAGGAGGGCAGGATGAGTGCCTAACAAGCAATCCGGTTGTGTAACAAATAAGCACACACACAAAAAAGGAGCTCCATATGGTAAATAGATAGGTGGGGTGATACAGTTAATAAAGAGTTAAATGTTGGAGGAGAGGTGGTATCTGAGAAGAAGAAATTGAGTTGTTAAGATGACTGTTGGAGTTGTCACAATTTAGGGTCATTAGGCCCAAGTCGTATTTTGTGTTTCCAACTTTGCTGGGGAAATTATGGGAGGTTTGTGGGTGTTTGAGAAAGGACTTCATTTTCTTTTAGAATTCATGGTATATCATCAAGTCCACATTCTGAAGCTGTACTTTTTTTTCAGGGAAACTGATTGCTGAAGTCTGGAAATCAGTTGTAATTTTGGGAAAAAGCCAGCCCCCATATGGAAGCTGGTAACCCTAGGAATCATATGTAAATAAACCAGTTCTTTCACAACAGGCTTGGATCAGTCCCTGACTACAAATACTTTGCTTTTGGGTGGTGGTGGTCGATTTTCCTCTTAATGAGTGAGATCTTGAGATCATGAGGAGATCTTTGAGCAGAATTCTTTCTTTGAGCCTTATAATTCATTGGCCTCCCAACTAGGTATTTTGCCAGACTTCCCACTGTACGATCCATTACTTACTGTTGTTCCAATTGGCAGAGTGAGAACAAAGAAACACCAGTGGCAGATATATTACTATGTTACTTCCAGGTACAACTCAGAAATGACAAACTGTAGCTGTAGGAACCAGAAACATAGAGTTTCTGGACATTCCTAGAGCTAGAGATTTCTGGACATTCCTAGAGCTAGAGATGACCTAACCCTAATCCTGACCCTAACCCCCCCCACCCCAATGTTCCTAGCCTTCCTACTACCCTGTTTCCCCGAATATAAGACATCCCCGGAAAATAAGACATTGTAGAGGTTTTGCTGAAGTGTGAAATATAAGGCATCCCCCAAAAGTAAGACGTAGCAAAGTTTTTGTTTGGAAGCATGTCCGACGACGAACAGAATACAGAAAAATAAGACATTCCCTGAAAATAAGACATAGCGCATCTTTGGGAGCAAAAATTAATATAAGACACTGCCTTATTTTCGGGGAAACACGGTAGTTGTGAGGTTTAGCCTGGCAACCCTATGTCTCTTCTGGGTAAAGCCACATAAAACCCAGAAGTGATGTCATATCTTTCAAGGAATTGCTAGAAACTCTCAAAAATGGTAATGACAGCATCAACCAGTCCTTTATAGTTTTCTGCTGTGTATTTCATGGATCCAACATCTCTTGCATATTTTTCTTTTGAAACTAGAGCTGATTCTGCCTCTTGTGCTATCCTGCATTCTCTGCCATCATTTACAAAAGCAAGTGTAAGATGTTCCCAGGTTAGAACAAGCAAAGCTGGGAGTGATTGCAAATTGAAACCAAAGACGTCTGCCCAAATCTTAGCATTTCCCACAGCTATAATTACACAAACACTCCCTGGGTGTCAGCACGTACTTTGGCCTCTTGCCTCTCTAGTTATCTGAGATACATAGGCATCTTACTACGACTTCCTGTCTCATCACATTACACTGCTTTGGGATACAAGTGCTCCCTCTGAGGTTGTTTTCACCAAGATGTTGGAATATGGTCAAGGCAACCAGTGCATTTTTCTAAATAACTTCAGTTGACCTGGACCTCTGCTATGCTGGATACTGCTGAGAGGGCAAACATATTAGAGGCAGGTTGAAACTGGAGTGAGCATCAGCAATTATTTGTCAGCTTCCAAACAACCAACTTCTCGTTGCTTTTGATGTCTAACTTCAGCATGGTCAGTTTGTCACTGGCAGGTATGTGACAGAGGATGCAGGTCTTAAAATGTGCTCTAGCACAGGGGTGTCCAACTCTGGCACCCCAGATGTTCATGGACTAGCATTCCCATCAGTCCCTGCCAGCATGGCCAATTGGCAGGGGCTGATGGGAATGGTAATCCATGAACTTTGAGTTGAACACCCCTGCTCTAGCACATAGCTAGCCCAGTGGAGGCAATAGTTTGGCTGTTTCAGTTCATTTGAATTTCTCCCCTTTTATTCACTTCAAGCAATTAAAGAACTGCTGGAGTGGCTAGAGAGGCCTTGTGCTGATCCTTCTCCGAATACACAGGTCTGTTTCATCATGAATACTACTACAGATCAGCACAAATTTCAGCCTGTCCTTCTTGTTTTCTTCTCTGTGCCTCTTCTGTTTTAGTTTTCAGCAAAGGTTATACTTCTCCCAGGAACTGACCATTGGAGCTTTGACTGTTGAAAATTCATACCCTGAAAATCTTGTTGGTCCCTAAGGTACTATTGGACTCAAACCTAACTTCTCTCAGCAATTTCCTTTTTGCTCCTTTGTTATAAGCTAATTAATTACTTCCTGTTATCTTGGTAGAGTCTCTCAGATTACTCATGTATTAATGGATAATTCTCTATTTTTGTGGCCAACAGGATGTTAAGTACTACTTTTTATTCCATATTCAGCTGAAGTCACTCCTTATCCCCACAACAATGCTGATAACTGCAATAGCTTAATAGTGCAACAAACAAAGAGCAATGGTTTTGACTATTTACAAACTGAAAAAGCTCTCTATCCCTGAAAAAAGAACTGAAAATTTACAACTGATTCATAAATTTGAGAGAACCACCAGAGAAACAGAAATTAATTAACTAAGCAGGAAGAAGAATGAAGGAAGGAAGGAAAATTTAAAGGGATAGTGGCCCTAAGAAACTTCAGTAGTGATTTGACTATCTGTACTGGCAAGTACAGTATTGCAGCTGCACTTAGTTCTGAAAAAAGAGAAAAATCACACTGAAAACACTAGAATGCAATAAACTGCAATCATGAGAATTGTGTATTAAATGGAATGAACAATAATGGGAATCCCAAACTAGTGCAGATCTGCCTATAGTTCTCTCTGGTGGCATTGTCCCAGCAACCTAACTATTGTTAGTCAGAGGGGAGCGGGTGAAGGGGATCTTGGAAGCAGTGCAGGCCCATGCTGATATGTTTGCCCACCCCATCAGTATAAGTTGCACCACTGCCGGTAGAGAGGGCAAACAGGGCAGCAAACAGGTGTCACATAGCTCTATGGCACCTGACCCAGAAGAGGCTGCCTCCTCCAGAGCCGCACTGGGATAACTGAGAACGCTGGCACTACTGGAGATGGACTAGGGTCATTCCCAAGGGTGGAGCTGAAGTTCAGGCAACTTCCTTCAGACTTTCAGCCTGGGAACACCCCCCTCCATGGCTGTAGACTTATGCTTTGGGAAATTGTGGTGTAAGTCTGTTTGGCCTATGGAACTATTTGAGTGGCAAGAGGGTTTTGGGATTTCCCTCCTTCTTGCATTGCCTGAAAGCCTTCTGGAGGCTGCGTGATGCCACCTTTGCAGTGCTGACCTTGGCTGCCACGGAACCCACCCCCACCGTCTGCAGTCTGCAGTCGGCATTACAGTACCAATAAAAGCACTGCTTGGGTAAGAATGTTTGGTTCCTCTGCCACACATTTATTGAAGAGTCTATACCTCTTATCAGTACATCTAAGAGGCTCAAGGGTTTAGAAAATTGGAAGAAGGAGAGATTTCAGGAACTACTTACTATAATGATTTCCATGGGGATAGGAACTCGAATCTTTTTCATGTATTTCATATTCAGCTCTTTCACAATAATCAGGAGCACAATGCTGACCAAGGCAAACACCAGGGAGGCCACGTTGGTCTTAGGCAAGCTTTTGCAAATATCGATAAACGTCTTAAAGAAAGAAGACGAGAAAAGGGTTAGAGCAAGAGAAAGATCAGTAAACAACAGTACAGAAATGCCATGCTGTGTGTTGTGTTCTTCCAAAGATGGTACCTGAGTAGACTATTTAGCCTAATAACCCATAGTTCACAAAACCCAGCACCCAAAGCAGCAACAAGAAGGCCCAGTCTAACAGTACCCAACTTTGAATTAATTATAGGATCAGTAAGTAGGTCTTGACCAGACAGGATGCATTTAGTCCAGCTTGTCATTTCCAACAGTGGTGTTCAACTCAGACTTCAGAGAAACATTCAGGAGGTTCACAACAGGCAACGGTGATGTCATAACTCCAAAATGGCTTATTCTGCTAATACCTTAATTAAATCTTCATAGAAATTAGAGCTATTCTCCATTACTTGTCTCTCTTTCCTACTATCACAGAACTCTGCAAGATCTCACCTACTTTTATGAACAGTTTAAATGAGATATGTCTTCCTTCTCCCATCATGCTCATGGTACTGAGGAAAAGTACAAGTACTAAAATTCAGCCTTTACAGGAGCACTTGGAGCGACTGCATTTTCTTGTTTAATATCTGTTTTCTTAACCTTATTCAATCTAGTAGGATGGAAATAAACTCCTTTTTTGCATAAATAGTTGATAACCTTTAATTTGTTTGTGTTTCGTGGCAAGGAGGAGAGCAGTGCTTCCAATCATTTTAAACCACTCATTTCCGTTTTAACAATGTTCACCACATTTATATAGCAAGCCAGCTTTTCTGGGTCTTGATCTGTGTTCATTTAGCTGGAGGAGAAATTTTGTAATATGTGTCCAGATTTATTTGCATTTTGCTGTATCATAGATAATGCTAGGAAAAGTTGAAGGCAGCAGGAAAAAAAGGAAGACCCATCATAAGACGGATTGATTCTGCAAAGGAAGCCACGGCCCTCACTCTGCAAGATGGAAGCAAGGCTGTTAACAATAGGACATTTTGGAGAACATTAATTCACAGGGTTGCCTTAAGTCAGAAGCAATTTGATGGCACATAACAGACACACATATCATAAACAGGTGGTGTCTGGGAGGAAATAATATCTGTCCCCTGAGAGCTCACTCACATAGACGATGGCCAGGGGCCCTGTGTAGGATGGAATTGTGACGCCAAAGATGTACTTGAGCACTGAGATGAGGATCTGTAGGCCAGCTGCTGTCATGAAGCCCCTGATGAAGGATTCAGAAAGGTAGATAGCGACAAAACCAAACTGCACAAATCCCAGGCATATCTGCAGACAGAAATACAAGTCACATGGACCTGTGAGTGTGGCCTCTCCTAGGCACATCCTGCTTTTTGTACACCAAAACAATCTGCTCTGTAGAAATGAATATTATAACTGTTCCCAAAGGAATTTTCCCCAGTGTAGGAGTATGGCACAAAGCCCGATGCATACAATTCCTCCCTCTTGCTGTTTGTAGGATGAGAGAAGAGCAGATGAAGCAGGGCAGAGATATTTCTGGGATGCACAGGTGTTTAACTGTGGTTTAATCCCAGGAAATAACATGCCTGCTAACTCTGGCACTTTCTTGGAAGCATTAGAAAAATTCCACATATTATGTGACAAATGTGGAAGGTGCAGGAAGGTTCACCTGGACAGGAAGGGTCAAGGGAGGACATACAGCAATGGTGACCATGAAGTTTGGAAAATTAGAGGGAGAAGAGAACAGCAGTGGAATGGCAGAGAGAGGAGACAACAAAGAGACCAAGACAATAAGAGGAAAACCAGAACTGTTTCTAATAACCTGATAGTTAAGAAATTACATTTGTGGAGTGCTGAAAGGCAAACCCTGAGCTGTGTGAGACCAAACAGGCTTGAAGAGAAGGGTAGACAAGTAGCTTTCCATATGAAGTCATCACGGGCACAACACAACCTTATGATACCCTGGCAACACTGCAACACTATTAGGACTCTGACACAGACATATAAACTCTGTGTTCACATGTTGTTTTTGGAAAGGAACAAAGACAAGCAATTGGGCCATCATGTGAAATTTTCTTGGTCTTATAAAATTGTGGTTCTTTTTTAAACATCCTTGTTTTCTTGGGTTTGTGAATGTTTGCTCAAAATCACTGGACAAAAAAACTGCCAAATGCTTGTACATGCCACACAGCATGGAACACCAGTGTTTCATGAAATAAACCCATGAATGACACAGATGAATGAACATGTTCATGGAGGATAGGTCTATCAGTGCCTACTAGCCATCATGACTAAGGGGAACTTCCACATTCAGAGGCAGTAACCCTCAGAATACCAGTGCCAGGAGGCAACACTAATGGGAGGCCTCAGTCTCTATGCCCTGTTGTTGGCCCTCCAGAGTAACTAGGTGACCACTATGTGAGACAGGATGCTAGACTAAGACAGATCACTGTCTGATCCAGCAGGGGTCATCTTACATTCTTATCTTTTAGTATCTTAGACACCTGATGTGATCAGGATTCCCAGAAGTGTGCACATGGGCATTTCAATACAAATACATGCATGTATTTCTTCCACATTTTATGAGTTTGCTTCAGCAAGCACTGATGTAATAACAGAACAGTGTTAAATGTAGCTGCCTTGTTTAATACACCAAGGCTGCATTTAGCACAAACCAGCCAGAATTTGTTCATGACAAACACAACCCTGTTTGTATTGTTGTGTTAGCATGATTCTTGTTTCCTCACCAGGATGTATAAAAGTGGGTATATATTAAAACTGTATGATTCTAAACCAGGAGTAAGCCATGTGTTACATGTCTGGTTATTTGGAAATACATGTGCCCCAATTTGATAAGTTATATGCATTTTGGTGTGATGAAGAATTTAGTTAGATTGAAGATTTCTGCCATTGTAGCATAATTTTGCAGGGAGGAGGGTGGAAGCAGTCCAATAATGAGCAATGCTCTCCACGAACAACTTAAAGTTGAATTCACCAACTAACTCTTAGTCTGATTCTCAAACCAGCACCAAATATGGTGGACACAAAAATCCATCTGTTCCTCATTCTCTAACAGCAATGAAAATTCACTCTATAACTATGAATGTGGCATTACACATATATAATTTTTCCCACTGCACTATGCTCCCTGGCAGTACAGTCCTAATCAGAGTTAGACCTTTCTAAGTCCACTGGAGTCAATGAGCTTAGACGAATGTAACTTCATTTAACATGGTACTGCAGATGGCTAAAAAAGTGCTAGGAGCACAAATTGCAGGATTCTGAGCTTTGCTTGTTAGTGAAGAATTTGGACCTAATTTTCCTCTCATCTTAGACAAACATTAATATTTTGGCCTCATAATTAGTTGATAGTTTCATACCTTCACAAAGAAACAAATAATATGCAATGCCAAACAACTGTTTAAAAAGAAAATGGATGAATGTATTGTCGAAGGCTTCACGGTCGGAATCACTGGGGTGCTGTGTGGTTTCCGGGCTGTACGGCCATGTTCTAGCAGCATTCTCTCCTGACGTTTCGCCTGCATTTGTGGCTGGCATCTTCAGAGGATCTGAAGATGCAGATCCTCTGAAGATGCCAGCCACAGATGCAGGCGAAATGTCAGGAGAGAATGCTGCTAGAACACGGCCATACAGCCCAGAAACCACACAGCACCCCAAAATGGATGAAGATCCCCAACAGCCCCCCCAAACCTTACTGATCAATGAACTGTTTAGAAATAGATTCAGTTGTTCAAAATGCTGGTACAGTCTTCCCTTTTCACTTCTCATCAGTACTGCATAGAGGTGGCTAAGTATGCAAGACCACTTGAATATTCTATAGCCTTCTATATACATGGCATTCTGACCTGTATTATGGCTGTCAAACAAGCCAATGTTGCAGAGATCTCCAGTCTGGCTGCTTCCATGGCTGTGTGGTTTATCTCTAACTTCTTAGTGGTTGAATTAAAGTACTGGAATTCATGATCAGGAGCCAGTTCATGGCAGACATTCCCCACAATAATACTGATAACTGCAAAAGTCCCTGCAACACAATAAAAAAAATTGGCTTCCATTAATGCAGAGCACCTTCTCATGTGTGCTAAGACAGAATGGCTGATGACTATGAGTGGTGTCAGCAGGAGACTCTCCTGATGATACCTCCCAGGTTTGGTGAAGCTTGGTTCAGGGGGTCCAAAGATATGGACCCTCAAAAGGGTAGACCCATCTACTATTAGCTCCCATTGGAAACAATGGGGGCACCCCCTTTGGGGGTCCATAACTTTGAACCCCCTAAACCAAACTTCACCAAACTTGGGTGGTATCATCATTAGTGTCACCTGACGATGCTAGCCTAAAAATGCGCCCCTTGCAGGCCAAAAACCTAAAAAACACTTTAAAATACAAAAAACACAAACAGGGGGCGGAGCTTCAGACATGCAATGGCGGGTTTGAACCCGAGCACACCCCCTTACCTACGTCCTTGCTGAGGACTATGAATCTGAATAGATCAACAGCCCAGGCTGCAATATCTAGGCACTTATTTATCTCTGCATATTGTATAGATGACATCCATTTGCAACAAGTGACAGCTAATTTGAAGGACAAATTCATTAACAGGCCACAGTGTTCCCCCAGTCTCTTAATGGTTCAGTGGGCTTTTCAATTATCTCATTAATCAGAATGGACACCAACTCCAAAGGAGTGTGTGTGAGAAACACCAGATGAAAGCTGGTGTAGGTACAGATAATACTTTCAGCTTTTGTATGTGTATGCAATGTATTCATGGAAGTGGGAAATGGACCATACCTGGAACCATCTGATGCACACCACCTAGCAAAAAATATGTTATCAGGGGGAAGAATGAAGAGTAGAGCCCATTGATGGGAGGTAAATTGGCCAGCAGAGCAAAAGCCATGCCTAAAAAATACAAATGAAAAGCTAGTCAGATCTTACATCTTAAAACTTGGTTAATTATCTTTTTTCTTTATTATGCAAATAAATTGGCAGTAACTATGATCCTGGGTCTTCTGGTGGCCCACATTTAGAAAGAGTTTTATTTCTAGTGCATACATTGCACTAAGTTTAACAGGCACCATTAATCTACCAGAGGGGTTTGGTGACATCTTCTGCAGAGAAAGAGCATGGAATGGTGTCATGCGGATGATAGAAATAATACTTACAAACATGCCCAACAACCTACGATTAATATTTTAAGGAACCAAAAGTTAGGACTAACTGGTAAACACCCCTTTACACACTACCATAGTTTACACAAAGATTTCACAACAAACTAACATTAAGCCAAGATGTACAGAATTCCAGTATGTTGCTGGGTGTCTTGCATATCGTTTCCTCCTCACGTGGAAAATCCTGGTTAGAAACCAACTCTACCTGTCTGGTTTATGGAGGGGAAAATGACTTTGATTAATGTGCATGCCGGTATTGGTATGTTAGGAATCTACATGAAAAAGTAGTCCTTAACTCACTGGGATGATGAAGTACCCTAAAGAACAGTGGAAGATCCAATTACTAGAAGGCAGGCATGAGGATAAGCCAAGTAACAAGCTGGGTTCATGCACATTTATTTTATGTATTTACATCCTGATTTTTTACAATATGGACATAGCAAAGTTATCACACCTTGAGGCACTTGAATAGTTCCAGCACTGACACCACCAAGAACATCAGGCAGTATGTAATCTTTGATTTTGTATTTTGGGAGCCATAGGAGGATGGGAAATAAGCTGTACGTTATAAGCTTGAGTCTGGATGGTGAACATCTAGAGAAGGAAGAGAATGCAGACATGGAATTAGAATCAGGAAGCACTGACATTGGGTTTTTGAGGTAAATTAAAAAAAGTTGAGTCACCTATTCTTAGAGCAGCCAGAGCAAAGAACCTTTTTCAGTAATGTGGGACACCTGCTCATAAGAAACCAACAGCCCATAAATTCACATCTGCAGCTTAGTCCTGCTCATGCCTACTTAGAAGTAAGTCAGATGGTGTTCAAAGGGACTTACTCCCCATAAGTCCTCAGGGTGTTACAATCTTAAGTACTTAGTCTAATCCTATGCACATTCATGCAATGGGAGCCCCTTCTCTCCTCCTATAACTGTGTATATGATTACAATCCAGTGATTCTAATCTACCTCACACTGACTGGAAAAGGACAGAATACCAACCAAATCCCCTTTGTCACCATAACTTCCAAGTTACAATTATGCCATCGTAACTCTGTAGAAAGGAATACATTGCCAGATGTGGGGATCAGAAGAACAGCCAGTTTTGTTCCCCAAGTTTTGGCAAATTTACTAGCATAAAATAAAAACCGCAAAACTGCTGTTGTATCTTATTGAATCTCTGCTTGAGATAATGAAGATTCATGACCCATATCCCCTTCTCTCCCCTGCTCCATCACAACAGGGAATAATATACCAGCTCACTCAGAAATTGTCATGGCTCCACAGTAGGAATCTATGAATCCCAGAAAGAGAACACAGCTCACATATAACAACTGGGACTGTGAATGAATATTTTACACATTGCCTTTCAACCTAGATTTCCAAAATGGAAATATTCCAAGTACTTGTACTGCTGGCCAAACAGTTATCTCTGCATATACTTCCTTGTAGAATAGGCATCATGAAGTCCAACAAACCTGAATGACCAAGAGAGCAACTTCAACCTTTCTGCAATGGTTGTGAAAGTACTGTTTTGATAGCAAAATATTCTCCTGTAGCAGATGATCTCCCAGGTGGAGACATCAGTACCAGGTGAACATACTCTCAGTGAGAAAGTGGGGAGTAGGGTAGAATCAGAATCAGTGGGACAACCAGTAAAGGTCTTTCTCAGTTACTCATTCATTACTCAATGCTATCACCATGGTTTCATAGCCAGACAAGCAGCCATTCAACATGCACAAAGGCAAAAAACAGTTTCTTATTTTCAACTCTCCCCCCAGGTCTGCATAGAGTGGGGAACCATTTTGTCCTAGCAGAACTCTTGTGCTACCAACAGTCGAGTAACAGGTGCAGCAGTACCCAGAAGTAGCCAAGAGAGCTCTTTCTTTGCTCTGCTTTTTCTTCATTTCAGTTTTTTTCAAAATAAACAAAAATTAAACAAGGGCCCAAGCAATTCTCCAGCACCATATTCAGTAAAGCTGACTGGCTGCATTTTGCCCAGTCTAGCAACTGAAGTACCAGCAGTGATAGCATCCAACAACTCACTGTCCCTCTTGGTTATTGGTAGTATGCAAAACCATGCAACTGGGCTGCATACAGATGTAGACAGATAACAAGATCTAGCAAAAAATAACCAGTAACTACCAGCAGTCAACCAATGTAACATGAGAGGGCGTCGCTCTAATTGGAAATGAACCCAGCAGTTACGGCCCAACTGAAGTAAAGGTTCTTACCTCACTCACTATGGCTATAGGTGCTAAATTACACTGGCGCGGTTGTCCATGCTTAGGGTTGGGAAGGGGTCTGTCATAGTCTTGGCAGCTGTGAGACTATAACAGCTGAGGGGTTAATGCTGGTATGTGGAGGGAGGGGACTATAACAGCTTCCTTCTGTGTACCTGAGGGGTTAATGTTGGTATGTGGAGGGGGGAATTCTATTTCTGATTTGCTTTCCCATCTAAAATGGCTGTTTCTAGATTGATGCCCAAAATGTGGACTTTTTCTTAAGGAGACTGCATTTGTCTCTCTTCTTGGGGTAGAATGTGACCCCCAATATTATTTCTTCTGGTGCAGTGTATTTGCTCTCTAAGAAATTAGCATGTTTAAACTTGCTACTGTAGCTTCAGTTTCTTGTTCAAGCTTTCCTCACCCCCATTCTCTCTATGTGACACCAATACTAAAATGTTATTAGCACTGGCTGTGTGGAACCTTTGGATCTGTAGTAAGACTTGACTCCTTCCCCTGGAGGCATGTTTTCTTTGTGTAAACCATTGGGTGATGATGGCAATAGGCTGATTGTTATGATTGGCAGCCCTCCTAGCCACTTGGCAATGAATCCAGGGTGACAAATGTGATTGACAGTCTTCCAGTCTCTGAGTGGTCCTAGTTTTTCCCTGGTTATAAAGTGGCTGTTTGTAAGCTACTGATTCTTAGGCTGCCTGAGGGTATTGGAAGCACTGGTGCTTGTGCTGCATGTTAGCTGATGCCCTCTTCTCTCATGATGAACTAGAATAAAATCTTATTTTATTGGCTTACAGGCTGCCTTTCCCTGCAAGCGGGCTTATGGTGACTTACATCAGTCAAATCATAATTTTAACAACATAATTTCCATACAATGCAATATCCCAGCACCTTCTATACTAACAAATCAACCAGAGAGGGAATTATTAGTAAATGGCAATAAGATATAACAATAAGCTATAAACAAGATTTAAAAAACAATCAATTAAAAGAGAACAGAAAAGGGAGGCCAGCTAGTTGAATACTGTTGCAGCCCTCAACCATAGGCCTGGAGGAACAGCTCCATATTACAGGCCCTGCAAAACTATTAACAGGGCCAGCAGGATCTGGATCTTAATTGACAGAGTGTTCCACCAGGTCAGGGCCAGAACCAAAAAAGTCCTGGCCCCGATTGAGGACAGCTGGGCAGTTCTTGGGTCAGGGACCACCAGTAAGTTGTTATAGGCCAAATGAAGGGCCCTTTGGCGAGCATATTGTGAGAGGCGATCCTGAAGACACGAAGGTCCCAGACTTTTTAGGGCTTTGAAGGTTAATATCACTGGATCTGATACTCTACCTGGAACTGCTGGAGGACTGGTTGAATATGCAACCACTATGGTGTCTCGGTAAGGATCCAGGCAGCTGCATTTTGAACCAGATTAAGTTTCCAGAGCAGTGTCAAAGGCAGCCCTGCATAGTGCAAGTTACAGAAGTCTAGTCTGGAGGTGACCATTGCATGGATCTCTGTGACAAAGTCAGAAGAAGACAGGTAGGGTGTTGGTTGCCTAGCCTGGCACTGATGGAAAAAATGCCAGCCTGGCAACATTTGTGAACTGTGCTGCTATCAACAAGGGGGCATCCAAGATCAGCTCCAAACTCCTGACATCCTGCACTGATGTTAACTGCACACTGTCACGAGTTAGGAGCTGGCTACCTTCTCACCTTTGCTTTGTGAGTCTAGCTGTTTTCCCTGACAAAGTGGTTGTTCTGTTCCTATCTGGGCTGTCAGTAAACTGGAATCCTTGTCTGCATATATTAGTTGCTTGGCTGTGGTGTTAACAGTGCTGGACGAGATGACAGGGCTCTTCTTGGTACTATGCTTGGAGTTGTGACTCGTATGGAAGAAAGTTTCATGGATTATTATTGTTGTTGTTGTTTGTTCGTTTGTTGTTTGTTTGTTTGTGTTTGTTTTATATACCGCCCACCCCCGAAGGATGGCAGTAGAATTGAAAGTGGCTATCTTTGTTGCTGAATTGCAACTTTCCTTCAAACTACTTTTGATCTTGCTACTGGGAGAATGCAATCCAGTGTAAATCCCAGTACAGATGTGGTCAAAGGGCTGCTCTGCCCTATGTATGAGCTTTAGTGTACCAAACCTTGTTCTCACAATACTTGAGCACAACCTTGTTCTCACAATACTTGAGCACAATTTTGAGGAAATGAGGTTATCATGGAATGCTTCTACTATGGGCCCAAGCCAGTATATCTCTGTCCCCTTTTTGGAACTTTGTGATGGCACATCAATCAATAACTGAAACCACCGCCTCACAAAATCATGGGACCAAGGCATCCCTGATTGAAAAAAAATAAGCATCCCTCACCACCAGTTTGTGTAAATCACTACTGCTTTCACAGTTTGCAGGCATGCTGTCCAGTTTGGCATGAAGGCTTCAGTCTCAACTTATATGGAACAGATTCCATATAAAATTGTCTCTACTATCCACTCATACAGTGGATATGGCGTATGATATGGTTACTGATGTGGTTTATGCCAGACAAGATGTTATGCATTTGCAAGAGGTGACAATGACTAATTCTTTTAGTGCTACCTGGCATTAATATATCTGATATATTGGTTGTTGGGTGAAGTTTCCTTGAAACTAAGTGACTATAATTTTTCTACCTTAGCTGGCACTGTTCTGAGCACCTGTGAAGGTACATAGGGAACAATGCTGCCTTTGGCATGCTTCCACAGCTCTTCTCTCTTAAGAGACCATTCAGTCATGTTCGGTGCCACCCAAATCTAAAGTCAACATGAGAACTGCTGTGAAGCCCAAATGTGTCCAGTTTACTTACTTAATGCATGCTTGGCTATGCCTTCAAGATGCCGACATCTAGAGAATAAGTACGTTAAATAGCTGTCCCCATTAGTCACATAGTGCAATAAAAACACTTACTCCTGAGAACACTAATGTTCTACCTGTGCCTAACGCATAGTTGCTTGTTTTTCTGTGTTTGTATTTGTGTGCACATTTTAAACTAGTAACGTCAAATATCTCGATACTCCTTGTGGGCTACAAAATAGGGAAACTCAAGCAGTAACTCTGGAAACTACAAATCTGGCCATGTGAATGGCCTGCTCCACAATAAGACTCCCCTGTGTAAAATGAAGACTGAATTAAGCATCTGACTATGTTGTATGGCAGGGCCATTACAGGGTGTAATTATTGCACCATTGTACTGAGAATGTGTCCCATCAGGTAGGGTTGGTTTATAACTAAGTGGTACAGTATGTGTTTGGCAACAAGAAGGTCCTGGGTTCCATCTCCAGCAACTCCATTTTGAAAAAGATCCAGCAGTAGGTGTTATGAAAGACCTCTGCTGGAGACATTGGAAAGCTGCACCCCTTCAAAGTAGACAATACTGGCCTCAATAGACCAAACATCTGACCCTCAGTTTAAGGCTGCTTCTCACACTCATGTGACAGAGGAACTGACCAAGTTCAAAAATGTGGTGAAATTTAAAACACTGATGCCTTTCCCACAACATTGTCCTTTATTTTAACTACATCACATCATGGAGTGGGAAGTTAACAGAACAGGAAAAGGGCTGTTCAGTGTGTGTCTGCAGAGAAGTCTCAAAGGGATTTTAAGGCTCAAGAAGCACATTGCTTTCACACACAACTCACACATACTCCATGAGATATTTCAATCATTCTATATTTTAATGTTTGATTAAGAAGTCTTTATTCTGGCATTTTAAAAACTCAGTCCTCAACATTCCTCCTCTTCTCCTTTCTTTGCCTCAAGTATCTAATCTTTTATTTAGATTGTAAGCCTAAGGCCAGTGCCTGCGTCCTTTATTTTAGTCCATGGACTGTACCCCATTTCTTTAAGCATTCTATCAATAATAAAGAAGAAATGACATGCTATTCAGGGAGAACTATTGTGCAGGGTGTATTGTTGCAGCTATTTTAATCCTTCTTAAGAACCGTTATAATTTTTTATTGTGCCCCACCTAACAAGGAGGTATTATAGCTTGTGGCAGAGGACACTAGGTAAAGAATATCACTGGATAAAATGAACCTAAATTTGCTTTGAATACAGGATCAACAACTGGATTTTTAATCACAGTGAATGTTTGTGTTCAGGTAACATTTTAAAATTTAGTTTATCCTTTCGCTATTACCTTATTCTTTTAAAAACATTACTAAAGAACTTCTTTTGTTAATG
Organism: Sphaerodactylus townsendi; assembly: GCF_021028975.2. Lineage (NCBI taxonomy): Eukaryota > Metazoa > Chordata > Lepidosauria > Squamata > Sphaerodactylidae > Sphaerodactylus > Sphaerodactylus townsendi. The sequence continues at coordinate 87,894,065 of NC_059429.1, forward strand.
CAAAGACTGAGTCAGATTCCTTAAAAGGTATTTATCAGCATTACAGTTCTTTTCTTCCAGAAAAAAAAAGTTTTTCCAAGTACAGCAATACCAGCTAAATAAAAGGTGAGGATAGCCACGAATTAATAAACCTGTTCCTTTATTTGTCTAAGTACAACCAGATCCCCAAGAATGTTTCCTCCTCTGATTTCCAGCATTTTGGTCTTCTCCTTTCTCCACAATTTGCAATTCTAATCTCTCTCCTGGCTTTGGCAGTGGAAACAGTCTAGCACATTACTGAATTATTAGGAATAGTTCATTGGCTTCGCTTTATTACTTCCTAGGCCATCAGGAAAAAAACTTAGTTTATGACCAGTGATGTTTGAATGTCCAGCATTTGTTGATTGTGCCTGGGCTGCAAATTCAGTTGGAGACTTTTGTTGGAAAATACCTCTTCCCAGGTTTATTGGATCAATGCACCTTTCTAAGGCCATTGAAGCAAGTGGGCTTAGAACTGTGTAACTCTGCTTAAAATTGCACTCTAAATTCATGTTTGCACCTTGATTTGTGTGCGTAAAGTGCCATAAAATCACAGCCAACTTATAGCATCTCCTGACAGGATTTTCAAGGCAAACGATTAAGCAAAGGTGGTTTACTGTACTATTGCCTTCTTCTGCTGAATTTTCCTTGAAGGTCTCCTTTCCAAGCACCGACTCAACTTAGGTCAGGCTACATTATACCATTTTACATCACACCTTGATTTACACAAATCTAACTCTGAGTCAAATTGGACTGGCAGTATCTCATTGTGAGCTTCTAATGGACTGTCTACCAAAAACAGCCAGCCTCTTTAAAAAATCCACTATGTATGATTATTTTTGAACAAAATTCTATAGCATTCTACATACCTGAAAAGATTTTTTATTTTCTCTCCAAGAGGGTAACTTCTACTTTTCCTTTCAAATTCTTCATCAAAGTCATTGATAGAATAAGCAGGGCGGTTGATGACATAACGCGGTCGGGGTTCATTCATCCTTGCCTTACTAAATTCAAAAATAAATGGAATGAAACCACAGTGAGAAGCCAGCACCACCAGGCCTTCAATAAGACAGGCAACTCATTTTATCCTTCAGTCTAATAAGCCAATTTTTTCTTCCCAAAGCCCCACCCCTTTGCCTTTCCTAAGCAGCCTGTAGAAGGAAAGGCTGGACCAGTCTTGAGATTTCATCATGGCCTGATAGCAGGCTGCACAGATTTTAAAAAAATAAATTACTTCGTAATGGTGTGGGATGAAGCATGAGATGAAGAAACGTGCACATGGCCAGGTGTCAGGAAGTAGCATATTGTAATAATTGCTCTGGCACTTTACTGCTATTTAGCCTTGGGTATGTCACTTGGCCTTTCTCTGCCTTGGTTTCACCATGGGGTTAGTTTAGTGTATGCTGCAAGGGTGAATCAGTATGCTGCTGTCAAGTACTGTACAGTGATAAACTCCAGGTACAGCACTACAAAATACTGTGTTGTGGTAAAACCACCCATATTTAGAAATATGCTACAGTGGCTTGTGAACTCTACTCCCGTCCCCTGCCTTTATTGTGAACACTTCGGAACTGCTATCCTGGATTACAGTTACAGCTATGATATACAACTTTACAAATGTGCTGTGGAACTAACAAAGAAATGCAACAATTTGACCTATTTTAATTATAATTGCACCAACTATTCCTGTTCAACCAGTCCTACGCAGTATCAAGGTGTTTCCAGGGGCAGGTAATAAATAAACTCCTCGAGGTAGAAGTATAATATAAACAAAAGGAGAAGGAAACAGAACTTTTGCATGACGTTAAGTCCGGGGGTGGGGTGGGAGAATGTGCAGAAATAGATCACAGTTTTACTATTGTACTTGAACACTTTGATGCCAAGCAAGTTGGCAAAGGAGGAAGATAGGAATTATTTGTAGGAATAGGCAGATTATGAAGCAACACTGAATGTTTTTTATAAGGGTCACATACTTAAAACTGGATCATTTCATGGTATAAACCCATTGGCAAAAGCACTGTGGAGATAAGGTATCAAGGTTATAGTTGCTTTGATCTGAATTAGAATGTGCTAGTTCAGGAATCAAATACTTGTTAGCATCTTGAAGAACTTCAGCGCTAAAATTTAACATGTCCAAAAAGGCACTTATCTTATGTATTGGTTTATATTTTAAAGATTCCATCTTCATACATGAAAGCAAAAAAAGCACCTCATTTTTAGAAAAGTAAACTATAAAAATTCAAAAAATAAAATTAAAGTTAATTAAAACAAAATGGAATTGATAATTCCAGTTTATGCAAATTTAAAGTGCTCAGAAAGGTGTGAAATCACCTGTCAGTTCAGTTGATAAACAGTTCTGAATTAACGTTCTTTTAGCACAGGGGTAGGGAACCTGCAGCTCTCCAGATGTTCAGGAACTACAATTCCCATCAGCCCCTGCCAGCATGGCCAATTGGCCATGCTGACAGAGGCTGATGGGAATTGTAGTTCCTGAACATCTGGAGAGCCGCAGGTTCCCTACCCCTGTTTTAGCACAATGTTGAATTAGCTGAATACAATGAATCGTGAGCCCAACTCCAATTACATTTGTAAGCATCAAAGTGCGATCAACTCCCAACTGACTTATGGAGACCCCAGCAAGGAGCTTATCCAGCAATTGAGAAGCAAAGGATGGTCTGCCCTTGCCTTCCTCTGCAATGTACTCCTTGGTTGTCTCCTATCCAAGTGCTTAGCTTCTGAGATCTGACAGCAGCAGGCTATACCATGCCACCTTTCCTCCTGGGCTCCAGTTACAAAACTGAAATCCCCCCTCTCATTTTCATTGCAACTCACAAAGTTGCCTGCAGTGCTGCCCCTAGGGAACAGGAAACCCCCAGAAATGCAATCTGAGAGTCTGCAGTGATGGGACAGAATCTGTGAAAATCTCCCCCTTTTTTGCCAGAGGAAAATGACCACTAGATACACCTCAGTAATTTGCAAAGAAACAGTAGTTTAAGGGATATTGTAAAAACATCACAGAATGTGGGTTTTGCAGAACCAAATCATACATACATCCAGTTCTAGTTTTGATTATAATGATTGGGACAGGGACTATTTATTTAGATTCATATTTTATATACTTTATATATTTATATAGCATCACCAATGTGTATGATGATCTAGAATACGAGACACCTGGTCCCTACATGGGGGAAATGACATAGGTTTGTCGAAGCCTTTCATGGCCAGATTCAACTGGTTCTGGAGGGTTTTCAGGGCTGTGTGGCCATGGTCTGGAAGATTTTGTTCCTAACATTTTGCCTGCATCTGTGGCTGGCATCTTCAGAGGTGAAGATGCCAGCCACAGATACAGGCAAAACGTTAGGAACAAAATCCACCAGACCATGCCCACACAGCCCAGAAAACCCTCCAGAACCAGTTGACATAGGTTTGCCAATCTCTAGTTGGGGCCTAGAGATCTCTAAGACTTACAACCATTCTCCACATGACAGAGGCCAGATATGCTAGAGAAAATGTCTGCTTTGGGGTGGGGTTGGGGCTTTATGGCAATATCCCTGTTGAGGTTCCTCCTCTTCTACAACCCCTGCTTCCCTAGGATCTACTCCCAAATCTCCAGGAATTTCCCAACATGGAGTTGGCAACCACAGACATAGAGATAATTTAGATGACTTTGGCACTGTAAAACTATTGGCTAAAATAATTTTTCTCTCTTTATCCCAAAACCTGGGAGTACTTTGATAAAATAGCTCACCTTATGACCCCTTTCAAAAAAGTTTTTAACTATCTGCCAGATATATGTAAAATTTGCTATTCAACTGAGAGTTAATAACAGGTGGCCTCCTGCACTCCATCCTGAGAGAGCCCGAGGAAAGGAGAAGGTGAGAAAGTGGCAGCAAAGGTTGCCCCAGGAAATGCAAGTTTCTAATAAAGCTTTGTGAAAGGGATAACCAATCATTTCTGTCAATAGAGGAATTCAACCCTTGCCACTATTTCTAGAATTTACGCTGTCAATCTTGTCTCATGAACTTGTAACAAAGGGTTACTCATGGATTGATCCCACATGCTGGCACCACCAAAAAGCAAGAAAAACTCTGTGAAAATAGCAAAGAGGATACAGCTGCAGTGGAACACAGGGACCCAAGGGCCAAACTCAGATGTTCCAGGATCTGCATTGGTCCTCTACAGTCTCTCAACTGAGATTGTTGAACTGTAAACCTCTGTAAATATATATACTAAGAGAATATTTACAATAGATGAATAGACAAACTGGATCAAGCAGAACTCCATCTAGTTTAGCATATTATGTCAAAGAGCAACCAGCCAGATGTCTCTGAGAGTTCCACCTAGAGCATGAAGTAATGGCCATCTTCTGTTTGCAATGTAAAAAAAAATTGAGGCCATCAAAGGCCTTTTTGTTGAATGTTCCCTAGACAAAATGCTAGCATATTGTTCTGGAAATAATAGGCAAACCTTATTTGTCATATGGAATTTTGGTGACTGGAGATACATATGACTGTATATTACATCTTTTAGTTGTTTTAATTGATACTCTTACTTTCTATGAATCTAGAACAGTGATGGCAAACCTATGGCACGGGTGCCAGAGGTGGCACTCGGAGCCCTCTCTGTGGGCACACGCATACAGAGTTCGTCATGTGGGGGGCAGAAAATCACCCCCCCAAACACACACATATCTAGACTGGCATGAGCCACTGAGCATTATGTGCGCACACCACGGTGAGCAGGGAGGACTCGGCTGGCAGGCCTGGTGCTTGTGCTCCAGGTGGCTGCTGCCCGGGGGGGGCGGGCGTGGTGTGTGCGCAGAGGAGGCAGAGATGCTAGAGAGGCACAGAGCGGTGCACCCGGGACTTGCTGGAGGCTAGAGCAGGCTGGCCCCTGCTCGAGCAGGTGGGGCGGGGGAAGAGGGAGCCAACCGGTTTTTTCTAAACTAAAACCTCAGCATTCAGGTTAAATTGCTGGGTTGGCACTTTGCGATAAATAAGTGGGGTTTGGGTTGCAATTTGGGCGCTCGGTCTCAAAAAGGTTCGCCATCACTGATCTAGAAGTTGGTGGGTTACATATGTAAATTAAAAAAGAAAAATATGGACTTTGTAATGAAATCTGAATTAAAGCTTCACTTATGACTGAATTACACTTTACAAATTTTGGCAAGTTGAATCTGAGGAACTCATTATAAAACAGCAGCTGTGGGGATAGCAATTTTTAGAATGCACCAGGCCCTGATTTAGCCTGGAATAACGTGGGCTCCTGCCTCCCGCCCACACTGGCCCAGGTGCGAAGATAATTTGTCCCACTGTGGAGTTCACATGCACAGAATCGGGCCTTGGTGGACTTAAAAAAAATATTTTTCCACAACTGTTGTGTGACAGTGGGGGAAATGAAAACCAACCTATACATTACAAAAACTGCCTCCTCTCACAGTGCTATTCCAAGCATTTGGGGGTCCTTTTAAAAAATAAGCTGTTTCTAGCTGCTGCTGTGTGGATTAGGTTTGAGGAACCAGGACCCAACTTTTAAAAGATGGTAATGTGAGGTTTACCTCCGTGTCAGGTACAGGCAAGGGAAGGATAGAAAGCTGACGAGAACAGGAAAAGGGGGGAAGCTATGGTGGCTTTTAGGGAAGCAAAAGACGAAATAGTGAGAAACAGGGGAAAATAAGGTGTCTTCCAGAAGTTATTGTGGGTTCACAGCTTGTTGTACCCTAACCCAGCTTATTATAACTTTTGTCTACATAACTACATGATTCTACATAGTTTAGGAATTGGCACTTTGAATCCATTGAGATAAAGTGAGATGTACACATTTTAAATTGGATTTTAAAAAATTCCCTCTTTGTCTTTGATACAAGTCCCTGAGGTTAGACTAACTCTCAGACTAACCTGTTGTAAGGAAAAAATGGAAATGAGGAGAATGATGTAAGCTACGTTGGGTCCGCACTGGGGAGAAAGGCAGGACATAAATGAAGTAAACAGAGACTTAATTCTGCTGCTTTTCTGGAGCAAAATGATTCCCTGTCCATCCCTTGACCTAATAGTGTTCCATTATGATTCACACCTGTTTTTGTTTTTAAAAATCTGTTTTTCCCCAGACCACTTTAAAAGGCCCTTCGTGTCATCTTCCACAGCATATTTAAACATATCTGAAATGCTTCCTAATCAATATATGAGAACATTTTTGCTACATGCCCTAAGGAAGTCACCCACAAACACACACATGCTAGGCACTGCAAACGTGTCAAAGAACAATATTCTTCCAAGCAGGTACATGAAGACAGCTGGTATCATTCCCTGTAAAAATAAAACCATCTCTGGGGGTGGAGAGTTGATTAGTTTAACAGTGCACATAGCAGGCTGAAGCAGGAAGGAAGTAGATGATGCTCTTCAGAGGTGAGTCTGCCAGGGAATATAGGTCAGCTAGCAGAATGATTAGCCAAATAGGACTTTAGCCAGGATATCTGAGCAACACCTTCACACCTGCAAATGTGTCATGGAAACTTTAATGATCTAAATAGAGATGCCACATTTTTAAAGACCAATTCCTATACACAACCAGCTAAAAAAATTCCTGAACATCCAAGACACCCAGATAGAGTGAAAAGTCATATAACTATCAGCAAAATATGACAATAGCCACTAACATTCTCATTATATTAATGGTATTTTCCATCCTAAACATACTTTGATATCCTACCTATTGAGACACAAGGGGGTGAGGCATAGCTCTGTAAGGAGTACAGGTCTAGCATGATTAAGGACTCAGTTCTGGTCTCAAACATCTCTAGTAAGCAGAATTGGGAACAACTTTTGCCTTAGGTCTTGCTGCCAGATGATTGTACATGATGATGATATAGACCAATGGTGTTGATTCAAGGATAAGGCATATTTATATAAGACAATCAGTAAAGAACAGAAGGTAGGAACATTAGGGAGATTTCTTACATCACCAACATTGTTTGTACTCCAAAAAATCATAAGTGCTTAAACTCAGGCTGAAAAGCGGTATTATTCAGGTAAAGATACTAAAAGAAGCAACACACTCACAGCAACTGGTGAATTGTCTGCTCCCCTGCTGTGGCAGCAGACCTCTTTTTAGCTAGCAGCTCTTTCTTCCTGCCTCCGTTAACAGCAGCAGGAGAAATCTGGAAGTGATGTCATATTCCTCTAAAAATTGCCAGAAACTCTATGGTTTTACTATCAGCTGGCAACTCTGCTCCTCACCCTCTCTTCAGTTTCATCCTAAATTGAGTTACAACCTTCCGTTGACATCAGTAATCTTAGAAGGGTGTAACTCTGGTTAGGAGGTGTAACTCTGTTAGTAAAATAAAACACACAACATGACTGCATTGAAGGTTTCCCTTTCCCCATTCTACTTCATTAGGTGCTGCTTGTGGGGCAGGAAATTTGGAACATAATGAAATGTCTAGTATTTTATATTATTCAGTGGAACTATAGCACAGAGTGGAAGAAGAGATACATGGGTGATACTTTTGTTCTAGCCTGATCCTGCCAAAGGTAGAAGCTACAGCTAATATTGCTTCAGAAATCAAGTTCCCTAAATGATTTTAAACCCCATTTTGTGCATATTTAGAAATAAAAGACCTCTTCATTCAGTAGGCATTCTTTCCAAGTGACTCTGTCTAATTTTAAAGATTTGGTTCCCCCAGTCTTTCTAATCTTGTTGTAAATGCCTGGTCTCTGCTGTGCACCACTCTAGAAGTTTATAGGTTACCTGTCCCCAAAAATGTCTCTACAACTCAGTCCCAGATAAGCTGCCCATAGGTCAGAAGTAGAACCTTGCTGAACTGACCTAAGTCTGCAAAATATAAATTTGCTCCTAAGTTTCTATTTCAGAATTTCAGCTCCCTGGACAGCACTCCCTGTTATATTGTCAGAGGATTGAGCATGAAATTGCACATTGTTCTTTCCTGCCCTGTTGAGCCAAAATGCTAGCAGGCACTCTGAAAAATAAGGGTTGAGGGAAGGCTACTAGCAGAAGGACAAAAAAAGTCCCGTGATTAAAAATTCCAGCCTAAACAAACAGGCCAATGATGTCAGCATCTCTAAGAGTTAAGTTTCTACAATGGTATTATCAGCAGCCTTCCCCTAGATCAAACACGAAGTTGACAGTTTTTGTAGTACAGAATTAAAGACAAGGGATCTAAGGAAAGGAAGGTCTAGAATGGAAGGCAAAGGTAACTATCCTGATATGAGATGCGTTTACACTAAAAGAAAGACACTGGGCCAAAAGATATCATGGCAATAAAGGAAATGTGATTCTTCTTGAACCAAACAGTCATAACAGAAGAGATACACATCCATTTTCTCCTTCTAGGAAACAAACAGCTCCCGTATGATGCAGTGCAACCCACCCTTGAGCTTCAAAAGATATGCAAGCATCTGGTTGCCTTTACTTGCAGCAAGCATCAAAGCAGGAGGTTTTATGATGTTTTGAACATGTAGCCACTTGCTGTAGGCCAGCCAGAAAGATCTGAAGTTTACAACAATTTTTAACAGCAAGATGATGATAGAGGGACTGGACAGAGAGAAGATAATAGAGTTAAATGACTGGCAATGGAATATGTAAGCACATGGGATGATGTACTAAAATCAAAATTTTAATGTATGTGGTCCAATTTAAAATATAAACAAAACACAGACCCGTTTGCTTCTGCATGTAGCTGATGCTTGTGGATGCTATCCAGACCCTACTTAATTTGCTGGATGCATAGTTCCCTGCACATTCTTACCCAGAATCACTAGTTGTCCATGCAGCTACTTCCTTGCATAAACATTGCAATCCTGGTCTGTTAAACAGACCAGAGTAGGATTCTGAGTAGACCAGTTTAGGGTTGCTTTCAACAACATTAATGCATGCACTACTTCCCCTGCTCTGCAGTGGGTTATTACCAGGGGTTTCTTTTTTTTTTAACCTAGGGATTCTCTCCCTGCAAAGTGTCCCTAGTTGAGCTGACCCATCGTTTTACCTATCCCCCGATTCTTTGTTCTTTCTGTACAACCTCCATTTGGAAAGAGTGCCTAATGCTTTGTGTATGTGTGTGTCCTCTTTGGTTTGGAATTACTATGCTAGACCATGTCAATTTCATGTCAATTTCGGGATCTGTAGCTAGACTTTTAAAAATGAAGAAAGCCTTCTTGATCATTCTAAAATGGTGACCTGAAAAGTTGGAGGAACTGCTGTTGGGTGGGCCAGGGAAGATGGAGAGGAGTGAGAAAACTCAAAGAAAACATAATTCATATGGCTCTCCTTTGATTTTCTCTGAAGGGAGAGAAAATGTTGAACTTTGAGAGCTTTGGGAAACAGCAGGGATTCTCTGATCTGAAAGTGTGATGAGTTCCAAAGACGGAAAACCGTGTGCGTAACTGAGAATCAGACCTGAATGGAATGTACACTCAATGAGAAGGAGACCACAAATGTATAAATGGCCAATGTCTAAGTCTTGGCTTGGAGCTCACATTGTTTGTAAAATAAAGCCCTACGGATTAAAAGGGAAAGCACTTTAAGAGATAGAGGGATGCCATCCTCCAGGTGAGACCTGGGGATCCCCCAGAATTAAAGCTCAACTCCAAATTGCAGAGAATAGTTTCCCTGGAGAATATGGATATTTTGGAGGGTGAACTCTGTGACATTGTACCCCACTGAGGTCCTTGTCCTCCTCAGGTCAAACCTTCATATTTTCAGGAGAATCATAACCTGGAGCTGACAGCCCAACCCCCACCCCACCCACTAGTGACTACAGGGGACCTGAATACGAACAGAGATTCTCCCCTATCCTTGTTAGCAATAAAGGCAGGATTTTCAGGATCCAGAAAACTTGCTATCACTTGAGTAAAGTATGATTGAAAATGGAAGTCTTCGATCTCAAACTGGGATTCTGCCTCGAAAATATGTGTTAATTTAATGAATGTGAAATGGGGGTTTCTCTTTGTGTTATTCAAACTAGGGAAAAGATAGTTTGTGTTTGACAGTCAGTGAGTCCTTTGATAATTGAAATGTGGTGTGTGTGTGTGTGTGGGGGGGGGGGGGGACACCAATTAAAATAATCTAGCAAATAAGGGTCCAGGAAAGTATGAAGGCTGAAAGGCCTAAGGCCGAAGTGTTTCAAGGTGATGGAATAGGTGAAATAAATGTAATGTTGCAAGCCTAAAGAATGTAGGACTCATCCTGAGGCAAGACCCTGTAATCAAAAGTATGACATAAAATGAATCATGCACATTTTGGAAAGTAATAGGTTTGAGGGCAGGAAAAATATTTGCATTCTAGGTTTGGTGCCTCAAGGGACTATTGCTGTAATTCAAGAAACATGGACTTCCTTCAGAGTAAACATGCATAGGGCGGCTCTCAGACTTCCCCTTGAAGCTGTAAATAGAAAAAAAAATCTATAATCCACTACAAACTACAAACTTTACCATTTTTACAATTCCAATATAATGAGACCTTTTTACCACAGCAATTTCAATCTAGTTTAGCATTTCTTTGACTGGTTCTGCCAATCTTAAATGAATACTGTTCCAAATTTAATTTATGAGTTTTCACGTTCTGCCAAAAAATAACAATATTCATGTCTACATACAAATAGTGACACAAGAGGTTCAACAATGTTTTTTGTATTATGTTTTGTATTATGACCTGGGTGGCAATCTGAAGAGAAACCGGAATATGATTGGCAGTCTTACATGATCTCATGACTGCTTCTATTGTCCTCTTTGAAAATTTCCAAGCAATCATTATTCTAATTTTTGGTCCCTAATCAATTGTCCTGCTGCAGATGAAAGTCATATAGAGGTTCCTGCTTGACTCAGCCCTTTGATTAAACTTTAGCTACCCCTTATGCAGATATTCAGATAATAATATCCAGAGCCATATCCTATTCTGTTGGAACCATCTGAGTTTGTCATTTACTCCCATGTGGTTTGCAGAAGATATAAAGAGGACTTGAAGGACCACTTCCTCTCATACTCTCCAGTCAGCCAGGTAAAATCTATTCCCAACCTCTGTTCCTGTGCCCCCACTTCAGAGGTAAAGCAGGTGACAATGAGAGGCAGGGCCTTTTCAGTGGTGGCACTTCACCTTTGGAATACCTTCACTGCTGACAGCTTCACTTGCATTCCTGTAGCACTATGCCAGAAACATCTCTTTTTACCAAGACTTTGAACTGAGCAGTTCCATCATTTTAAACTATTTTTATTTCTGTTTCTAAGCTGAGCGCCATTTTATGAATTTTAGACTGCAGTGTGTTCTGTGCTGTTTATATGACCTGTTTTATTTTTATGGCTTGTTTCTATACTGATGGTTTTATAATTTCATTTATTTTTATTGTATTATTATGTGCGTGCCTTGAGCAGGTAACTGAGGATGTGGCATATCAGTTTTCTAAATGAATAAATATGAATACAAAACACAGAAATTCATCCAAGGGAGAAATTCCATTAATAGACTAGACATTCTTAATGACAGTTAAAAAGCTTCTGAAGAACTCAGAACAGCTTCATTTCTTACAAAATTTCCATACCAAAGGAACTTCTATTTAGTCCTTAGCATGAAACTCATATGAGGAAGGGATCACCACTATTCACAATTATCCAGGTTGAGAAACTACCTGTATCATGTTATATTCTAACAAAAATATACTGTGTGATGGGCAGAACTGCTTGGAACCCCTGCCCCATAATTTTCATCCCTTTTTCTGTATGCATCTAGTTTGATTAAATCTGGCAAGGTGTGCTCTACTGTTCCCAACCAGTCTAAACATGTAGCAGAATGAAGTTTTGAGGAGGAAGCAGGGTGCTGAGACAGAAGTTGTGGTGGTGGAAAGTGTTGTCAAGTTGTGGCCAACTGGAAACCCCTCAACAGCTGCTGGTCTTGGGATGGGGTTTATTTTAATGTGATCTTTATTTTAATGTGATTTTTATTGCTGTTTTAATTGCGGTATTCTATTTATGATTTTTTTAATTATGGTAAGCTGCTTAGAAACATTAGTATAATAAACAAACAAATATAATATAGTATAATAAACAAATTAGTATAATATAATAAACAAACAAATAAATAATGGTGAACCCACAAGGTTTTTATGGGACTGGAGACCACTAAGGAAATCCATGGTCATTACTCAGAGAAAGGGGGAGAAGGGGAGGAAAAAAATCAAAGGCCTAGGTAAAAGTAGGATTTTCATCCAATGAGAGAAATTCAAAAGGTTGTGTGTCAGATGAATAACTATGGGAGGTTATTCCACATGTTGGCTTCTTCAATTGAGAATGCCTTGAATCTAACCTCAGAAAGTGAGAGAAGGTGGAGCTGGGCTCCTAAAGATAATTTTAATTGATGGGTTGGTACATACAAAGCACTTTGGCATTCTGGCCCCAAGTAATTTAATGCTTTACCAGCACTTTTGAATTGGGTCCAGAACCAACTCAGCAGCAACTGAAGTTGTTCCAACCCCAGGGAAATATGTACCATGTAGAAGCTAATGGGACTGCCACGACTAATTAAAGCCTCTGTTTGAATCATCTTCAAAAGTAGCCCCCACAAAAGGTTTGTTATAGTATTTTAATGGGTTGCCAACGTGGGTTGGGACATTCCTGAACCCTGGGGAGGGTGTGGTTTAGGGAGGGGAGGGACATCAGTGGGGTATAAAGTGATACTGTCTATCCTCCAAGTCAGTCATTTTCTCCAGAGGAACTGATCTCTACAGTTTGAAGATCAAATGTAATTCCACGAGATTGCCAGGTCCCAACCAGAAGGTGGCAATCAGAAATGTGATCAGCATAAAAAATGTGACTCTCCCCAGCTGCACTCTGAAGTGATGCAGTGTATTTTACACTCTCATTCTGATGCAGATATAGGTCAAGTCCCAGACCCCCGTCACATTAATTACAGCTACTGCATGTGCAAAGAAATGAAGTGAAACTTTGGTGTGAGAACTACAAATACTAAGGAAGCAGTGAGGTATTAAGTAGGATGAAAAACGGGGAGATGCTTGTGAGGAGTGTGTCATAGCTGGTAGTATGTGAGAGTCAGTGCATATTACCTTTTTGACAGGAATCTCATGCGTTTGACAGCAGTGGGTCAGACAAAAATTGAACAGATCCAGCTTTTTCTGTCATTGTATCTTTGTGCTGGAAACATATGCAGATGTTGAATTTCTGTTTATACAGAAGGTGCTTCAAAAAACTCAGAGGCACACTTGTAAATGATTAGTCCCAATATTTCTGGTATTGGGTTTCTTCCATGTGGTATTTGAGGGTAAAATGATGTGAGATTCAGAGATCCATAAACAGGATCCCCCCCCCCCCCCCAAAGAACAAAGGTTCAAATCAGGACTGGCAGTGAAGGAGACGGAACTCTTTCCTGTGAGCATTTTCACAAAGCAAATCACACACACTTTTACACACATTATCTGCCCTGAGGAGAACCATACAAGTTTCCTCCAAGATAAGCAGTGGTTGGGGAGGGTGTGATTATTTGTGTGTGTGATTATTTGCATCAGGAAAATGACACAAGTGGAAAGCTTAAGGCCTCCTCATTTGCAATGAATCAATTAACCCCTCCTTGCAACTTTTGTATCTAGAAAAAAACAGTCAAGAACACCTGCTCAAGAAAAAAAAATTAGTTTCTTTATGTTTTAGAAATACATTTATCTTATTGGCAATACCTCTTTAAAACATATTTACATTTTGGTTAAACTTTCCTGTGTCACCTCTTGCGCTCTGTTCTTTAGGTGATATATATGGGCCAGATGGAGACTGTTTTATCAATCCTGCTGTTAGGACCTTAGTCTGCACCACTTCTCAGCACATATGTTTCAGATTTCTCAGTGATGTCTGTCTGGTTCTAAATGGGGTTATGAGCCAAATGCCACTCAAAAGCATGTACTGCAACTGTGGGGAAACTGCCACTTAGATTGCTCTTTAGCTGAAGTGTGATTGAATGGCTAAGTGTACTTCAGAAGCAAATAATCTGTACTGGGTGCTCTTGAGTTTCAACAGCCATTCACTTGTTTTTACTTGGAGCAATCGATGCTATTTTCATATATGACCTTTCTTCTTTGCAAAATTCTAGGAGATGGTGGCAGCTACTTCAAATGCCTGGAAACTGAGAAGTCTGAAAAGCTGTCTAAATTCCCATCATAGTAATTCATTACTTCCTGCTATTATTTTTAGTGCCACCTAGAGGCCTTACCTAGTAGTTGAGTCACATTGGCCTGTTGCAGTTGTGATAAAGGAACCCGTTTTCCTGTTTATCCGTGCAGGCAGCAATTAGATGCCATGGAAACAATCCGGGTTGCTGTTGCACCTTCGCATGGAGTCACGTCTCCCTCTTTTTTAAATTTCCTGTGAAACATGCATAGCTATGTAGACATGCAGAGATGAGCCCCCCCCCCCCCCCGCCAGCCATGCTGATCGTCCCATGATATGACCGGCTGCTTCAACCTGGGATTTTTCAAAATAATTGCTAGTTTAGCTAGTTTCAAAAAACCCTGGTTGGGGGAAATAAAATGGGGCAGACACATTTTGGAGGCAGGTCCTGTGTAACATCCCCCCTCCAAACCGGGTTTTACAGAGTCCTACCCCCATGTTTGTTGGTTAATGCGGAATGGGCCATTGTGCTAGGCTCTGTACACTTATGAAACAGTCACAAACAATGGAAAATCTCATGGTCTTATTTGCCCTGCTCTACATTTTTTGCTCTAGAGCCATGGTGGCGAACCTTTGGCACTCCAGATGTTATGGACTACAATTCCCATCAGCCCCTGCCAGCATGGTCAATTGGCCATGCTGGTGTAACCCCCATACCCTGAATGGATTGGCCCAGAATGGGTTGACCCAGTAAGGGGGTGGAGACTCAGAGCAGCAGAAAGACTGCAAGAGCTCTTTGCAGAAGACAAGGCTACCAGACTTGGACCTTGATTTCTATAAGCCCTTAACACCTTGTTAAGGTAATAGCAATATTGTTGGGAACTACTGGGAAGGTAGTTGTTGTTTTTGCTATGTTGTAAATGTTGGAGTTTATTGTTTCAGGGTTTTCTTTTGTGGTTGTAATGGGTGAGAGTTCTCCTGGAGACCTTCATCATGTTGCAACCTGTTCATCAAGCCCTTGGAGTCTTCAAGAGCCAGCCAACTTGCAAAGAAGAATTTGGACTTGGCAATATCAGTAGACTGTAAATAGAAGGACTTGAAATGCAACCTGAACAGGACCTTGAATTGTAACGTTAAATGTTGATGTTTTAAAAGTGTTAATTGTAAAGAAAAGTAAACCATTTTGTTGTTTAAAAATTGTTGTTGCAACTCATTCCAAGTACTGCCCCACAGAACCCACAAGCTGAGGTTACACTGGCAGGGGCTGATGGGAATTGTAGTCCATAACATCTGGAGTGCCAAAGGTTCGCCATCACTGCTCTAGAGTATATATTGTCACAACTGACTCCCCAGTCCTGATGTCACTGGTGGGTTAAGAGGAAATATCTGAGGAGTCAAAGAGTGGGCTTATCAGTTTGCCACTATGCATGCAATGACTGCCTGACAGAATTCTACCATCTGATGGTTTTCCTGTGATGTTACTTCTGTCCCAACAGAAGTTAAACCTGCTAGAAGGAGAAGACTTGGTTTTATACCCTGCTTTTCTCTACCGCACGGAGTCTCAAAGAGGCTTACAACTCCTTCCCTTCCCCTTCCCACAACAGACACCTTGTGAAGTAGGTGGGGCTGAGAGAGTTCTGAGAGAACTGTGACAGCCGAAGGTTACTGAGCAAGCTTCATGTGGAACAGTGGGGAAACAAACACAGTTTACTAGCTAAGAGTCCACCGCTCTTAACCACTACCACCACACTGGCTCCACATTTCTGAATGTCAGTCTGTAATAAAAGGCAGTGTAGATAATATGTATTTACTTCTTATATTCTTAGATTGCCAAGCTCACTGAGATTCCAAGCAGATTATATAGTGCAAATCAATACACTGGAAATCAACACAATCAGTATGAAGAGACATGCCACAGGCAATGTACTAGGACTCCAGAAATAGGAATAAGCATAGTATATTAGACATGACAAAGAAGGCAGATATAAGGCAGAATTTGGGCCTGCAGAGTGGTAGAAGCATTGGACTAGCACTGGGAACCCATGTTGACCTCCGCACTTGCCAACTGCTTGCATAACCTTAGGCCAGTCAGTCTCTCTCAGATTACCCTACCTCACAGGGTTGTTGTGAAGGCAAAATGGAGAGACTGATGTATGCTGCCTAGAGTCCCTTGAAGGGAGAGCAAAATAAAAATACACTAAACAAATAAATAACAACAGAACCTGTAAAAAGAAAATAATTTTATAATCTGAAACATGAGATTTTAAAATTATCATGTTGGATTAAAAAGCCAACTATTCCCAGGATAGTCTAGTCTGGATCTGGTTTTGACACCATCACCAATGCTTCAGATATGTTGACATATACTGTACTTTAACGCTTCTTAAACTGATAATGCAGATTCTTTAAAACTCTCATGCATTGACTAGATATAAGTGTATTTTTATATAGCACCTAGTTCCATATGCTAACCTTTCAAAATAATAAAAAATTAACTTGTGACAGTAATGCTATGGAAAAATAGTGTGGTGTAGTGGTAAGTGTATTGGACTGGGTGATTATTTATTAAAAATACATACAACCCATTCTTCCCCATTCAAATCCCCTTAAGATTATTAGTTGACTGTCAGCCAGTCTCGTCTCCCAATCCTATTCATTCCATGGGGTTATTGTAAAGAAAAATTGGGCGAAGCTAACTGTGTACATTTACATACTTCCATATAAATCTATGCATGAAAATTGGGTAAAAATGTACTGGGTTCTAATACCGCTTTTGAAAGGATAAAGCCAGGGAGAAGTGAGGATGGCAATTATTGTACGCCATTTATGCATGCACTACTTGCCCTGTGACTGAGAACCTTGCTTCTCAGTGGATATTTCCTATATACACCATTCTTTTCCCCCCTGTAGTTTTTTGCTTTCCTATCCCAGCTGATCCACCATTCTCCCCCTCTCACCTAAGGTTATGCCTCTTTGTTGTTCTTGTTGCCATGCAACCTCCATTTAGGGGATTGCCTGGTGCCTTTATTGGGGGGTGGGGTGTCTTTTGCCTAGTGATAGATCACTGAAATTGCTTATCAATTTCACCAGGTTCACCAGGTTCACTGCTCCACTCTTCCTCTCCAGTAATAGAGTTTAAATGGGGAAATTAAAAAAAGAGAAGCCCTAACCTTTTGATTCTTTTGAAATGGTGGCTGGTACAGTGAAAGGAAGTACTGTGGGTGGGTGGGAGAAGTTAGAGAGGAGCAAGAAAACCAGAGGAAATGGTGACACACTGGAATCTCCTTCGCTTTCCCTGCAAAGGGAGAAAAAATGTTGCACATAGAGAGCTTTGAGAAGCCATGGAGATTCTCTGATCTGAGAGTGGGATGAGTGCCAGAGAAGGGAAAACATTTGCATAACTGAGAATCAAGGCCAAAGGTAAAGTACGCTAAAAAAAGAAGAAGATGACAAGTGCGTAAATGGCCATAGATTATTGTGGCAACAGGATACACACAAATACATTCAAAAACATACAGGTAAAATGGCAGCAACAAAACAGAAAACATTCAGAAATGGAATAGCTACCACCCCCAAATAATAATAAAATGCAGAAACCATCCCAATTGTTGGATGTTTTATAAGCACTTGCAAGACTTTCAGAAAGAAAGGCATAGTACGCCTTATTCTCTTAGCCCCCTTTTGTCTCCCATTTGCCTTTTAAAGCACTCTTAAATTCTGCTCCCAGAGGAGTTCATCAAAATAAAGCTACCCACTTGTCACTAACCCTCTTGACTCTTTGGTAGCTGAGTTGAATGTCAATGTTTTCCTTTGCTTAAATTAAATATGTGGGAGTATTTATAGGCCATTTTCATAGGCAGATGGTCTTTTAAAGTGGGAAAAAACCTTGCATATAGCCAGCCGTCATTCAGCAGTCCTGTGCTCTCTTCCTCTGCTGTGGAACCAGTGCCATTGTTTGATGTACCACTTCACTCAAGCTTCAGACCAAACTCACTTTGTACTTGGCAACTGGAACAAGGCACCTGGTAGGGACACGTAGCAAAAAAGACCTGAATTGATTGAGTTAAAGGGAGTTTAAAATGTGCTTAGATACTTCTTCCCTCCATCTCAAGCCAAGGGTGACTTAAAAATGTACCGGCTGAAAATGTACCTGCATAGCTCTTCTCTCCATCTTAAGGAAATAGTACAACCCAGGGAGGGTTTTTTAAAAAAACCCTTCACATTGCATATGAACAAACAAAGCTGCCTGTCATCACTTTAGAACATTGGTCCATCTAGCTCTGCTCTGTCTCCTCTGACTGGTTGTGGTTCTCCAAGGTCCAAGGCAGAAAAAGGTCTGTGCCACCTAAGATCCTGTAACTGAAGATGCCACAGATTTTGAAATGGTTTGCATCCAAGCCTGTGGTTTGAGCACCAGCCCCTCCACATATTTGAAGCTTCTAACACGTATAGAACCAGCAAATTGTTCAGATATTTAAATGTGCCTGAGTGATTGTCTTGAAGTCTGTTGTGTATGTGTGTGTATGAGAGAGAGAGAGAGAGAGAGAGAGAGAGAGAGAGAGAGAGAGAGAGAGAGAGAGTATATTACCTGCTCACAGAAAAACTATTTGAAACAGGGATCCACTTCCTCCTTAGTAGGATTTTATGCTGGAAAATTTGAGGCAAGACTGATAGTGTTTCCTTGAACCGGTTACTGCTTGCTAAGTGTTTCCTTGGCATTCATTCATACTGCTATTGTTTTTTAAAAACATGTGGCATTGGCTAATGAAAGTCTTAAGGAATTATAAAGTTTGCAGACTGTAGCATTCCATTAGCACCTGAGAACACTCTTATCCAGATCACCTGCTGCGAGCTCTCTAATGCACACACACTCTGGCACACCCTTCCCACTGCTCAAGAAGCAGGCATTAGAAGGAAAAACACCAACCTGGTATTTATTAAGCCAATAGGTATCCAGTACAGGGCATGCAGACCTCAACAGGCACATCCCCCCCCCGATTGTTATGTACCTAGCTAAAATAAAGGATTGAGCAGCACAGAGAATTTTCATGGGTGGCAGGGGAGGCAGTGGTCGTCAGTTTTTCCCTCCTGCTGTAGACCTCCAACTTCCCCCGTGCTGTCCCCCTATTCCCCAGGGGAAGCATATCAGGGAGCATTCTAATTGGCAGCAGCAGGAGGTATCAAAGATATTATGATCCAGCAACACAATTCACCTGTGGGATCCAGCACAAACTCTGGAGGGCCTTCAAAACTCTTAGATCAGCATAGGTTCTTCTTTGCCCCTGCAAGGCAAATCTAAAGGGCAGCAGAGGCTCAAATATGAGTTATGGGCCAGAGAACAGATGACTATGCCTTAGAGTGATTGGATCCTTTTTATCCTCTCTAGCCCAAAATTGTCTACTTTGACAGGCAGTACTCCAGCTGGGCTGAGGCCTTTCCTGACTATGCTATCCATGGAACCTTTAACTGGTGGTGGTGGTGATGATGATGAGAGGTATTTGTTTTTATACCCCACTTTCCTCTACCTTTAATGAGTCTCAGAGTGGCATACAATCACTTTCCCTCCCCCTTTCCACACAGACACCTAATGAGGTAAGTGGAACTGAGATAGTTCTGAAAGACTAGTCCAAAGTCACCCAGCCAGCTTCATGTGGAAGAGTGGAGAAATAAATCTGGTTCTCCAGATTGGAGCCCACCATAGTTTAACCTCTACTCCACATTGACTCTCTAAGATAAGGAATGCACCTGGGAACTAATGCGTGAAATCGATGTGATCAATTGCTTAGCTATGATGAACCCTCTCAATAAAAGGGGGAACACCTTCAAGCAATACAAGGATTGGTTAAAAAGTTAACTGGCAACTCTTATCATGAAGAAGGGTACAAATGGAAGTGAGATACCCTGAGTAAACTAACAGGTTTTCTTTTGCATTATGCCTTTTATGGCACCTGCAAAACACAATCACTACTAGGACTCCTGTTTCATTAAAAGTGTATAAAATAGAGCATTTTGGTAAAGACCCTTTGGCAAACAAGGATGGGAAATTTTAATTTTTTTTAAAAAAATTATACTTATCACTCTCAGTTGCAACTACTGCCTCAGCCTCTTGTGGGCGTTGTGGGAGGGGGTTGGGTTTGTTGTCATCTGTTTTTATCTAAGTTTCTTCTGAAAATGTTATTAGTTGTATTTTAATGAATTGATTAGTGTGTGCTTTCAAAGTATCTCTAGTAAGCTTTTTTTCCCCTCCTCAAGGGCTGTTACAAGTTTCTCACATTTATCTACACCAAATTCAAAGAAACTCTGTAGCAGAATATAAGGTACCTGTAGACAACCTATAGCTTTGGCATCTGTAGGGCTCGTGGGAATCCTATGCAAATAATATGTAAATCAGCTATAGTTTTCTGGAGGAAGATTCAGTGCATCCTTCAGATAGATACTGGAGTAGAGACTGATCTGGACACGGTATGTAGCAGACTTCCCTCTGTGATACACCTCTGAAGATGCCAGCCACAGATGCAGGCGAAATGTTAGGGACAAGATCCGCCAGACCACGGCCACACAGCCCGGAAAACAACCATCCAGTTCCTTAATGTGTTCTTTCAGGAAGAAGAGTTCTTCCACAAGCCAAAAAGACTGAATCCTAGCACATCACTTTCAGTATCCCTAGCCCATTCATTACTTCCCATCTTTTAGCCAAATGCTTTATAATGCTACACATCTGTCCAAAAAAAAAAGATTGAGAAGGAGGATAACATGTTCCTACATTTCTATGCTTTGCCCAAACCAATGAACCAGAGTCCTGCATAAAACCAGAAAATAAAGACAGTGGTACATGTTCAAATAGGTTAAGGCTGAATTAGGCTCATTCCGCACACGCAGAATAATGCACTTTCAAGCTGCTTTCAGGGCTCTTTGAAGCTGTGCAGAATGGCAAAAACAGTTGTGAAAGCAGCTTGAAAGTGCATTATTTTGCATGTGCGGAATGAGCCTTAGATTATGAAATGAGTGAATACAGATTTATTTTTTAAAAAACCCAAAATTTCTACATCTGGTGAAGCAGTGCAATAATGGCTTTGCTGCAGACATTTACTACACTGCAAAATGTGACTGTGTAATGAATACCGAGATCTGAACAATGGCTTTTCCAGCAGTCCAGAAAAGAAGGGGGAGCATCCATTCAGTTCACATCATGCCACTAAAGCAGGCATGTAAACTGGGCAGTGCCTGTTGCACACAGTTGCCAACTTGGGCTCCTGTGTTCTCAACGTACATGCTCCAGAGCAATATAGTACTGCTTTGAATGGAGGATGCATCAGAGGGCCGAACTGTGTTCCCATGTTTCCAGATCTCCTCTAAATGTGAACATGAGGTGGACATCCTATCACTGCATTGAGAGAATGTGCATCTCTCTCTGGCCATTGAGACACAGAAAAGAGGGAAAGGAAGCACGAGTCTTTTCTGGTTCCCCTCTCACTACTTCTTTTGACAGTCTCAATTTTCTAAAAGGCTTTTATTAAACCCAGGTAGCTGCAGTACAGGCAGGCTGCATGGCAGTCATAAATTCAACCCTTGCTGAGTAGAAATAAATAGAAATAAATGCAGACAATACCTCTTGGTATAATCACCATAGGATAGGGTATAAGTGTGCTAGATTTGGAGAGGCTGGCTCCAAACTGCTGAGAGGTAAACACAGCAGTACACTAACCATGGGATTCAGTGCAGTGTCCCTTAATATGGGAACCTTCAAAATGGGCAGAATTTTGTAAACCTGCTATTATGCTTTAGCACCCCCCTCAAACCATCAATAGAGTTTTACAGTGCCCAACAACTGTTGGTGCAGAAAGGGGAGGAAGGGGCCACCTAAAATCATTTCCCCCTCAATTGCTGCAAGGTGAAAAGCAGACTCACAAGCAGAACATTGTTTCCATTCGTGGGTCATAACTGCTGAATAAGGGCAAACAAGTCATCTATGTTCTAACCAGCTTAGAATATTTCTCCCAACCCTCCGTATGGCATCCACTACTGCTGTAACAGTCTCTGTATCTTCATCTCCCTCTCCACTTCCCCAGTCAAAGACAGGAATTATAGTTCTGTTCTTTCTTTACCTCAGCAAAAGTGAGGCACAATGTCATTGAAATTGCCTGCGCGAAGTCAAACTGAAAACTTACAAACCTGCTTGGCAGGTGACAACATTGACCTTGCCTTGAAAGTCCCAAGGTTCAAGTAACTGCCCTCTGCTAAAGAACCCTTCTTCAATAATAGCGTTCTACACTTAAGATTCCCCTCTACATGTTCTTTCTCTGCAGTAGCTGTTCACTCTTCGGGGCAAGGACCCAATTTGTGAATGACAATCAAAGTAAGACCCAGTGTGTGTGGGATTTATAATAAATCAGGACCATGCTCTCAGTTTTCTAAGGTGATTAGCAGGAGTTTTGATTCTTTAATGACTTTATATATTTGCATTCTGCCATATTATTCCTTTATAAATCATTACTGATTCTGGTTCCACAGTAAATTTGCTTTGCGAAGAAAGAAGGAAATACATTTTTAAAAAACCAAACAAACTGGGTCTCCTAATATTGAAATTCACACCCAAAGGTTTTGCAAGCCCGGGAGTGCAAATCTCCCCCTCCACCCCCTCCCTCCGCCCACCCTGAACAAAGAGCACAATTGTTGGGAGCAAGGCTTACCTTCACTCTGCAAGAGAGGAGAAAGGGACTGATTCTGGAAGGTGAGTGAGCTGCAAAAGTGACAGGAATCGCAGGCGGAGAGTTGTTCCCAAGGTGGTGCTCTGAGGAGCAATGTGATTCAAAGAGTCCAGTGAGCCTCTTATAACTCTCCTCAGTTAAAGTACAGAGGGCTGAGCTTGACATCTGATTGGCTTGTTGGGAAGCAATTGCTGGTAGTAGAGGCAAAGCTCAGGAGATAGGAGAGGGAGATAAGGAGGTATTGGAAGAAGCTTTTTGTGTACGTATGTTCCTGTGCCTCCACCCCCTGCCCCCCAGTCACTCTTTAGAATTGGGCTGTTTGATCCCTTTGATATACCTGGGCACTCCTAGACAATACATCACATTCAATGTCCACCGGGGTCCCCCCTCCCCACCATGCCATTTACAATGTTTGGACTTTGGGGAGTTGGGAGTTGAGGAGTTGCTTTTGATGACCTGGTCTATGGTTTCATGATGGATTGGACAATGTCTCCAGCCTTTGTGTCTTGATGGCTTCTCTGCATCATGTGAGAACAATGAAACTCATTGTATCAGCCCTTAAACCCTCCCAAATTGAGCTTTGAAGATGGGACGTGCAGAGGGAAACAGTTCCTTCCTTACTTCCACGTTAAAAGGGATGGGAGAGTTAGAAAGAATACAAAGGGCAGACCTCCACGAAACTGGCAATTAATTCTGGGCTCCCTGCTCTGCTGTCTCTTAGCATGGAAAAAAGAGATGGAGAAACTGAATTTCTGCTGTGCTATATATATATATTGGCCTTGAGTGATTTATATATCACTCAAGGCCAATCTTCACATGAGATTGAAAGTCACTCACAACAATTTGCCTTTTTTAGTCCATACATACAGTAGAAATATGGTTGGTAATCAAAAATTGACCCCTCTTCAAAAATCAAACTTTGACTATCATACTTCCCTATATTGTATAATCACCATTAAATAAGTGGTGATAGTCTTGATGGGTTGTGGCTACATGCCTGACCAGAAGAGAATGCTGTCACTTCTATAATTGCCACTAAAGGAATTTACAGTACATATTGATAAAGGCTTAGTTCAGACAATAACAAGAAACCATTGGAAATTTTTGAAACCAGGATTCATCCTCCAGACTATCATTCAAACCTGATTTGCCTTGAGAGATGCAGGACACTCTATCTTAGGGATGCCAGCCTTCAGCTGGGACCTGGGCATCCCCAGACTTACATCTTATCACCAGACTAGATATAAGTCCTCCTGGAGACAATGGATGCCTTGCAGGGTGGGGGTCTGTGGCATTGAATCTACTGAGGTCCCTGTTCTCCCCAGGCTCCATCCCCAAATGTTCAGGAGTTTCCCAGGCAGGATCAGGCAACCACTCTCCTGCCAGAGCCCAGGTAGGACCTGGCAACCCTACTCTCACTTTTGACTTCATCTTCCTTGCAGACACTTGATGCTGGGAATTGCAGTGAAAACAGGACCAGGGAACAAGCCAGGATTAAGCCACAATATCCACATTTAAATATGTAAAACTACAATAAAAATAATATTTTATTTGTTTCATTAAAAGATGTTTATATATTTTTAAATGACAAGAACTAAAAAGATAAAGTAAAATAACAATAACAATAAAAAGAAAAAGAAGTTATATATAAAGAAGATGCTTCTTTACATTTACACTAGGTTGCAAAAAGAAAAAGCCTATCTTTTTTCTATTTCTAATTAATAGAATGTATCTAATTAATAGAATGTATATGCACCCTCTTGCCCAGAGTTTCAGACTGGGTTGTGACTGGTATGTGAACCGTTTTGACTGGTATATGGACCCAGCAGGGACGGAGGGAGAGGGAACTGGCCCAGGGCATGACCTGCCCACACCCGACCAAGCCTCGTCCACGCCCCACAACGCCCCCTCCCTGTTGCAGCTTCGCCATTGACACCCAGCTATATCTGTTGATGGGTGGCTGGCTGGACACTTCAGTGAAATGGCTGTGACAGAGCTGGTTGAAACTAAATCCATTGAAGATGGTGGTTTTGTGGCTGGGCTGAGGAGATTTTGGTTGGGGTGCCAGCTTCCCACTCTTGATAGGGTACAGTTAGCACCAACACTGTCTGTCAAGAGTTTGGGAGTCAACTTAGAGCTGTTTTGAAACTCCTTACATTTGAGAAAAGTGGGGTATAAATCCAAAATCTCTTCTTTTTCTACGGTACCAAATTTTTTCGATTTTGCATTAATAATTCTATTCCCTTTAAGGGATCTTCTAAGATTTATACCTGATCATCTAAAAAGGCTCTTAATTAGTCATTTTTGACCTTCACACCTGTTATGCTCTCATCTTGTCTTATATCTCTCTTCAATATTTCAATAACTAAGATGAACAAGAGAGGGGACAGAGTGCAACCTTGTTTTGTTCCTTTTTAAATCTCACATGGTTTAGTTAAGTCTTCAATAACAATCAATTGTGTTGTTTGTGAAATGTAGACTGATTTTATCCATTTTTTTAAAGTTGGCACCAGAATTTATATCTTCCAATAAATGTGATTAAGAAACAATCTTTAAACCATGGTTTCATTACTAGTTTAACATACCCTACATAACCATAGGATTGGCTCTCATGGGATCATATTAACCACAGGCTATTAACCACAGACTAGACTACTGTAACTCTCTCTATGCAGGGCTGCCCTTGAGACTATTCCAGAATCTTGAACTGGTCCAGAATGTGGTGGTAAGGGTTTTGGTGGGTACATCATTAAGATTTCAAATACAGCCTGTACTCCACCAGCATCACTGGCTCCCAGTTGAATACCAGATCAGGGTCAAGATGTTGATATTAATCTTTGAAGCTCTAAATGCAGTGGTGGGATTCAGCAGGTTCGCACCACTTCGGCAGAACAGGTTGTTAAAATGGTGATTGTAAACAACCAGTTGTGAAATTATTTGAATCCCACCAAAGAAACAGGTTGTTAAATTATTTGAATCCCACCACTGCCTAAATGGTCTGGGACCGTCATACCGGAAGAATTACCTTGCCTAATACAACCCCCAGAAATCATTATGTTCGATGAGGAACAACTTGCTGGTGGTCCATGGCTTTAGAAGTGTCTCGCTGGCCTCAACCAGGCCTAGAGCTTTTTTGGCTGTGGCCCCAGCCTAGTGGAATGCTCTGTCTGTGTAGGCATGGGTTTAATTCCACATGGCCTGTGAGAATGAGATGTGACACTAGGCTTATGGTTAAGGCAGCAATGGCCACACTGTAGCTGATCTCCCTATGTCTTATTTTTGTATCTTTTTGTATCTTTTATGTCTTTTGTCTAGATTTAGATTTTGATCAGGTTTGGTTGATGTTTGTTGGTTTTTCCTCCCATAGTTAGTCACCAAGTGGTGAATATGGCATATTAGAGAGCCAGGGATATTGTTATTGTAGTTTTTAATGCATATGGAATTCAGTTGTTAATATGTTGCTGCCCTGAGCCAACCTAATGGGCTTCTTCTGTCTATTTTACAATGGATATTGCATCAACCAAACACTGGTTTATAAAAGGGTCCTTTCACTGGCAATTTGCTACTGATTTTTGCAATACTAACGGATTCCCTCGAGAAAGTGTGTAGAGAACTTTAACTGAGTAATAAAATATGTTTTATCTTATTTGGCACCATCAGCCTTGGCCTTATTTTTTATCTTCTGTATCTCATGCAACCCCTTTGTTTCTCCTTATTCTATTTATTAAAACATTTTTACCCCACCTTTCCTCATGGTTCAAGGCAGAAGTGTGAATTGGGTCCTGTTCTTTGCAGTTGCTGTGTGGCTGCAGGGAAAGTTAGTTAGATTTGGGAAACCCCTACTAGTGCAGTTTTGCTATTATTGTGCCATAAACTTTTGTAAACTAGAGTCCACTTCTTCAGATGTATGAAGTGTTATATTCAGGCAGCCGAAAGATTTATATCAAAAGATCGCTATGAACAGCAGATGGGGAAACAGAAATTGTTATGACAAAGAAGGCCAAGTTTTCCAGGGCATTATCATATGTGAATGTCATGCAAACCTCTGTCTTGCCATGCTTAGATGTGTTTGCATGCCAAAGTGGCTGCCAAACAGGTGGGATCATGCCAAAACGGATCCAATATTGGCTACAAAATGGGGGGGGGGTGCTTGGCTTTTCTTGTACAGATCCATTGCAGAAGAGCTGAGCAGACTAGAAAGATGTTGGGGTGGGAGAGAAGGTTCCCCAAAAGAGGGAAGGAGAGGGCTTGAGAAAGAAGTGAGATGAAAGGAGTAGTTGTTAACAAGTTCCCAGGAATTTGCTTTCTGACCCTGGGAAAATAATTTTGACACATTGTGAGTTAGGAGCTCAAAAAGTGTCAGTAATTTTTCATTATTAAGTATCATTAATACAAGGAACTTATCACACTGTGCAAAGAGGGCAGGCATACAAAAATGGTGCTTGTCTGGTCTACCAATGAAAGAGGAAGTCTGATTAATTACTTTCTGAAAGATAAGAGGAAATAGGGGCCCATTTGTTCTCCTGTAAATATAATGAATTACCACAATAATTTTAAAAAGGGCAGTTTGATATGAAACTACAGAGATCTCTAAAAAAAAGGAAGCTTACAGGAAGAGACATGTGTCTCTAATCTCATTCTTCCTACATTCTCTGGCTTGGATTATGGTATGCACTTCTATCTTTGTAGCATCACTGAGTTCAGCATAGCACCCTATGTCATCACCCCCTCCCCCACGGCAACCAGAAACTCCAATGTGGAAAATGAGTTCAAGAAAATGGCAGCGGGATGGGAGGGGGCTGTCGAATCAACTGTTACCCTCTTCAAGTCATTTACTCAAGATACATTAGTAGATCATCTGACATCACATTAACTTTGACTTAGGAAGTCCAATCCTGATGGGGGGGGGGGGGGGAAACTCCGCAGCCATTGGGGATGGTGCTGCAAAGGCACCTCCAATGTGCACCTCCAAATGGGTTTCAGGTAGCCGGGAAAGGAGGCAAAAATGAGAAACCTCCTGCTGCCTGAAAAGCTCCATTGCAGAAAAAGACTCATGCCACGTTTTGGGGTGGTCTAAATCTGCGGCCATGTTGGTGGACATTCCCAATGGAAGCTGACTAAAGTTGGCTGCTATGATGACTTCCTCTGTCCTGCCCTGGCAAGGTGTTCTCAGGAGTTTTCCCGCCAAAGTTATAACTGTCACTGTAAGGACTCACTGAGCAGCAACCAACTGTTTTTGGTGGTGATTGATTATATTATAAATAAACTGATTGTAATATAAATATAAAATTCCCCAAACCCATTCCTTTTCCTATCAGACTTTCCTTCTGCTTTCTAGCTGGGCTGCCTCCCAGTACCAGGAAGTCTGTGACAAGGAGAGGAGTGGAACATGGATTACTAGCCTGAGGAGACTTAGCACAGGAATAATGGGAGGTGAGGGTTTGGCTACCTGGTGATGCTGCCAAGAGACACTCAGAAAAAATAATTCCTATTGTTCCTGAGGCCAAGGCCAAGTGCCTCATATAAATGAGGCAGACAGAAACAACTCTATACATCTCTGGTGAGTGCACATTGGTTCATTTGGGGTAGAACAGCTAAACAAGGTGGTAGTTTGTGGAAATATGAGTAAAGTTGTGTTGGGCCTTAGTGTGACCTGATACAAATGTCCTGTGTCTTAATTATAAGGCATAGTGATAACAGATTTTCAAGTGCATTAACAAAACAACAGTCTTCTCCCACATTGTTCTGACCTTCAAATGTGTAATTATGAAAATAGTTGCAATGAAATGTTATTGAGTTCAACCTTTGTTTTGTTCTCTTTCTTTACTTGTGATATTGATATAAAAAGGCAAACAAGTAGGTAATTGGGAAAATATAATTTTTAAATACTGGTGATTTGGGAACATTTATACTTCTTCATTGTAGAGTCCCATGGCAATATTGCAGTCAAAGTTCTGCTCATGACCTGAGTTTGATCCCAACAGAAGTCAGTTTCAGGTAGCTGGCTCAAGGTTGACTCAGCCTTCCATCCTCCTGAGGTCAGTAAAATGAGTACTCAGCTTGCTGGAGACAAAGTGTAGATGACTAGGGAAGCAATGGCAAACCACCCCATAAACATAGTCTGCCTAGTAAACCGATGCTTGCACAGAGTATTACTTTTACCTTTTATACTACTTCAAGATTATAAATGATCTCTATGACTGATTCCACACAGGCAACATCTCTACGACTGATTCCACTCAGAAAACGCTGTGTTTCCATGCAAACTACACAGCCGAGAATCCCTCCATCTGAGAATCCACTCCCGAGAATCCCCCCTCTGGAGAGTCCACACCCACCCGAGAACCCCACACGCCTACCTGCATGGCATGGCAGCTGCCTATTGGAGTATCCACTCTAATAGTGGCCACCTGGGGAATCCACCATAATGTTGGACAGAAGGGGGTGGGGACTGAATTCGTCCTCCTTGCCATAGTTCGCACAGGCAAGCAGGAAGAGTTTGCAACCTTGGTTAAAGAAAAAAGTCACTAATTTAGCAATTTTAATTTAACCAGGGCTCTGGCCAGTAAAATGGGTTTGGAAGGCAAGTTCTGAGGGAACTCCCTGACAAATGCTGCTGCTGCTGCTATCATCATCATCATCATCATCATCATCATCATCATCATCATCATCATCGTCGATGATGATTAATTAATTAATTAATTATTTAATCATCATCGACGATGACGACGGCGACAATAATAATAATAATTATTAATTAATTGGACTTCATAGACTGCTCAACCCTGGAGGGCTCTGAACGGTGTACAAGGCCATAGCAAGGTGATAAAACAGTAAATACAAATATCAACAATACATTAAAACCCTTAGAATTACATAGCAGTATCAACATAAGATTTAAATTTACAGAGAATGACATTATTTGTGGCGCCCATTCCCAAGGCTGGGCTGGGAGAGGACCAGCAGAGATGGAGATAATAAACTGCAGTGCTGGCAAAACTGGGAATGATAGAACCATGGTACGGGGGCATCAGGAGGGGGCAGGCAATCTGCAGCCTCCCCAAAAGCCCGGTGGAACAACTCCATTTTGCAGGCCCTGCGGAACTCACCAAGGTCCCGCAGGGCCCTGACAACTGATGGAAGAGTGTTCCACTAGGCAGGGGCCTAGGCCAGTGATGGCGAACCTATGGCACGGGTGTCAGAGGTGACACTCGAAGCCCTCTCTGTGGGCATGCGCACACAGAGTTAGTTATGTGGGTGCGGAAACCCCCCCCCCCACATATCTAGGCTGGCCTGAGGCACTGAGCACGACGTGCACGCACTGCGGTGAGCAGGGAGGACTTGGCTGGCGGGCCTGGTGCCTGTGCTCTGGGTGGTTGCTGCCCGAGGGGGGTGGGTGGTACAGAGGAAACAGAGATGCTTGAGGGGCACAGAGCGGTGCGCGCGGAACTTGCTGGAAGCTAGAGCAGGCTGGCCCCTGCTCGAGCGGGTGGGGTGGAGGAAGAGGGAGCCAACCGGTTTTTTCTAAACTAAAACCTCAGCACTCAGATTAAATTGCCGGGTTGGCACTTTGTGATAAATAAGTGGGGTTTGGGTTGCAACCAGCAACCACCTCCAAACAATGCTGTAAAGCCGCAGGGCCAGAGATGCTCCCCCGCCCCCATCAACAGAATGAGCTGGGTGTCATCAGCATATTGATGGCACAGCAGCCCAAAGCTCCACACTAGCTGAGCAAGGGGTCGCATGTAGATGTTAAACAAGAGCGGGGACAGCAGAGCCCCTTGGGCACCCCACAATGAAGTGGGCACCTTTGGGAGGCACGGTCCCCACATCACACCTGCTGACCCTTATCATGGAGAAATGAGGCAATTCACTGAAGGACATTGCCCCGAACTCTGGAAGCAGCCAGGCGGTGGGTCAAAAGATCATGGTTGACCACATCAAACACTGCGGTAAGGTCAAGCAACACCAACAGTGCCGATCCGCCTCAGTTAAGCTGCATGCAGAGCATGTCTGTGACAGCGACAAGAACCGTCTCCGTCCCATGCCCAGCACAGAAGCTGGACTGGAAGGGATCGAGCGTTGATGTGTCCTCCTGAAAGCCCTGAAGCTGCTCCAACACCACTCTCTCAATTACCTTCTCCAGGAATGAAAGATTCGAAACAGGGCAGTAATTGGCCAGAACGCTGGGATCTAAGGATGGTCTTTTCAAGAGTGGGCAGACCACCGCCTCCTTCAACCCACCCGGAAACACTCCTTGCTCAAGGGAGCCGTTGACAATATTCAACAGGTGGGGTCGCAACTCCCCTTGGTATGCTTTAACTAGTCAGGAGGGGCATGGATCCAGACGACAGGTAGTAGGTCTAATAGCAGCCAGGACCCTCTCGATATTAGACTCGGTGAGCAGGGAAAACTGACTCATACACGGACCTGAAGATGGCAATGGAGCCTCCGGTTAGCTAATTGTAGCAACGGTGGCTGGAAGATCTTGGCAGAGCGACATGACTTTATCAGTAAAAAAGCTCATAAATACCTCACAGCCAATAGCCAATTGAGAATTTACAGAAACCTCAGACAATGAGGTAAGTGTTCGAATTACCCGAAATAATTGTGCTGGGCGAGAGCTAGCGGATGCGAGACAGGACGAGAAATATTTTCTTTTTGCCCTCTTTGTTGCCACCTCATAGGTTTTCATAAATGTCCTATTGGATGTTCGCGCGGCTTCGTCACGAGTCTTCCACCACACTCGCTCTAGATGTCTGAGCTCCCACTTCATTCAGCACAGCTCTTCAGTATACCAAGGAACCAGCCGTGAATGGGGGCGCAGAGGACGTCAGGGAGCAATCACCTCGATGGCATCGGAGAGTCTGGAATTCCTGTCCTCCACCTGCTCATCGAGGGTGCCAGAGGGTTCAGGGTCCTGCAGAGCTTTCAGGAATCCAATAGGCTCCATTAGTCTCTGCGGGTGGACAAAAATTATTCCGTCGCCTAGACAGGGTTGGCGCGGCAGGTCCACCTGGACCTTCAGGGCAAAATGGTCTGACCATGGCACTCTCTCAACAGAGGATACGACCATACGAACTCCTGACCCAAAGACCAAATCCAGAGTGTGACCAGCCTCGTGAGTGGGACCAGAGTTTATCAAGGAGAGGCCTAGAGTCACCATGGATGACTCTAGATCCACAGCTGCTGAACATGAGGCGGTATCGACATGGACGTTGAAGTCACTCAAGACAACAAGTTGGGAAACAGCAACGCCCAGTCAGCCACCGCCTCCAGCAGCTGTGACAGGCTGCCCCCCAGTGAGCTAGGTGACCAGTACACCAGGAAGAAAGCCAGCATCTCCGAGGCCATCCACTCTAGGCCGACACACTCTATTCTGGTGATCCTTGGAACAGGGACAGCCCTGAAGGAGATCGAATCCTGGATGAACATTGCCACACCTCCCCCCCAGCCCTGGGTTCGAGATTAGTGGATGCACGTGAAACCTGGGGGTGGGACTTCACCCAAGGTTACTGTCTCGCCCTCACGCACCCAGGTTTCGGTGATACAAGCCTCAACCCATTTTACTTGGCCCATGCAGAATCGCACTACAGAGATTAGTTCCATCAGAGGAAATGGCAATTTTTGAGGAGAACTCTAGCATCAGGTTGCAACTGGGTTCTCTTTCTTCCTTAAACTCTACTTTCCGCAGGCACTATCTCCAAATTTCCAGAAATTGCCAGAGTTGCCAGAACTAGCAACCCTATTTAGCACACTAATTATTACCACCCTGACCCTTATTCTCTTTCTGTGTGTGGTAAAAAAACTGGAGTGGATTTTCACCTCAGCACTGAACATGGAGAAGTTTAGTTACCCTTCTGACATTTCTGGGAATGCTTAAGGCCAAGAAAGACGAAATGACACTATCATGATGGGGCATCAGGACCCCACAGGTGCATGCAGTATTACTTATTTATCTTCCAACCGTGATAACACCATTGAGGCAGAGAGTTCACTTTTTCAGGAACTTAATAAATGATTTTCTCTTGGCTAGATTCATGACTAATTTGTTGCCATGAACCAAATGACTCTCTGTCTGACACTTGCATGGAAAAAATATGACATTGTTTTTTAGGTAAGAAGCGAGAGAGAGTTAATATGGCACATCAGAAATTCTTTTCAGAAGTTGCAATCTTAGCATTTCTTCCTCACATATCAGGAAAATGGGTTATGCATGATCCACCTTATATGGTGGTGTTGCCATTTTGTGTGAATAGGGCACTGATCAGAAGCCCAGATGTTTAAGGTAGGGATACCAGGCTGCTGGCTGGCTTCCCAGGGAGTTTTTAGGATGGGGTAGTGAGTGGAGATGACATCCAGTGACAAGCATATGTTAACATTTTCTTGGGTTATGTGTTAGTGGGGCTGTTGTTTATTAGTTTTGCCAAGGTGTATCGAGGCACACAGGTACTCTGATTTGGAAACAGAAAACAGGACATCCAGTCATGCATGAAATCACATCAACATAAATACCCAAAAATTCCATAGAAAGTACCTTGGATTTTTTGGGGGGGTAGCAGCCACGGCTGGCCCGTGCATCACCTGATGCACTTATGTCATCCTTATGTTTTTATGCAGACGTCATGTATTGCAGGTCATCCTTTCCTGCCAGGGCTTTTTCACCAGCTGCTCAAAGGACCAATGGCGGGAGGTAGGGCCCAGTCACTAGGAAGCCTCCCAGTATAAAAGGTCTCTTAGTTTGAGAGTACACATTCACACATACTAAAGCTAAAAAATACATACATTACATAGTTACACAAAATAGCTATTGAGCATTTTAGGATGATCATGTGGCATTAACACTTAAGGCACACATACCGAAATCATAGCAATTTAAATTCCAATATGTTTATTCAGAAGTAAGTTCTACTAATTTTCCATTGGGACATACTTCCTAGTAAGTGTGTGTAGATATATTAAGCAAATAGTATTTTGTGGACGTGTGGTAAATAAATAATAAAAAAATTAGGGGAAATGCTTAATAAAGGGACATATGCTCTAAATATAGACCATGAATATTTAATTTTGGTCAAAGTTAGTTGGCATTGTATATGCTGAAAAGTGATCCTGCATTAAGTCAGCAACCTGTGGGAGGTCCTTCCAGCAACCTGTGGGAGGTCCCTGCCTGCTCTGCTTGCCCCCCCCCCCCATAGGTGTGCTAGGTGGAAGGGGGCTAGCTGAGTGGACAGGCAGAACTTAAACAGGTAAAGCTTTTCTAATTTTAAAGACACGCCAAGAAAAGCTTCACATGTTGTATGCCTTCTTCTGTTAGGCTCAGAGGAAGTAAAAACAAAATGAAATAAAACAGCAATTTCATAAACAATACCAAACAGGCTAGTCTTTTCCTTCAAAATGTTTGTTGTTTCTGGCTATCTGTTGTTTTCCCAAATTGATCTCTGGAGTGAACACTTTGTATGAATGAAACCTGAAATAATCTCAGACGAAACTGATAGCTCCCCAATCCTTTCATTTATCACAGCAAACACAGCCAGGAGCATTTACAGAATTAGAGCCAAGACACCACTGGGGGAGGGGGGGAGGAAGTAACATACCCCTTGCAACTTTTCTGCTAAAATAATCCCTAGTAAATATGGCTGAAATGCCATCAAATGGCTGAAATGCCATCAAATAGCCATATTAATTTTTTAACCCAAATAATCCCCTTGTATTCCTTGAATGCAATACAGTCTGCTTGCCTGCACTGACACAAGTAGAAGAACTTTATCCATGGAGGAATGAGGAACTGAAAGTAGAGAGAAAGAAGGGGGGCAGAAGGGCTTGGGAAAAGCAAAATGATGTTTGAGTTGTTGAAAAACAGCCGCCACCAAAAGGCTCAGAAGAACATCCAGTTCATTTCTGCTACATGTAGAAATCACTTCACCCAAGTTCCCCTTCTTGACCCTAAAAATGAGAACCGCCTGATGGTTTTAGACCAAATGCCTATATTACATCTCTGCCAATGGTAAATACTGAATGCTTTCGAAATGATTTCTCCGATGCCATTCTTTATTATCTTTAGGCAATTTGCACCTGGTTATGCCACAAAGGGTAAACACTGCAGATGATTCTGGTGGGTTTTCCAGGCTGGTCTGGTGGACCACGGCCACACAGCCCGGACAACCCACCAGAACCAGTTGAATCCGGCCATGACAATACACTACACTTCGACAATACACTGCAGATGATGTTGGGAAATATCTTTCGTTGTCTGAGACTGGAGTATGCTCTGGAAAATCAGAGTAGAAAATACTGAGCTAGACAGACAAATGTTCTGACTGTGTACCGAGAAGCTTCTTATGTTAACTTGTCATTGAATCTCTGTTAAAGTTCTTTCTACAATCCGATGCAGTTGCAATGGGGACCAGATGTTGGCAGAAAAGAAGTGCTGAGAGAAGAGGTGTCTAACTTTCTTTTCCCTGCTGCTGTCCTGATCAAAATCAGCCCCTTTTCTGAAATAGTTGTTAACCCCATTGAAGGAACATATGCAGCAGTTACCTGTATTTTGCAAGGTCACCAAATGTCTGGAGAAAAGAAAACATCCTGACCCTTTACCAACAGCTGATCTCCATGCCACAAAAAGCTCCAGGTCTGCTGGCAGCTAGACCGTTGTGTTTCATCTCTGCTACCCCACACAGATGCTTGGTAGGGATAAAACTGAGACAGAATTGGGGAGATTTATTTTCACAATCTTTTTGAAAGTATTGTTCCTGCCATGGAGATGGCTGTGTTGGTGCACCTAACCTGATATGGTGGGACAGTGAGTGTCAAGACAGGATAGCCTCCTCACAGAATGCCACTAAAGTTACACTGTGTAAACCAGAAAGTTTTCCACTGTTTGCCAAGAAAAGGATGAAGCGTTTCTTGAACAATCAAACCACTCTACAGGATTTATCCAGCACTGTATGCCTCTTTGAATAAGGTAGCATTTCCAATAACCCTCCTGGTAACTGGCAGAAGCTTTAGGGAAGCAGATTTGGGGATAGTGATTTGTGTTCTCTGCATAATTACATCACTTCTCACTTGATGCGGAAGTGCTGACATTGCAGGGGGAGCACTCCAGCACTTGCCCCAAAACTCTCCGGTTTCTATAGAATTTTTGGGAAGACTGCTAGAACATTCCCTGGTGTAAGTTACATCAAGTAAGAAGTTACATCATTGTGCAGGGAACACAGATTCCTCCCCCCTTCTGCTTGCCTGCTTTCATCTACCGACCAGCTGAGTGTTGGCAGGCAGGGCTAAATACAAAGTCTGCTTGCTTTGAGCCCTTGGCATCATTGGGGACTAGTTAGACAAACACTGAAGGGTTTCTTTACAAATCTACTTCATTTATACCCTGCCATTTTCCCCAATGAAGAGCCAAAGTGGCGTCAATATTGTCCTCTCTTTCCATTGATCCTCACAATAATCTTGTGAGGTAGGTTATCCAGCAGCTTCAATGGCAGAATGGGGGTTCAGATCTGGGTATCCCAGATCCTTCTCCAGTACTGTTACCAGCACACCACACAGACCCTCAAGGGTATGGTTTTATTAAAACTCAGGATTTGTTTATGACTGATTTATATAATTTGTGTCTGATTTAATTGTCTATTTAAATATTTGCTTACTGAGTGGAGGAGTTAATGTAGCAAGGACAGGGACGCAGTAGAACTCAGTTGGTCTGTGTGAGAACAAGCATGCCTGAAAAGCATTTGATGAAATACCCTGCCAAACAGCTACAAACAGTGTGATGAACAGTTGAGCTGATCATCAAAAAAATCATGCCAAGCGAACAGGAAATGAGTTGAAATGGTGGGTGCCTGAGTATCCCCATTTTTGAGCATATTGACAAAATGTGCTTCCAGTTTTAATCCTGAAAAACACTTGGTGCTCAAGTGTA
Source organism: Sphaerodactylus townsendi (assembly GCF_021028975.2). Taxonomy (NCBI): domain Eukaryota; kingdom Metazoa; phylum Chordata; class Lepidosauria; order Squamata; family Sphaerodactylidae; genus Sphaerodactylus; species Sphaerodactylus townsendi. The sequence continues at coordinate 87,930,826 of NC_059429.1, forward strand.
GTTAATGTAAATCAGTCTGTGCATGAGCCTAACAATCTATAACCTGAAAAATCTGTCCCTAGTTTGAAACCAACTGCTGAGCCAAGTCTTATCTTCAGTGGAACTAAAAAATACAGCTTTTTGTGGAAGTTAGCTAGCTGCCCAAGGTTATTTTAGGTTGTGAATGTTTCAGGAAATACATAATTATGTGGCACAATGACATGGTTTATGATGTCAGTTTTACACACCATGATTAGCCAGCTTCTGTGCAGTCTGCAGATTAAAACACACTCATGATAAGATAAGGCCTGTTGAAGAGAAAAATGATTAGATACTGCAGAGGTTAGGAAACCTACTGAAAGTGGTGTTGGTGAAGGGGCTAGCAGAAATTCCTTTCTCACACATTATTACATATATAGAATGACATGAAAGCTTCCCTGTATGTGGCACGAAGCCTAAAAGGTCACACTGGCTCTCAAATTACAAGCAGATCTTAGAAGCATAGTGCCCCCCCTCCCCATTTCCCCCCAACTTACTAGAAAGTGAGAAACAGAGGAAGGCTGAAGCATGTGTTAGTTTTCTGCCCTATGAAAACTCAGGTGCTGGCCTAGACACCCATTTGAGTAACAAATGATCTAATCTGACTTTTTTGCATGGATGGTGTCTATTGATTGGCATGCAGTTTTTTAAAAACACAAGTTATCTGATTTGTGTTTAGGCAAAAGCACATATTTCCTTGATTTCAAATACTAATGAAATAAACAACATTTGCAACACAAAATCTAATCCTATACCTGGAACGCACGAACACCACTGGCACACAGATGGACTGTGACATCAGCTTTGGCTCGTCACCAACTCACTTCTGGACTGCCTGATGGATTCTCTTGGATTGACATAGGGTTGCCAACCTCCAGGTAGTGACTGGAGATCTCCCACTCTTACAGGTGACAGAAATCCATTCCTTTGGAGAAAATGGCCTTACAAGGTGGACTCTATGGCACTATACCCCATCAAAATCCCTCCCCGCACCAAATCCTGTCTTCCTCAGGCTCTGTCCCCAAAATCTTCAGATATTTCCCCATCTGGAGCTGGCAACTCTAGATTGACAGGATGTGGGCCCGTGGTTGTACTGGAAGCTGTCCTTTACTGGTTAGGATATTTGGGAGCTGGAAGATAACAGGTAGGAGGACTGAAGGTTGGTTAGTGAGACATACCGTAATTGAGCATGCTGCTTATCTAGCTTCTGTTATATCACAAGGGAAGCTTGTGCAAAGGTGCCTAATGTTTTTGCTTCCCCAACAATAGTGTAAAATACTAGATTCGTGAGGAATAAAACTGCATTCCTAGCCAGGTTGCTGGAAGAGAAGAAAATTGATCTGGTTGGATGAGTCTTTCACCTATCACCAATTCCCTGTGAAAGCTGTAGCTAGTGTTGATTGTTTGATGCTTATGTTAGGTTCCAGGAACAAATTAGGTGTTCTACTTACTGGCAGCCTAATTTCCACTGGGCACCATGATCCACTCTGCACAGAACAAATGAGATGTCCTGAGGATGCCTTTAAAAGAACCGTCCTGGTTTTTTCCATCTGCACAGCACAACAACAACAACAACAGCAGCAGCAGCAGCAGCAGCAGCAACAACAACAAAAGTTGCACTAGCCATTTGCTGCAGCTAGAGTCTCCGTTGCAGCCATTTACTGCATGTTGTCCACAGAGGATTCCCCTGCTTGCAGCTCATCTGATTGCTATTTCCATGTAAAAAGTTCACAAATAGTTTGTTTCTCTGGTGATCTTAAAAGTTACAAAAATTAGATTGGGTTATTTAATCACCTCAGAAGCAATGATGTTACTTGCCTGGCACAGATTACTTACCAGAGCAGTTGACACACTGATTCCCAGAGGCCCTGCCATCTTTCTCCACTGTGGAGAAAGGCAGAGTATAAATGAAGTAAATAAATAATAAATATAACTGTAGATGGGAAGTAGATAAAAGGTAGGTTGGTGAATGTCTGAGGAGAGAAAGGCAGGGAAAGAGGGTGATTATGGGATTGCCAGGATGAGGGAAAGAAGAGATAATGCAGTAAAGGTGAGGAAAGTGAGGTGACTCCCACAAGTCTTTTAGGGTTCCCTGCTATACGATCGGTAGAAGCCAATTTGTTGGTGGTCCCTGGCCCCTCGATGATGCGGCTGGTCTCCACTTGGGCCAGGGCCTTTACGGCCCTGGCCCCTGCCTGGTAGAACACTCTTCCTCCATCTGTCCGGGCTCTGCTGGATCTTGGTGAGTTCCGCAGGGCCTGTAAGACTGAGTTGTTCCACAGAGCTTTTGGAGGGACCAGCCGCTGATTGGTGTGCGCCTCCCTCTTTCTTTCTTTTGGGTCCCTTTAACATCTATGGGACCACTGTTTCCCCTTTTGGGGAGGGTTTTAATGCGGGTTTTAATATTGGACCCTGAAATAATTTTGTATTGAACGCTGTATTTTAAGGGGTTTTAGAGTGTTATTGTTAATGGAGCCTATATTATTTATTGCAATTTGTACTCTGTTTATGTGCTCCATTTATTTGTGGCAGTATTTTATGCTGTGCACAGCCCAGAGCCCTTTGGGGGAGGGGCAGTATAAAAAACTAATAATAAATAAATAAATAAAATTGGCCTGGTCCAATGGCTGGTACCACACAACTGTGCCATGGTTAACTTAGGCAGAGGCTACTGTAAGGGAGTGAGAAGGAAAGCTGAACATAAAATAGCAGATAGACTGTTACTGGGAGGGAAGAAAAGAAGGAATCAGGAAGAGAGAGCCTGTGGGACATTCAGGAAATTGAAAGAATTGAGATGGGGAAATAATATGTTGCCCACAAGTCCTTGTGGGTTCCAACTTGTCATTTAATTGTGTGATTCTACTCCTATTGTATTGTTCATTGGATGTCTTATGCAGTATGAGTATGTTGCTGAGTATACCAACATTATACAATAACATGAAAAGCAGACCTGAAGAATATTTAGCATTTAGGCAATGTTTTGCAGTTTTAAACACACTGTGGAAAATGATAAATGATTCACCTACATCCCAGGTGGCTGAATACCAGCTTTTTAGTTTGATAAGACTGCCTGACTTTGGCTCTGGGAGACCGGAGCAAAATTCCATGGAGGCTTTATTGCTCTCCATGGAGAAAAATTATGTAAAAATCAGTGGCATGCTTGAGGCTCACATTCTCTGCTGACTTCAGCAAATCTCAAACTTGGCTGGATGACCAGCCAGATTCTCATAATCCTTATTACATGCTGATCTACAGAAACAATGTGCAAATTTGTAGCATTAGTGCAGGCTAATTCTGTACACATTCCATGGCGAGGGAGGAATCTTAGCAGTACTTGGGTGGAGAAAGGAAATGTAGTCGTCCTTGACCCATCATCTTCCTGGTAAAGTGGTCAACATCTTTGATATTAAGCCTGTTGATATCCTGCATCTTATATACTTTCCATTAGACTCTTGTAAGTGGCCGTGGGTCAGAGTCGCTGCAAGGTTTTCTGGCACTCTAGGTGATCTATGTCTTTGGAAGCTCCTCATTCAACAGAGATAAGCATTAACATTTACTTGGTATTTGAAAAGAATAATGGGAAATTAAAGATATTTTAATGATTTATAAAATTTTCATTAATCCTAATATAATCTGCTTGAAGAACTGTGCTCCAGCTGTTTGGGAGAAAAGCCACTGAAGCAGGGAGGATGGGAAGGGGCAGTCAGAAACGGAGGGTCTGATCTCTGCAGTGATGGTTACCAGCTTTTTGAAAAATGATTCCAGCAGCAGTGGTAATAGTGGCTAAGAGCAGGTGCACGCTGGAGGAACCGGGTTTGATTCCCAGCCCTGCCGCTTGAGTTGTGGAGGCTTATCTGGGGAATTCAGATAAGCCTGGGCACTCCCACACATGGCAGCTGGGTGACCTTGGGCTAGTCACAGCTTTCCGGAGCTCTCTCAGCCCCACCCACCTCACAGGGTGTTTGTTGTGAGGGGGGAAGGGTAAGGAGATCGTCAGCCCCTTTGAGTCTCCTACAGGAGAGAAAGGGGGGATATAAATCCAAACTCAAACTCAAACTTGAAATTGACAAATCACTTGGAGAGAGAGGGGTTGCAGGAGGAGGCTGGGCTGGGCTTTGTCATGGCACTGAGTCCATTCTTGTACCTTCTGTAGAAACTGCACCCATGGCAGCATTTGCTCACTTCCTTGAAAGCTTCCTGCTTGTTGGGCCAGCCCCATTTCCATGGAAGTAAGGACTGTAGGAATGGGGTTGACCCAATAAGTGAGAGTCAGAGATAGCTGACCCCTCCATATAGCTCCATGCATACCACTACAATCCTAGTGTTGCCCTAGTCCAGGGGTCTGCAACCTGCGGCTCTCCAGATGTTCATGGACTACAATTGGCCATGCTGGCAGGGGCTGATGGGATTTGTAGTCCATGAACATCTGGAGAGCCACAGGTTGCAGACCCCTGCCCTAGTCAGTTACCTTGTGACCCCCAGCCAGTAATAGTTCCCCTGTCCTTCTGCCACTGCTTCTAGTCTGTCCAGCAGGCAGCTGGATACTGTAGCTTCTGCATTTAGTGCAGACTGGAGATGGCACCATCAACCATGGAGCAGGGGGGGGGGGCAGGGAGAGAGCGCTAAACTGAAAATACACTTGCATGAATAGAAACATCATGGCAGTGCATAGGCAAGAATGGATGCAGAGCCCAAGGACAGAAGGAGCTCAGTACAGTTCACCAAGGGGAAAACAAATAACTAGATAAGACAACAGGTACATGAATAAGTGAAATATACACTGCATTTTTCTGGAAGCATAGGCATGGCATAAGTATAACAGAGTTTGAATCATTGGATATAACCTTGCAATTTAAGAATCTGGTAGCTGGATTATGAAGTTGGAGTGGGGAGTTGTTAAATTACCTTTCTCCTGCTCCTGTTAGCTAAGGTGATATGTTTGTATTAGGTCCTACACAGTGGCACCTTACCCCATTGATGAAGGGAGGGAAAACTGTGCTGGGGACATGAACTACCCATGCACCTCCTCCCGCCCCGCCCCACCCCGACACTCCCCCAACATACCCCACTTCGCCTATGACATGCTTAAGACAAGCCCACACCCCCGACACATGACTGCAATGGTGGCACCTGGGCAAGCTGCCCCAGATGTCCCCATTGCAGCTCTGCCTCTTCCTTACCATGAGTAAATCAGTAAGAGCATTAGTGTATTGTTGAAGGCTTTCCAGGCTGTGTGGCCGTGGTCTGGTGGATCTTGTTCTAACGTTTTGCCTTCATCTGTGGCTGGCAGGAGTGCAGAAAGCTTATAAATCTTCAAGTGGTGTATGCAATTAAAAGGTCTGACCCATGCACTAGAGATAAAAGCCTAAGAGGTTTAAATATAAAAGTTAAAAACAGAGAGCTCACAATTACTGAGTCTTAGCTTCTCACCCCCGTCATCTTCCCATTACTCTATTTCAAACATAACTTCAGATACCTTCACCAAAAACAGTGGTCCTGGAGTTGGTGACTGCCCACATCTTCTACTTTCAGAGAGTTGCAAATAGTTAATTTAGCTTCTCTGCACTCTCTGTACAATTGTTCACTACACTTCTTTGTCACCCAACAGCCTAGTCACCTCTCTGGTTGGTTTCCTGCTTCTGCTGGAGACCTAGAAGCTACCATAGATTGTAACTAACAATTGCTCAATCCTATTGCTAGGGAACAGCATGCAAATAAAAAATTTTCAGACTGGAAATAAAATGTTTTGGACTAAAAATGTTGCAGAACTGCATGGAGGAATGTTTTATTTCCTGCCTGAAAACGTTTTATTTGTGTTGTGCAGAATGGACCAATGAATCCCACTTTTAAATGATTATTTAGGCTGAAGTGTTTTCAAAATGTCTTCACTGCTGTGTGACATATTTAATACATTTCCCACATCTCTCTGCAGTCCCCAAACTTCCTCCTCAGTGGCATTTTCTGAGCTCACTCTGTTCCTTGCCTGTTTATATTTTAATAATTCCTGTGAGGTATTTTATTTGTGCGTGTGGGTAATCTTTGAAGCATCAATTATATGAAGTATAGAGAATTGCAGCAAGAAGCTGTGAAGCATTGAAGCATCAATTTTAAAAAGTTTTAAAAGTGTGTGTTTGGGGGAGAAACAGCTAATGGGGGCCATGAATATTTTGTGTACAGGTAGAGATGCACTGGGTCTCTGCAATATACAACCCTCCCTCTACACATAATAATGGGCATTTTTGTTACAGAATAATAGTAAGGTTTAAATAGCTTTAACCTATCAGACATTTTGTTTATAGTGTACACCCTACTTTCATTTAAATGGTCCAGGTATCCAAATAATCACCTAGTAAATAGTTTGAATAAACTGGAGTGCTTTTTATGCTAATTTACCTTGATTTGAAATGGCATACAATAGATATGGGAGGTAAATTCAGGAGACCAGGAAGTTAGGATAATGGGTGTTTTACTGTAATTGATTAATGGTTAAAACATGTTTACCTTAGAGAGGTCCTTAGCTAGATCTCAAAGCAGAGTGAAAGAGCAGGATGATGAATGTCGAACGTCCTTATAAGTTTAAAGCACATCGGATGAAACCAATTTATTTTCCATTAATTGTCCAGTGTTGTGACTATTTGGATCAGGTGCACTGGCAATGGAGCACTAGAGGAACAGATCAGCTCAGCTCAGTACTTGACTAAGAAAAAAATTAGAAAAGCCATTGTGAATCCAATAGAGCTCTAAATGTGAGCATAAATATTTACTGCAAACATGACAGAATTTCAATGAGGTATGAGCTGTGAATGACATGCTTTCTATTATGTCTTTGAAGTGGGTGAATTTTGGATGTCCCTGGAAATTTGTACTTGGATGCCAATCTTCTTAAGAATCTCAGTGAATACCTTGTTCTGACATTTTTAGGGATGAAATAACATTGAAAAGACCAAGACTGATTCTGCATAGGCCAAATAGAACAGGTTGAGGCTCTTTTTAAAAGCGCTGCAGGAGGAAAGTTCCTACAGATCTCACCCCCGCCCCCCTATGTTTCTAACCCATTCTATTTGCCAGAACCTTGGTTAAATTAAAGTTGTTAAATTAGCAAGTTTTTCTTTAATGGGTTTTAAACACTTCCTGCTTGCCTGTGCAAACTACAGCAAGCAGGAAGCGTTCAATTCCCACTCCTGTCCACCATTAGGGTGGATTCGGCCAGGGGGCTGCCATTAGAGTGGGTTCTCTAATAGGCGGCTGTCATGCAACCCAGTAGGTGGGGGAAGGATTCTCGGGTAGGGGGATTCTTGGATGCTTGGTTCACATGGACACACTTCATTTCCTGTGTGAACCGTGCTGCTTCCTGCCACTGGAATCCCAGCGAGCTCAGCTAGCTCCTTCAGCCACTGTGCAAATGGTGGCTCAGGTAACCAAAATGGGTTCCATGAAACCGTGTTGCCTGTGCAGAATCAGCCCAAGTTAGCAAGGGATCAAGTCTGATCACCCAACTGAATGCAAGGACAAAAATGGGGGTCCTCCACAAAATGATAATCGATAAGATAATGAAATCGAAAACCTTAGGTTATGGCCACTTGCACTTCCGAGCTGTTCGAGTAGAGGACAAATTTTCATTTTTTCATATCCATTTGGGGACCCTAACTGTTTAAGTCATTAAATTAGGATTGTACTGCCCTTTGCTTTGTGCTTTATGGAATTGGGGAGGGGGAAGAAGTTAGACTGTATTTCAGTAACATGGGTTTCAGAGTTAAAGATTATTTTAGGCCTTTATGTTATCATAAAGTTTCATTTGGAGATGACTGAGAAAGAATTTAAAAGGTTTAAAGTGAGGCTTGTGAGTTAAATTCCTGCATATCTTCTACAAAAAATCCCCTTCGGGGATGGGGCGGTATAAAAGTTCCAAAAATAAATAAAAATAAATAAATAAATAAAAAATAGTGAAAATCCCTGGCAACAGATAGGAACCTGGTAGTTAGTGTGTTCGGTCCAATATAGAATATTTTCCCTCACTGAAGACAACCCAGATTTTTTTCAAACTTTGTGGGTGCAGCAGAATCTGGTAGAAGCTAAGACTCAAACTGTGATAAATTGTTAAGGTGCAGACTACTATGTTAGGAAATTGTAAGTGGATTAACCAATCATTAACTAATTAATTAACTAAGCAAGCATGGAGTAAGTATTGATTCCCGTATATTATTGGAACTGTTCCAGGAGTGGCTGTGCTCTTTTAGGGAAGATAGTGTTCATGTGTGTTCTTTAAGATTTTGTTCTTAGATAAAACTCAAATAATTAAAATTAATTTTTTCTGTCTTTTATTATGACATTTTCAATTTTAGTTATCTTCCTGTTCTTTCTTCTCCATTTCAAGATTGTCCTCACGGATGGGTAGTTGTGTGCTTTCCTTTTAGATTTACTTTTGAGGCCTAGTTTCTCCATGCATAATGATTCCACAAAAGAGGTTACGTTTTCTAGCTTATTTGATTTTACACACTCTATGATATATAGAACAACCCCCCACCCCATGTCATTCTCTGTCCTGAGTATAGTTTTTATATCCAGAGATATCTATATCTCACTGGTTTTCTCTATTCTGAAAGGATCCTGAAACCCCCCAATATCTCAATTGTCAATTAGCACCAAGCACTCCAATTCCTCCATCTTGGCTTGGGAGCCTCTAGCCTTCAGCATACAGTCACCCGCATTTCATTTCCCTCTCAAGGATTTTTAACCTCACAGTGACTAGGTTTCCTCAAGTGACCATCACTTACAACCTTATTGCCATTCTCAAGTTCCTTCTTGCTCCCGCAAATGTTGCTGCCGTTATCCCTTAGGGGTGTGTTATCTCAAACCAAAGGTTACCCAGCTCCTGTTGATTTTCCTACAGAAGTTAGTCTGAAAGTTGCACTGTATTCTTTTTAAGCATCAACAGCCTGGTTTAATTTCTGTTCAAGTGAACTCCTTCTCTTTTATAAGTTTGTCTTGCTGAGAAAGTTCCCCAGTGCCCAAAAAATTCAATCCTTTCCTCCTGGCACCACCACCTCAGCCATGCATTGAGAACCTGAACCTCTGCCTGTCAAATTGGTCCTGCAGATGGAACAAGGAACACTTCTAAGGATTCTATCATAAAATCTTTGACTTTAACCTTCTGCCTAATAACCTCACCTTGTCCTTCAGGGCCATTCAACAATATTACTGTCACCAACATACACCAGGACCACCTGTGTGTGGTGTCTGCAGCCTTCACAGCAGGCAGTCAAGTTATGCCAATGTACATTAAAAAACATGTTTAAGCTTCAGAATTTTGTTTGTATATGCACATTAATCAGCACATCAATGCTGAAATAACTATTATCAGTGACTGTCCTTATTAGGGATGGCTAGAGATGTTAAAATAGTTCTGAAGCAGTCTGAGCCAAGTGTTTTCGCAGTGCTAGCAGCCCCACAGGGGCCACTTGGCTTAGACCTGGTTCAGTGTCTTGGGCCAGCCTACACTCACTGTCATTATCAGCACAGCCTGAGTCCAAGAACAGTAGCCTCTGTGGCACTTGATTCAGGCTCCTCCTAGAGGCCCTCTAGGGCAGTATTCCAACAGGATCATTCCTAGTAAGTCAAAGGCAAATGTGCCTCTGGTCCTTATCATGTTTGACCGCCTTCTGTGTGAGATATATTTGCTAAAGGATGGTGATGTTAACATTATTCTAACTAGGATTTGTGCCACAATCTGGAAGCAATAAGGAGAAGGGGAGCCAATGCATGGCCTACACAAATGCAGTCTAGTAGTACGCAATTAAATATACCGAAGATATTTATCTCATTTTGTTCATGGAAAATACCCAATCTGAAAGATTACTTGTTCAAGGATGTCCGGGTATGCAAGCTGTCAACATTCCCAGAACATTATTCAAGAGGAATTCAATCAAAACTGGTCAGCATATCCATAGCAGCATGGATCCTAAACCCAACGTTGCAATCAGAAACCTGAAACTAAATGTAAATCTGTTAAATCTGGGAGACATTTGCTGTCTATAATGAGTGCAGAATTATTTTGTGGCCCTCAGTAACTTTTTAAAAATATAAGCCTTTGTTCAGAAGACACATATTTTTGGAGGTTACACTTGCATGTACATGTATGCATGCTCATTCCCCCAAATAAATGCATAAAATAATGAAATGCCAAGCCTTAAATCAGTCACCTTCAGCAACCTACTTCATCTTATATCATGGCTGACTCTGTATACAAGCAACAAACACAACAGGCATTCTGTAACACAGGTGGCATTCTAAAAACACTACAGCTGTAGACAGCTGTTTCTGCACCCTGGGTTGATCTCAGTATTAAATATCCAGTGTAATGATGTTCATTTTGTATGTGTGTATAGTGGCAGGCAGTGCTCCAGGGCCTTCTTACATGCTCCTTACAAGAACTCATGCTGTGCAGTCCCCTCTTGCTGTGTTGAAAAACATCATCTACTATCACCAAGTTCCTGATACAAAGAGTGAGCTGGTGATGGTGAATGACCTTGAACATCATGCTCTAGTTCACATTAGCTTAGCAACTCCGGCTGTTGCTGTGTGTGTCTCTGTGCTTTTTCCTTATTGCCAAATAGCTAGAGCTCTCTGGCCTTTTCAGGTCAGGAAAGACAGAAGACAAGTTGTGAAACTGAGGCTTGCTTTAGTGCATCCAAAACCAGAGTCATCCCTTTTAATCCATCTTCCTTTCCTTGTTGCTTCAGAATGAGAGCTTAAAATAGAAAAAAGTTGGGAGGATTAAATGCTTAAGATTCATAATCTGGCTCTCAGTAGTTTCTCACATTACCCTTTCTAGTTACTAAGAGCTGACATCACTTCCATGACAAAAAAAATTCACAGGAGCTCTGAAGGCTCTTTCACATCAAGGGCTCTCCCTAACCAATGAAAGCATCATTCCCTTAGCGAACTGTGTGATTTGGGACCAACATTTGAAGAGCAGCATTTTTTTTTTTAAAGCAGCTACTTTGTCTCACCTGCACATGGTCACTCAATGGCAGGCCCAATAGTGACCATCCATGGCTCTCCTCCTGGACTCTCAGTGTTCTAAAAATGAATCCTATTGTCAAGTGTTATACTACGATTCTCTGCACTTACTCAGTCTAAACACAGTGAAAGTATACTCTTTAAATGAAAGTGAGTGACAAAAGGCTTGATGATTCTACCACAATGAGAGACAGGAAAAGAAAACGAAGGACCATGAAGCAGAGAAGAAATAGAGAGTTACAGGAAATGGGATAACACTATCTTGGAACAGCAGGTGCAACTTCCTTGAAGAAGTTTGCCTGGAAGAACTGTATAGAAACATCTTATTTTGTATCAGCATGCCATAGGAATCCTGAGTCAAAGATCTGAACTGTGAATGGAAATCTGTCGGATGACTAACTTCCTTCCCACACCGAGCCACCAAATGCCAGGATAACTTCCTGGATGCCTTCTAGAAGTGATGTAAGGTATTTCAGTTTAAACAGGCATTTAGTGGTTGGGGCAAGTGTGGGGTTGCTTTACTTGACTATGTATTTTTGCAACATCCTTTTAGCATGTATACTACTTTAAACTCCAGGTCGTTTAGATTAAGCATGATGGATGGGACAGTTCAGAAACCAAGGAACTCCATCCTGAAAATGTTATTGTTCATCTCTATCCTATCCTCCAACACTCCACTGTCAAATTTCTTAGCATCCTGCTTAAGGGGCTGCTGCAGTTAGCCATCCCAACATCAGGCACTGCAGAAAATAGCAGTGGATGCTAATGCATTGGTCCCCAGAACATGCCTTTGTACTGACACAGCTGTGCAATATGAGGACAGCTGTGATAAGGGCTGAGGTTAGGGTTGGCAATGTCAGATTGGGACCTGAAGATTTCCCAAACATACAGCTGATCTCCAGACTGCAGAGATCAGTTTCCCTGGAGAAACTGGCTATTTTGGAGAGTGGCCTTCATCACATTATACACCGTGGAAGTATCTCCCCTCCCCAAACCCTCTCCTCTCCAGGCTTAATCCCCCAAATCTCCAGGAATGAGTTGGCAACCTTGGCTGAGGTATGTGTCCCTGTGAGGGATGACAGCATCCAGGTGGGGCCTGAAGATTTCCAAGAGTAACAGCTCATCTCCAGACTAGAGAGACCAGTTTCCCATGAGCAAATGGATGCTTCAGAGCAGGGGTGTCCAACTCTGGCGTTTCAGATGTTCATGGACTACAATTCCCATCACCCCCTGCTGGCATAGCCAATTGGCAGGGGCTGATGGGAATTGTAATCCATAAACATCTGAAGCGCTAGAGTTGGACACCTCTGCTTTAGAGGGTGGACTCTATCACACTGTATCCCTCTGAGATCCCTGTCCTTCCCAGGCTCCATCCCCAAACATCCAGGAGTTTACCAAACTGGAGCTGAAAATCCTATCCCCACCCCCCACCCCCACCAGTGGCCAGGAGAGACATAGCAGTCCCTGTCTCATTTTCTTTTGGCATGACTGGAAACATTAATTGAACAAGCTAATCAAATTTTTTCTGGTAAAGAAGGTGGGTCTGATTAACTGCTGGCATTTTTAACACTGAGCCGTTTAGGGGGCTCCTCTGTTTTTCTCTATGCACAGGCACAAGAAAAGGAATCTGGTGCAGTTGCTAAAGAAAGTAGTCCTTTTCAGACATTACACCTAGGAATACTGGAAGTCTACCAACTGTACATATCAGGAGCATGCACTACTGGGTTGCCATGTTATTTATTTGCTTAGGAAATTATATGCCCTCTTTCCCTTTACAGTCCTGCTTGAAGAGACTTTCAGGAAAAAATAATATGAAATCAATAAAACATAATAAATTATCAATATAAAAATAAAACAAGCCATTAAAACATTAAAATGTAACAGAAGGCACTTTCGCACATGCAGATCCATTTTCAATGCACTTTGCAGCTGGATTTTACTGTGCGAAATGGCAAAATCCACTTGCAAACAATTGTGAAACTGGATTGAAAGTACATTATTCTACATGTGCGAAAGTGCCCAGTGGCAACATTTGTGCTTGCCACGCATGTACAGACTTGGTTCACATGAACACTGAAAAGGACCAATGGTCCACCTGCACATACCAGAGCTGTATATAAATGGTGAATATGTGTGTAGCCTCCGTTCACACATTATGGCAACTGCACGTATCAGGAGGATGTATGCAGATTGGTAGGCTCCTGATATTACAGTATGACTGTAATATCTGAGATCTGTAGTGAGAGTGTTATTCTTCCTTTCTTAATTACTGAATAGTAGTGCCATCTTGAGCAGAATCAGATGCTTCCATTTAAAACTGTTTGGAGTCATGAGAGCACTATGGCACCTCTGAACACCATGTTGAGAATCAGACTGTGCACTTCCTCCATCATCTGCATGTTCCCATACACACTCTGGCCCTACCCTTCCACTAAGGAACTCAGGTTAGTGTACACAATTCTCTTCTATGCTAACCTCTTAAGGTAGCCCAGGCTGTTTGTGAGTGGGCAAGATCACTCAGTGATCTCCATGTAAGAGGAAATCTGAACACTTCTGGTGTCTGTCAGATTGAATGGGCATTCCCTCTGGGTTTCAGTCTTGCTAATGCATGCTCTCCCACCCGGCACTTACCGTGTCCCTGGGCCTCCGGCGCGTCGCCGAGGCCTGGGGACACGCCCCCCTGCCCTGCGCCGCTGGACACAAAGCCCGAGACCTTCAGCTGATTTTGCCTCCAGGCACTGGTATTCAGAGGTTGGGCTTTCAAAGTAAGTGAGAAGCAGAATGGTTCACCATTACCTTCCTTTACAGAGTCTTCCTTTGTGGCATCCCTTACAAGTACTGACTTGTAAGCTTAGCTTCCAAGATTTGACAGGATTGGGCTACACCATTCCACTTTCCCTCCATGTGCAGAAGATTAGGTCAGCAAAAGCCAATATGTCATTTTAGAAACATCTACTACTATGTTCCCCTTCAGATTTTTTCTTAAACTGAAATGCCTCAAACAAGCCTTTTGCATGAGGAAGGTGTCTCAGAAAAGAATTTGGGTTTACATTCTGGCACAAATATTTTAACATTTGCTTGGACTCTACAATTAATTAACAATGGCTTCAGGCTTAAAATTAACAATGTTAATTAATTAATGAATTAAAATCACTCATAGCCTGCCATTCTCAGTGAGACTCAAGACAGATTACAAAATATAAAAAAACAATTTAATCAAACTACATAAAACATCCAATAAACAATGATTACGGGACTGGACAACAGTGTAGAAAAAGAACCCTGTCTAAGGCATGACATACCATAGTGCAACAGACTGCATATAGATTCCCTTATATTCCCTGTTCAATTATACCACACCTGTAATACTTTTATAAGAATACCCTGATAAACATTTTTGTTTTGCAAAGTTTGTGAATTGATAGAAGTGAAGGGGAAATACAGGCATTCACGGTGATGATGGAGCATATACATGGAGATATTCTCTGCACTTGCCCTCTGTCTACTCTAGCTCCCGCTGTTCTCCATAGGAGTATGTATGTCACTTCAGCTATTACCATTTTTCTTAAAGCCAGCAAAAAATGTGCTGGTGGCCCAGGGATGAGATCATGGTGAGTGTAAGGGAAGTGCCAGTAATGTAGGCAATGAGGTTTGGTGGGCAAACCTGCTTTAAATACAGTCTTGCCAGAAAGATCATGCCAAAGGAGGTTTTGGAAAGAACAGGGGAAAGCAGGGGAAACTGTATAAGTGAATTGGAGGAGGATGTCATGTGAATGCTCTTGGGGGGGGGGGGGACCTGCAATTTGAGATGCAAAACAGAGCAACACTGCTATGTAGAAGTGACCTCAGATTTAAAATAATGTTCTCAAAAATTCTTCTATAATATTTCTTATTGCCTTTGTAACTTTGAAGAATATCCCAGAGAAGTGGAAATTGTTCCCTTTTTACATATGAGGAAACTGAAGGTGGCATAATTTGTCCTGGTTGCATGTCATGTTTGTGAATTTAAATGTGCTGTTTGCCATTGCACAAACATGTGTGCATCTGAGAAGGTAATCTCCAGTATAGTGTTAGAAATGTGATGCATCAGTAACATGAATACTAGAAATGCTCTTCTCTGGTGTATGCGTAAGGTGGAACCAGGTTCCCGAGGAAAAACTGCAGACTTTAATAAGTGAATGTGCAAAATCTTGAATTTCTGAGAAGTTATACTGAAGAATGCAGACAATGGAACTGGACCCAAAGATTTTTAATTCTTCGGGTTGCACGCTAGCATTCAGGCAACTCTCTATTCTTTGAATAATATACATTTTAAAGATCTTTAACTGAATTGTCAGCTTCAGCCTCTCAGTAGTGTTACAAGTGAGTATGGTGAACCAACGTGAACATGGATACTTGTCAGAGTTGCAAAATCAGTTCAGATTATTTTCAAAGGAGGGGACTGAGAGGTTTACTTATGCCCCTTCGGGTTGTGCTGTTGGGCACTATGTAGGCAGTTCAAGCACCAAAAGTGTAGGCAGTCCAAGCACCTATGTGGAAACTGAAAAGAATTTGCCTGAATTGTTAACAGGCAACAATAAGAGATGGAAAACAGTAGTAACCAGAGATGAGAAAGACAGTCCTCAGTTTGGCAAATTAACAAGGTCATTTCATGGGTGTGCTTTGAAAGATGGTACTGAGCTTCAAAATGGCATCTCAGAATGCAACTGGAGCAGGAAGGATGACAGCTGTAATCCAGATACTTTAGGCTGGTTCCCATCTGCTTGTTTCAGTCATCACCTGCCATTTTCTTGTCTTTCCTGGGATGTGGTTGCTGTAAGTATTCTTCCCTCCTTGATTGGCGTGGGGATTTCCAACAACTGTGACTGTTCCCTGAGTGAAAAAACGCCATCTTTCCAACCAATATCTCAGCAGCATTTCTTTCTGGGCTCATCTTCAGGAATAAGTTTAATAGAATCTGTGAGATAGCTCTCAATGGTCCCTCGGTACTATAAGAAATATACAAACCAACATGAATTGAAGTCTAAAGTTCAAAGCATCCCAAAAGAGGAAAAGACAAAAAGTGACTTTCATCAGAAGTTTAACTAGGCCAGAAGCTGAACAGTGATCAGCCACTTGTGCCTTGAAAGGATCATAAGCAAGGCATGATGGGTATATTGTGCATCCATTTCAAGGGGCCATAACTGCTTGAAGTTTCAGCCCATTTTTCTCTACCCCTACCCCTACCCCTCCTCGCATAAATGACACTCAGCTGCACTCAACGTTTACTACTTCCTTCAGGATAATGAGCATGCTCTGAGCTTGGATCATTTGGGTAGGTGCATGGATGGGTCTTTATAGTTTACAAATCAATATTAACTGAAAAGTGGATTTTGTTACTATCATTTTGAAAGAAGAGTTCCATAAACATAGTTTGCCTTCATGTGTTTTTCAGTGTTATAAATGTATTTTCATTTTGCATGGATATTAAACTTTTAATGTCAAAAATTGCCTGGCACTTTTTGCCAATTTGCCTTGACAACAGAACAAATAAAATAAGGGAAGGTTTTCATTCAGCTTCACAGACTGACCAGAGGCCAGGGCAACGTCTTATTGCTGGAGGCAGTTATCTCACTCAACATTCTTCCAAATAAATCAAACCCAAAGAGAATACTTTTTTGGTTTCCATTTTCATTTGCTACATTAATAGAAATATACTTCAATTTCATGCTAATCCACTCATTTCTTTTACAGCGCCACATTGATTATCATCATTAATAGTCATTTACATTCAAAATCTGCTGTCATATGTTAGTGTTAATTCTTATTTCAACCCACCCCCCCCACCCCCCGATTTGAAAAGGCTTTCTCATGGTCTCTCAATTAAGCAGTAACCTGCAATGTTCAAAATGTGAAAATATACTTACACAAATATAAACACCTATTGTTGAAAGCTTTCACAACCGGATTCAACTGGTTGTGGTGGGTTTTCTGGGCTGTGTGGCCGTGGTCTGGTGATATGCACCTCTGAAGATGCCAGCCACAGATTCAGGTGAAATGTTAGGAACAAGATCCACCAGACCACGGCCACACAGTCTGAAAAACCCACCACAACCAGATAAACGCCTATCTTTATTCTTGTCATTCTGAGTAGACATGAACTGCATCCAAGTTAAAATCGTGGATGGAAATACACAAGCTAAAAAAAGGTGGTGGTGGAAAATGCTGTCCAAAATTACTAAATCACAAATTAGTGAAAAACAAAATGTTGTCTATATTGGATTTACTGAAATGACCACAAGAGGGCACTATAGGCTTCACATGTGATTTAAAGCAGTGGGTCTTAACCTTTCAGTTTACTGGCTCCAAAGCACTCAACATTATCATTGAATGCCCCCCTTTTTAATTAAAATATTTAGATGATAACTTTCCTGCTTTCCCTATGAGGAAAGTCTGAAGAATCTGGGAATTTTCAGGTTAGTAAGAGTTGACTCAGGGATGGACATATAGAAGTTTATAGAATTCTTCATGGAGTACTGAGAGTAAAGAGAACTTTTTCCCCTTTCCCAAAATACAAGAACTTGAGGGCATCCACTGAAATGGATGGGCAGTAAATTCAGGGTGGACAAAAGGAAATACCTCTTTATACTACAAGTGATTAAAATTTGGACTTTGCTGGCAGAGGATGTAGTGGTGGCTTTAAAAGGGATGGCTTTAAAAGGGAATTGGACAATTTCATGGAGTATCAGCCTTAGAATACCAGTGCCAGGAGGCCACTTCGGGGGAAAGCCTTGACTTCTATGTTCAGAGGAACTGGTTGGACATCTACTGAACTAGATGGACCATTGGTCTGATACAGCAGGGCCACATTCACCCAATTGTAGAGATCCTCTTGGAGCTCTTCACAATTGGCCTGGACTTCCCTTCAAAGAAGCTATGCTGATTATCCCTCAGCAGGCTTCATTCTTCTTTGTGGCTAATAATTCTATCTTTGATTACAGTTTCTGGGAAAAACATTAGAGTGACTGGCCAGTAAAAACGTCTGTATTCCCATAGGAACTTCTTTTTAAAAACTGGTGTAACATTTGCTACTGTCTAGTCTTCTAGTGCAGCAGCTGATTTTAGTGACAAGTTACATATAAAGATTAGAAGATCAACAATCTCATATTTGAGTTCCCTAAGAAACCTTGGATGTATGCCATCAGGACTTGGAAACTTACTGGTTTTTAATTTTCCCACCATGTCTAGAACTTTATTGCTCAAACTGATCCAGTTCTTTAGACTCCCTTCCTGAAAATAGTGGCTGTGGCATGGGTATTATAGACCACACTTTTAATAGTGAACACAGGGACAAGGAATTCACTTAGCTTTTCTGCCACCTCTCCATCTTTCTTTGCTCAATACAGTAGCAATTTGTTGCTATAGACACATATATTGCTTAAAGCTATAGAGATATGTTAATTATCAGTCTTTTTAAAGAAATGTGAAAATATCCCTCGTTGTCAGAGAAGGGAAATAGTGGCTATGGGGGGCTGGGACAAGAAAATTCAGAGGAAATTAATGAATGGATGTTCCGTTTCAATGAAAGGGACATGGGTAATCATCTTCATGTGGATGCAGGCAAGAAATGCTATTGCTCACAGTTACCAGTGCTACCTACCCTTGAGAGTGCTTGCTTTGATAAAGTCTCAAAGGCTTGCACAACATTGATATCATCTTTGGCACTAACTTCGAAGTAGGCAATGTTCTTCTTCACACACCATAATGTAGCTTCCTCCTTGGATACCTGTCAGACAAGAAAAAAATAATTTGGTCAGGTGACTGCTGTAAACAGTGAACTTTAGCTACTTCAGTTTCTACTGCTTTCATAAACTGTCATTCTGTTTGGCCAAATTGTTTAAAACTTCAGCTTTATCTGAAACTTTTTTCCTGATATGTGTTATTAGGGGATTCCTATATCTGATGCTCTCAGCAGCTCTTCCTGATCATGGATAAGTTCTAAAGCTGCTGGGGGAAAATCTGTATTTTCTTGCTGACTAATCCTTATCTGTGAATTGGGTCATCAGTTCTGCACATCAAATTGGCATTTCTGCATTTCTGCACTTTACTCCCTATAGTTGGGTATCTCAACTCTTTCTGTGATAGCCTAAAAAAGGGCACTTACTAGCCAATCTGAACAGTAAGATGTCAGTCTACCCGAAGTCCAGCTAGAAGAAGTTGCTCAGAAGAAGGTCAGCAGGAGTTATTTACAATTATTATTTTCATTGCTATTTATGCTTGGGTAATATCGCTCTGCCCTCCCTATTCTGTCATTGGTGCTGGTCCGGGAAATTATGTCAGTGCAAGGGCAAAACTCACTCAGTTCCTGCTTCTCAATGCAGCCCCCACCAGACCACATGTTCTTTTCCCCAGGTAGATTCCATAGCTTCCAACAGCAGCAAAACTGCTTAGGAGGTTGCTCTAGAAGGGCAGGAAAAACTGAGTCCGTGGTGTCATTACTATCACATATCACTGGATCCATGTCAATGTTCCCACCCCCCATCCTCACAGAACGTAAGGAAAACTAGCCCCGCCATGTTCATAGTAATCAAAGGGGATTTTTTTCAGAAACACTGAAGTAAAAGGGTGAAAACGACCTTGAAAAATCTATAAGATGAATACTTGGGTAGGAAGAACTAGGTACGTCAGATGGGTGGTGTTTGGAGCATTATCATTTGGTGAGTTGACATGCATTTTTAAAAATCAGAAATATTCCTATATAAAGAAGCTCCCATTTTTTAGATGGGAGTGTCCCAAATCCGAAAACCTGGGTTTTGAAAATTTTCTTAGGTATGGCAGTATGTTTACTGTCTGTATGCCCCTTTCTGAGAGCACATGTGGGGAATAACTATTTTTAAAAATGGCAAACTGGATTTCTGAAGGCATCTGCACCTCTAATGAACAGGAGGAATACACAGCCTCTGAAGGGGTAAAGACAAAGATACACAATGGTGCCAGTATGTGGGTCTTAGGCACCAGTAAAGCTGCCTTCTGGCATACTGTCTCACATAGCAGCCAACCAGCTTCCCTGGAGGGCCAAATAACCAGGTCATAGGGGCTGATGCCCTTCCTTGATGCTGCCTCCTGGCCCTGGTATTGACAGCTTTGTTGCTTCTGAAGATGAAGGCAATTTTCTCTTACCATGATTTCTTCTCTAGGAATCTGTCTAATCCCTTTTTAAAGCTATCTTTGCTTGTGACCTCATTACCTCCAGTGGCAGTGAATTCCAGTTTAATTACTCACTGAGTATAGAAGTTTTTCCTTACTTGAACCTATTTCCAGTTGGGTTCTCTTGAGTTCTAGTATTATAGAAGATAGTGTAAGAGCTCTATCTGTCCACTTTTTAAATATCCCATGCAGAATTTTATAAACTTCTACTATACTTCCTCTTAGCTGTCATTTTTCTAGACCGAAATGTCCCAAACTATTCAGTTAGGAGAGAGCAGCAGTCTTTGTTTCACTAGTCAAGTAATCTTGGAAGATGTGGAACACTCAGATTTTCAGGAGCTCTGGATGGTTCTCAGCATCTACTATCAGGACAGGGCCTATCTCTTCATCATATCTGGCTATGATAATCTATAGTCTTAATTATGTTACCCACATGAACAAAATTTTGTTCCTTACCAGCAAGCAAATGAATACAGGAGCAGCCAGAGAATGTATTTAGCCAGCACTATACATCAGTATTTTCATTATGACCTGAGAAGTTGTTGAAGAATATGGTGATGGTTGTTGTGGGTTTTCTGGACTGTGTGGCTGTGGTCTGGTAGTTTTGAAGAAGAACAAGAGAAGTTTGGATTTATACCCCACCATTCTCTCCTGTAAGGAGACTCAAGGCAGCTTACAAACTCCTTTCCCTTCCTCTTCCCGCAACAGACACCTTGTGAGGTAGGTGGGGCAGAGAAAATTCTGAAGAACTGTGACTAGCCCAAGGTCACCCAGCAGGCTCTATGTGTTGGAGTGTGGAAAAAATCCAGTTCACCAGATAAAAATCCACTGCTCATGTGGAAGAGTGGAGAATCAAATTTGGTTCTCCAGATTAAAGTCCACTGCTCTTAACCATTACACCCCACTGGCTCTCTTAACATTTTGCCTGCTTCTAACATTTTGCCTGCATCTATGGCTGGCATCTTCAGGGACATGCCACAGAAGATGTGTTTCTCTCTGTGGGGCACTGTGAAAGAATTTGACAATACAATATGGTGATTTTTTTAAGTCACTCAGAAACTTGTACTCGACACTATTATATTGAAAAGTTCTTATTCTTCTTGCTGGTTTTTGATTGCTGTTGCTCCTGAAGAGTCCTACTCTGTTAGTAAGTTAAGACTGTTCATGCAAGCTTTCTGCATAACTTTTGTAAATTGCTCCCTGTAATGTGATCCATATTTTCTGTTGTAGACTGGATCGTCTTTAGTTGAATGGACATTTAATTTTCTAAAGATGTAAATATGAGAATATAATTCTTTATTATTTTAAAATAAAAACAATTCAAATTTAGGACCTTCCAGTTAGTAGGTCTGTTCTTGGTTTACTGCTGAATACTTGCCCTGTAAGTGTGTTTCTGTGTGTCAGGATGTATTGAAAAGCAGAGTAATAGGACTGTGTTCCACGTGCAGGTCATACTAAATCCTAGTCTGGCAACTGGAATAGCAAACATCAGAATGGAGATCCTCCCAGTTCTTGTGTAGCTTTTCAGATTCAGCCTACCTGATCTCTGAAAAACCTCTGGCCTTAATCTATAGAAGTTAGTTACATTTATATTCCTTCAAAATCAATGGTATAGGGATATATGAAGCAATGGGGGAATGTGAAAGCCTCCTATTCTTCATATAGTGTTATAACTTGAGTCTGATCCTTATCTGCAGTTTCCAAGTAAGTTTATATCCTGCACCTTTCCACCACTCCTCTCATACCTTCTTTTCTTACCTCTCGTTTCTTCAAATCAATTTTATTCCCCAGAACAACCATAGGGAAGTTTTGTTCTGTAGGAGTGACCTTCTGCAGAAAATCTTTCCTCCAATAATTCAAGGACTCAAAAGAATCCTTGTCTGTGACATCAAAGGCCAGCACACAGGCATCTGCGCCTTTGTAAAATGTTGATACCATGGACCGGAACCGTTCTTGTCCTCCTGTGTCCCAAATCTAAAAGGAGAGTGAACATACACACATTAGCAACTTCAGGACCACAACAGATGAGCCATCAAGAAGGCAAAGCGATACAATTCTAGGCCTGAACACACTGTGCTTTGTAAATATTGAGACCCAACAAACTTCCGTATCTTCCGTAGCTGTGACAGCCACTACAGAGGATCATGGCTGGAGGACCTTTCATGACCTTGCCTTTGGTCGTATTTCTGGCAAAGAAGCAGACCCCCCAATGTCTTCTTGCCTGCTGTTAACATTTTCCAAGATTTATGATGACACTGAGAGAAGATTGGAGCAAAGTGGTCAGTATCACAGAACATAAGAAAGGAAAAGATTTTATTGTTCTTCTTCCTGCACCATGATAAAACTAGCAAAAAAGGATATGTGAGCAGTAGTGGGTATCACTTTGCTGGTGGAAGGGGGAAACATGAGGATTGAGAAGGATTTCTAGCTACTGGAACCGGGAAGGCGGTGATATTGAAACTAACAGGAGAACCTTATTAAGAAGACAGTACAGGAACTGGTTTAAAGGTTAAATTGGCAGATTGAATCAACTGTGGAGAGATTTGCAAAGACGCTGGGACAGTTGTACTCCAGAGAGACTATCATAGTGAAACCCCAGACCAATCAAACCAAAGACCAATCAAAATGACACAACACATTGCACAAGTTATTAAAAACCATGTTGTGCTGTTTTGGTTGATCTTAATAAAAGCTATTCAGAGGTGTAGATCCAAGGAGACGAGGGTGCGTGACGCACTGGGTGCCCCCCCCGTAGGGGTGTGGCGAGGGCATTCCGGGGGCATGGCATGCCAGTGCACCAGGCGCTTTCCCCCCTTCCTACACTTCTGAAGCTATTACATGGATTTGGGGTTTTGTATCTCACAATAGCTGCCTTTGAGAAGGGTCCTCATGGCTGAGCAAAGTGCAGCCAGGCCAGAGTCTTTTGCATAGTCGTGGGGCAGGAAGTCTAACATGAGTTTCATCTCACCTGCAGCTTCAGGGTGGTATTGTCCACCACCACCATCTTAGACAAGACACTGGCTCCTAGGGTAGTTTGATAATCTTCATGAAATGTTTTGTGAACATATCGAAGTAGGAGAGAGGTTTTGCCTACACTAATGAAAGAAGAAACATATAAGTTATATACATAGTATTTTTAGGTTGTTCAAACTGCACCGAAAAATGTACATGCATTCATCCTAAGTCAAACAGATGAAGAAGGCAAGGCTGTCTTTTACTTAACATAGCCCCTTTATATACCTAATAATTGTTGGAGAAGTGGTGAACACACTGATTAAAAGGGCAAACGGTAAATATTTATTAGGAAGTAGGATAGGAAAGAGAGAAGGATAGCATGCTGCTATCTTGCTAGCAAGGAAGAGTCTCTTTTTTATCTTCCAAGAAGAAGCAGGATATCAGTCTAAGGACAGACAAGAGGTGACATGAAAGGATGGAGGAATCTTTACAGCCCTCTCTAGGTGACCATTTGCCCACCCCTTACTGGATCTTCTTCTCAGTTCCTTTGCACATTAGACATTGCTACATCCAACAATAATTGTAAATCTTCATTTTGCAATCTGAAATATATATATATTAACAGCATGGTGGGTGACCTTGGGCCAGTCACAGTTCTTTCAGAACTCTCTTAGCTCACACAGAGGCAGTACATGACAAACCACCTCCAAACATCTCTTGCCTTGAAAACCCTATGGGGTTCCCGTAAGTCAGCTGTGACTCGACAGCACTTTCCACCACCACAGTAGCATATATATGCCAATGTTGTTCAGTTAAAATTTGTGCACAGTTTGGTTTTTCCACACAGCTTTGATTCTGCCTATGCTGATATAATTTTATATGACCAGTTCTTTAGCTGTTTGATCTGGACAGCTTTCAGTCACATTTTTTTCTTCTGGAATGTTTTGAAGGAGTCTTCAGTTGCATCTAAAAATATTACTTTCTATGGCACTACCACTGCCATGATTTGTCCTTTCTGTGCCCAGCAAGTACCACCATAACTTCAAGTATTATAAAGTGTACACTTCTTGGGGTGCTGTGTGGTTGGCATCTTCAGAGGATCTCCTCTGAAGATGCCAACCACAGATGCAGGTGAAACGTCAGGAGAGAATGCTGCTAGAACACGGCCATATACCCCGGAAACCACACAGCACCCCAGTGATTCTGGCCGTGAAAGCCTTTGACAATACATTGTACACTTCTTACTTGTCAGAAATGTTTTCATCCCAAAATTTGTATGATAATTATTCTGTTTAAGTTATATCTGCCTCAGTATTATTATTATTATTATTATTATTATTATTATTATTATTATTATTATTATTATTATTATTATTATTATTATTATATTGATACAAAACAGTTATACACAGCAAACAAGATCAATATGCTGGATTTTGTATTACATCACACGTCGGACACTTCCCAAGCATCTAGGACTGTGTGATGTATCGACAAATAATGCATGCAGAGCCGAGTTGGGTGGCCTTTTGCAGCTGACATATGGTGATTTTGTCAGCGTCGATTGTTTTTAAGTGCCGATCAAGATCTTTAGGCACTGCACCCAGTGTGCCGATCACCACTGGGACCACCTTTACTGGTTTGTGCCAGAGTCTTTGTAGTTCAATCCTTAAATCCTCGTATCGTGTAAGTTTTTCCAGTTGCTTATCATCAATCCTTCTGTCACCAGGAATTGCAACATCAACTATCCACACTTTCTTTTTTTCCACAATCGTGAGGTCAGGAGTATTGTGTTCCAAAACTTTGTCAGTCTGAATTCGGAAGTCCCAGAGTAGTTTTACATGTTCATTTTCAGTGACTTTTTCAGGTTTGTGATTCCACCAGTTCTTTGTCACAGGCAGGTGGTAATTCTGACACAAGTTCCAGTGAATCATCTGAGCAACAGTATTATGCCTCTGCTTGTAGTTCGTCTGCGCGATCTTCTTGCAGCAGCTAAGTATGTGATCTATTGTTTCATCTGCTTCCTTGCAGAGTCCGCACTTGGGATCTGTAGTCAACTTTTCAATTCTGGCTTTGATGGCGTTTGTTCGAGTTGCTTGTTCTTGAGCTGCAAGAATCAAGCTGTCAGTCTCCTTTTTCAAAGTTCCATTTGTGAGCCACAACCAGGTTTTTTCCTTGTCAATTTTGTCCTCAATTTTTTCTAGGATCTGTCCATGGAGAGCCTTCTTTTGCCAGTTTTCTCTTCTGCTTTGCAGTGTATTTTTCATGGTATTCACTCTTTGTCTTTTGCACTTTGAGCTGTTTTCTGCTGTTGACTTCCATCAATGTTGGTTCTTCACTGTTTTTCACATAATCTGCCAGTGCATGTTTCTCTTCTTCCACCGCTTGTTCTAATTTGCAGAAGCCCTCTACCTCCTGATTTTCTGGGTAGAGTAAAGTCTGTCAACATCACTCACGCTGGTGTAATGAGTAGTGGATTGTCATCAGTTTTCTTGTTTTTCTGTCCAGATCATCCAGCTCTGCTTGTGTCCAGTTCACAATTCCAGCAGTGTATCTGATGACGGTATGGCCCAGGTGTTGATAGCCTTGATCATTATTCCCTCACCAAGCGTTTAATTTGCTCTTCAAAATTTTTCTGACCCTTTGGACATATTCTCTGTTGACCACATTTTTCACATGTCCATGCTTGATGTTGTCCAGCTGTAGTATTCCCAGGTATTTATAGGATTCAGGTTGATTGCACTTTATGGTTTTTCCATTAGGCATCTCTATGCCCTTACTGTCAGTAATTTTCCCTTTCTTCAATGCCACTGTGGCACATTTGTCCAAGCCGAACTCCATACTAATGTCATTGCTGAAGATTCTGACTGTGTTGGTCAGTGACTGAATTTCAGTTTCTGATTTTCCATAAAGCTTTAGATCATCCATGTACAGCAAGTGGGGAAGTTTTAGTCAATTTCTTGCAGTTTGATAGCCCAGGTTTGTTTTTTGTAGAATTGTTGACAGTGGGATCATTGCAATGATGAACAACAATGGTGACAGTGAGTCACCCTGGAAAATTCCTCTCTTGATGTTGACAGTTCCGTAGCTTTGGTTGCCCATGAACAACTCAGTTTTCCAGTGTTTCATTGCATTTTGAGTAAACTTGGTAATATTTTCATTTTGAGTAAACTTGGTATTATTATTATTATTATTATTATTATTATTATTATTATTATTATTATTATTATTATTATTATTATTAGTGCCTTTTGAAGGGTTTGACAAAAAAGGCTTTAAATTACAGGCTTCCTTCACCTTCTGGGAAGTGTAACGGGCTGAGGGAAAGTGCTTCTTATCACCAAACACTACCTATTAGAAGCAGCTCAGTCCCTGAGGTGAAAAAAGCACAAAAAATCTCAGAAGTCTGGTCAGTGGGTGGTTTCACTGCGTGGGTGATATTGGAAGATGGGATGGGTCCATTGCTGGGGCAATGACTGGTGGTGGGAGAATAACTGGAACTGTGGGACAAGATGTGGGACAAGAAGCTATGGAAATCCCACACTTACCCAAATATGCTTTTAAGGCAATTGTTCAGAACTGATCATACTGAAGTAAATTTGGAGAAACCCACATCAGATTCAGGGGAGACCCAGAAGGTCAGTGGAAGTTCAATAGTGTCATGTGGAAGCAAAAATAAAACAGCTGCAGCCAGTGGTGGGATCCAAAAATTTTAATAACAGGTTCCGATGGTGGTGGGATTCAAACAGTGGCGCCGCCGCACACATGCACCTCCAGTCCCTGTTGGGCAGGGAGGTTGATTTAGTAACCCCTTCTTGGCACTGAGAACTGGTTGGATCCCACCTCTGGCTGCAGCTTGGGAAGGGGGCACAGAGCAAGCGTTTCCTGCAGAAGCAACCATAGTATGAGGTGAGTTTTAAGACAGAGTTGGTTGTCATAACTATGATTGTCTAATGGAGGAACTACCAATTACACATGAAAAATAATAGGTCCTTGCCAGCTAATGGAAATGCAGGTTTAGATGGCATTTGTAGGGAAAAACTTGCAGATTGGAAGCTGGAAGCTGAATTCCAATCTTACCTGCCAATTTTCCCCTCTAATCTCTTCTTCCCTATTCCCAAATGTGTTTATTTCTGGTCCCAGAGCCCAGTTGAGGAAAAAAAAATGAGGGTTACAAGTTAGTAAGGGAGAAAGGAAACTTTCAATACTACTGGTTGTGGTGGGTTTTCTGGGTTGTGCGGCCGTGGTCTGGTAGATCTTGTTCCTAACGTTTCGCTTGCATCTATGGCTGGCAACTTCAGAGGAGTATCACAGAGAGAAGTTTGTTACACACTGTGTCCAGTGAGAAGGGAATCTCATTATTATTATGTAAGAATCATTAACTGGATTATCAACCTACAGGCAAAACTGTTATGGCAGTGATGGACTCTTCAAACTCTGAAAGCAAAGAATACTGCTTACCCTAGAGCTCCAATTATAATGATTTTCAAATCCACTTTCTTGCTTGCATTCATGAATGGAACCTAAATGAGGGGAGATGAAATATAGTAATTAATTCCTAATATCTTCAGCAAGTAAGGTGACAAAAACTCTCCTCCGTGTTCTGGTGTAGTGGTTAAGAGCAGATGGACTCTAATCTAAAGACTCTAATCTATTCCCCACTCCTCCATGAGCGGCAGACTTTTATCTTGTGACCCAGATTTGTTTTCCCAGATTTGCAGGTGATCTTGGGCTAGTCATAGTTCTTTGGAACTCTCTCAGCCTTACCTATCTCACAAGGTATCTGTTGTGGGAAGGGAAAGGAGTTTGTAAGCTGCCCTGAGTCTCCTTATAGGTGAGAAAGGCAGGATATAAATCTAAACTCTTCTTCTAATTCATAGCATAAAATACATTGTATGTGGGGCCAAAGAGTTGTCTATGGCCCACCAGGCCTCACCCCTTCAAGGATTCACAAAGCATCACAGGTATCTCCTTTGGTGATTCATATGCTAGGTGGGCCATAAGCTAGAAGTGCTCAATTTGTGAACAAGATAGTGCATCAGCAATATTGCTAGTTATCCCAGGAACTTGGAATGCTGTGAAAAGGGTGTTAAACTTCAGGCATTGGAGTACAAAGGCCCAGACTAGTGACATGACCCTAGAGGATTTAGAAAACAATGTGTTAACAGTATGGAAAACAGCCCTATTGCTTTACCTAAAACATAGTGAATGGTTGACTAGGTCAAATGTAGAAGGGAAGAATGGTTGGCTCTGGCCAGATGTAGATGGGAAGAAGAATCCCTAGAAAGTAAGATCTGTAACAATTGTGTTGTGCATGCTAGCAATTGCTCTGCACACCACTGTGTGAGGGTACTGAGTCTATGTACCAAGCCAGTGTGAAACCTTGAGTGAAACTGAACAAGCCATTAAACAGTATCTTGAAGTAAAAAGGGAACTGTACAACATCTAAGAAACTATAAATCTAAGCTGAATTGAACTGTAACTAAGGCAGATTCCGCATGGGCCAAAAACAGCAGTGTGAAAACGTTGTGAAAACAGTGTAAACTCTTTTATACCGTTTTAAACCATTTTACACCATTTTCAAACCATTTTCACGTTGCTGTTTTTGGCCCATGCGGAATCAGCCTTAGAACTTAAACTGATCAAACTTATTTGAACTTGTGCCTGAAAACACATAGCAAGTGGGGTTGAACCACCTGGCACTGGAGGCTGCACAATTGGGCAGTGAGCAATTAGGTGTCCACTACAAGACCTCTCCCCCTCCTGCACAGATAAGCTAACCTCAAGGGATGTTACCTTTTATAGTCTAACAAACATCTTATAGACATTGTCAGTGCAAAAATCAACTGGATGCTGGCACCATCTGTTGTTGCTGTTTCATGGATTTCCACATTGTAGTTTGTGGTAGATCCTGCCTCAGACCTCACGCTGACTTTCACATAAGTCTAAGCATGCCTGATTATAGACGGCCTTTGTACTAAGGTGTTCTAAGACTGCAAGGCCCATGAAATGCTGAGCATCTGCCTCTGCACTACTGCTTGCTTTCTCCATCCCCCACCCCCAGCAATCCTTGCAATTGTGCTGTACTTTTCTCAGCAGTGAAATGAGAGAGGACTGGGAGCATCTCCTACACACAACTGACAAGGAGACCATTGTCACTAAAATGGCTTTCAACAAATCCCATTACTGTTGCTGCTGTATGAAAGACACAGCACCAAGAAAAAACATTTGGCCGGGACCATCTCCCTTATATCACTGCTACTTGTCTCCTTGTCTGCAACTGTAGTTTGTTTGCTAAAGCAATGGTTAGTGTCTTCTTTCTAACCAAAAAGTACATTTAAATTGCCCTAATAAAGACAAGTCTCAGTGCATGAGTGATGTAGAATTTGTGCAGTAGACACGGGAAATTCATAATTGTGACTAATTTCTAAGGAAGGAACTAAGATAAATTAAAAGAAATTATTTTGTCTTGGAACTTGCAGGAATAGTTAGGATTAACTGGCTGCATTTTCTGCTATTTTCTCTCACCAAATGCTTTTTTTGGCTTTTTGTGTGTGTTGCAAAAAGTTGTTTTGGTGTATGTTATTGAGGCTTTTAGAAATCTTCAGTAAATAATTGACTGTTGTGTAAGCACTTATATCGCAATCCTATGCAGAGTTACTCTGGTCTGAAATCAATAGGCTTAGACTGGGGTAAATCCCCAGGATTGCACAGCCAGTCTTTCCCACTCTATGGCTATCCCTCTGTCTTTGGTAGTGTGAATTTATAATTTATAATCTATATCAGTGATTCTCAACCTGTGGGTCACGACCCCTTTGGGGGTCAAACGACCCTTTCACAGGGGTTGCCGACTCTCTGCATCAGTGTTCTTCATCTGTAAAATGGATAAATGTTAGGGTTGGGGGTCACCACAACATGAGGAACTGTATTAAAGGGTCGCGGCATTAGGAAGGTTGAGAACCACTGATCTATATGTATTCCTGCATGGCCGGGGACTGAACTTGACGCCCCTTGTGGTCTCTTCCAACTTTTTGATTCTATGATTCTAAGAAGAGACTGTTTGGCAGAGACAACCAAGAGAATTTTTTTTTATCAGGTGGTAATTGTGAAGGCTTCTGGAGGAGAAGAATCAAAATGGGCTACAGGGAGTTGTTTTGGCTCATCTTCTCTCCTATTCATAGTCCAATTTGCAACCAGGATTGTGACATACCAATGAATGCCCCAGAGCATATCAGAAGAAGTATGCACGCACTCAAAAGCTTATACCAACAATAAAATGTTGTTGTTCTTAAAGGAGCCACTGGACTCAAACTTTTTTCTGCTACTTGAGACCAACATGGCTACCCACATGAATCTGTCCCAGAGAACGTACTTCATCCCTGAGAGTGCTATTTCTTGAGCTGCAGCCAGAGTTACTGTGCTTTTCTGAAGCTGGGGGTATGAAGGCTGCATGCATACAGGGGTAGCTCTACCTACTGGCATGTAGAATTTGGCTGGGCAAATTTAAATGAAACTCTGAGGTTTTACACATGGAGTTTTTCATTGGTTCTGGCCCCATAGTGCTTTGGTTTATCCTGTAATTTCTGTATGCAATCCTCTGCCTTTAGTTTTCACTTCTAGTTTTAAAAAAACCCTCAAGTTTTTGTTAAGACCCCTTTTACCACAATTTTGGAAGTTGATTTTGGATCAACTTTTCCCTGCTGTGTAAAGTTTCTATCAGTTTTCTTTGTCCCACCCACCTCCAGCCCCCTTTTCAATGACGGGACTGTTGTCATAATTAAACCACCCCCTCCCCCCCAACATTCTGAAGACTAGTGATTTCAGTTTTTTCAAAAAAGTCTTAAAATATTGATATGTTTCAGTAGTGTTGTAATGACAGTTTAAGCAGGTCCTCTGAATTCCCAGGCTTCTATTTTTTCTTTTTTAAAGGAAGTCTCTAGGCCCGTGGTGGCGAACCTTTGGCACTCCAGATGTTATGGACTACAATTCCCATCTTTTTTAAAAAAACGAAAACTGTAAATAAAAGGGTTCTCTGGTGCCACAGATAACAACAGCACTCTCTTTTGAAAATCCTCATTATCTAAGCCATATTCAGAAGAAATAAACTGACTCCACAATTGTAAAAATGCACAGGAAGGGCAGACATATGGAAGAACCCTGCCCAAACAAATTCCTAAGTTTGCATCAACTTTCAAGAAAATCAGAAATAGCTTGAGCATGTGGGAAAAGTCTCTGTTAACCACTAACCTTCAATTACAAACAACATGATGCATAACTACTGATATTGTACAGACATAAAAGACTGAGAGCCCAGCTTTGCTAGTCTCAAGACAAACAATTACATTACAAGCAGCTGAATCATTCATTTAGGATTTGGGCAGGGAAAAAGCCTCTTGATTACAGTGTTGGGAAATGCTCTCACTGTTAGAGGATATTGGGGAAAAAATTACCTTTGACATTATTATCTGACAGGGCTATAGTTTCAAAAATAACCATTACCAAAACCTGTGACACAGTTCAGATTTCATTCACCATCTTTCCAAAGTTACAGTAATTATCAGTGATGTACATTCATGTGACAAATTTCCTCCAAAGTTGCAGCTGTTGGCAAAGTAACTGTGATGCGTTAAAGGACCCACCTAATGGCAACCTGTATTACACCTTCACCCCTTTTATTTCAGTTAGTTTTGAAGACTGCTGGTAGTAGAGTATTGTTTGCCAAAGGATTGGGATGGGAAAAAACGGCTGCTGTGTAAGTGAGATTGGGAAAATCCAGACTTTCTTACTCATATGGCAGCTACCCTAGTTTTGCTGTGATTTTTCACAAAAGTTCACAAAGCATATTTGGAAAAGATCAGAGAAAAGGTAGGGGGAGCCCAGGAGATGTACAAATGTGCCATGATGTTGCAGGTAGCCAGGGGGAAAACCCAGTGCTCAGCAACTTTCAACCTGAAGCACTAACCCTTATCAAAAAGGTCTAGCACATTTATTATGAAAACTTATGCCGAGCGGTACTATTTTGTTAAGGCTGTATGTTGGGAACACTGGTAATCAGAAATAGGGAGGATCCCACCTCTTGTCTAAATTTAGTTTCCAAATCTTCCAGTGACTCAAAACACAGGAAATTAGGCCATGGGTTTAGCCATATAATGTAATCAGAAGGTGCTTTAATTATGAATCAATTAATATAGTTACTTCATATGCATAATGCTGACTTGTCATATTGTTCTTTCTTTTTGCATGGCTGCATAAGAATAAAGAATTCAGCTTCAAGAATGAATTTTTTATCAGTTCACCTATGAGAGTGCCCTCTAGTTGCAACTGACTTGCGGTAACCTCTGCAAGGGGCTTTCAAGGCAAATGAGAAGCAGGTGGCTTGCCATTTCTTTCCTCTGCAGCAACTACCTTGGTGGTCCCCCATCCAAGTAATGACCTTGCTTAGCTTCTGAGATATTCCCTCATTCACATCATCTCGAATAAATATGCATTATGATATATACAGCTTGGGTCTGGAGTCCCCAGCCTGTGGAACAGTCAGAGGCAAGTCATGAGTTTTCCTGTTTCTGTGTGCTGTGTGTTTTGTGACAGTGGTGATCATGGAGAAATTATTTTAGCCTTCACCCTCTGTTTTGTTTTCCTGATGTGAAATGGGAGGGGAGGGAATCGAAGGAACTTTTCCACATGCGCTACAGCTGCAATCTGAATTCGGCATTGGCTGCACAAGAATTAAGAACTTGCAACTCCAGGGTCATTTCTGCATGGTCCAAATATCCTGGGTTGAGCAAGGGAAATATCTCAGTTTGGCCAAGAAGTTTGCACGATTCCTGGTCGTAAAGTGGGTTTGTCCCATGATATTTCCCTCATCCCGGGATTTTCAAAAATTGCCAATTTGACGATTCTTTTCAAAAATTCCATGCTGAACCCCCTACCTTGCAAACAAGGTGGGAACAGAACCAGTTCATTTTTCTCGCCCAGCCACCTGATCTCCCTGCCCTGCTGTCTGCCCCCCTGATCTCCCCACCTGACATCATGTCAGTTTTCAACTCTGCTGAGCCGCCAAACTGTAGCCTGCCCTTCCCAAAACGTTCCCCCAAGCATGTTTTCTGCTCATGGTACCTACCGGGTGCCATTTCACCTGGGTTAATCAGGAGTGGAGTTCCAAAATGTCCTCGTTTTTTTCTGTACATGCACTGGTTGCTTGGAGTGCATAGCCAGGAGAAGTGCACTTTGGGCCAAAAGTTAGTGGGCATATCATGGGGGGGGGAAGTCTCTCGTTTTCCACAAAAATATGATAATGTGAGTTGGAATGTGATGTGATGCTGTGCCCCATTGTTTTTTGCTGCTGCTTGCCATGTTGAGGCCTGCGCCGAGCCCTATCCAGAACTGGAAAAAAGAGGGGCTTTGTTTTCCCCCAGTCGCTTTGGGTTAACCAATCAGAAGTGCAGCCTTTCAGTGGGAGTAGCAGTGGCCCAAAATGGACCTTGGGTGGGAAATGGCCAGTTTGAGTTCAGTGTTAAGGAGAGGGCGGCAGCAACTGTTGGTGTGTTTTTGAGCAATTGGCGTGCATGGACAACGATGGCTGGCACAAGTGGTGATGCTGTTGTTGGGGTCTACAAAGGTACCAGGGAGAGGTGCTGCCTGGAAGAAGGTGTTTATAAGAAGGTGGCTGCGGAAAAGAGGAGTTGGGGTCACAGCAGGACTGCTGTTGAATGCTGCACCAAGACCAAGACACTGCGGCAAGAATACAAACTGGAGTATTTCCTCCCAGCCTTCACTCAGTTCCTTCACAGAAATGGGCAGTCATGCAAAGGGAGAAACTGGATAAAATAGACCTGGATTGTAAGATACCTATTGTAACCCGGTATAATTGTGCCGTGCGGAAACAGCCCAGGCATGTGTATCCACAAACTTGTGCCTTCCAAGCCCACAAATTCCCTGTTTGTGTTAACATTGCTAAGAAATGTGCATGGGATCAGGTTCTTATTTATGAGTTTAACAAAATGCAGCCTGTCATGGGCATTTCCCCCACAGACAAAATATCCTGGGATAGACCCAGGATCATATATCCCAGAGTGTTTTTATCCCAGTTTCTCCCTTCGCACGGCTGCCTGTCTGTGTGTTCAGGCCAGGAGGAAGAACTCCAGTGAATTATGCACGAGCCCCTGGTTTATTTTCATTTCCCACATGAATGTTTACATTTACGTAGTTTATCTAGGTTCCGTTTTTCTGACATTCTGATTGGCCGCAGCTGAGGGGCGGGGAGAGCAGGCAGCCAAGCTGGAAAAATAAACTGGCCTGTCTCCCGTGGTGTTCGCATGGGAACGGGAGCGGTGCAGGCTTTTTCAAAAGAACCACCAATTTCATTGTTTTTTTAAAGCCGCAGGATAAGGGAAATCTCGCGGGGCAGCCCCGCGTTAGGCCCAGAAGCCATGCAGAAACTATGCCTGAACCGGAATGTTTCACCTCCTTATCCCAGGATGTTTTGTCCGTAGAAAAAACGCCATGAAACATTTGCCACAGAAGTTTTACCTACACTTTATGAAGTCTGTGTGTTTGTCAGGGAACAACATGAGGACATTGCATTACACGGGCAATGAGAGTTTTGTGTCTCCAAGATACCCCCTAGCGCTTTGTTTGTGATTAAAGCAGGCAGGAAGAAGCAGCTTTGACCTCTCCCCCTTGCTGTTTTTGCATCTACAGACCATTCCATGGAGTCCCTGTTGGCTCTGATGAAACTTACAAGCAGCCACGTAAGTGACATGATTGTTACAGTAGAGCCAATATTGGCTTCAGAGACAAAAGCTGTTTCTAAGGGTATGCACCATTTTTTCCCTGGTATTTTTCAGGTTTAATAGTCCTGGACATTTTTGAGCCCCCAACCCCCACCAAATTTCCATACTAGGGGTTTTTTTTAGAATTTGAATGGGAGGGGTCTATCAGTGACATATGTATAGCTTTTTTATGGGGTGGGGGCTCGGGGGTGGGGCTCAGGGGTCCATGCCCCCACCCACTCCTGGGAGTGTTGCGTGTGTGCGCACAGCAGAACTCAGGGAAGCCACCTGCACTGGCAGCCGGCATAGCACGCTTACAAGCTGCAAGTCAACTGGCTGGGGAAAGAAAGTCTCGCCTCTCAGCTCCCGTAAAGCAGGTTTTGAGCATAGGAGCTCTCGTGAGAGGCAAGACTTTCTTCCCCTGGCTGGCTGGCTTGCAGCTTGCAAGCATGTGTTGCCGGCTGCCTGTGCGAGTGGCTTCCCTTAGTTCTGCTGCACGCGGGCATGTGTGCCCCCCCCCATGCACTGGCCTCTCGTTGGGAGTGGGACTGATGCCTTTGCAGCATCGTTGCTCGGTTGCCCGGGCTCAGTGGGAAGCACAGCTGGGGCGTGAGGGGCGTGCAGCTGGGGTTCAGGAGCGCCCAGGTCCCCCACCGGACATGTAATGGGGGGGTTTAAACCCATGAAACCCCCTTACCTACATCCCTGGGGTCTATTAAACCTATACCCAAAAAATTCCAGCAGCCTTTGAACTCCACATGGGCTCAGAGGCAGCAACAGCACAGAGCTGAATCCTGGGCTTAGCCCAGACCCGCTGAGCGCAGCATTGAGCTCTGTGCTGCCTGCTTCCTCTGAGACCAGACAGCAGGTAAGTAAGTGGTAGACAGAGGCAGGGAGGGAGAGAGTTTTTTTAAATGGCGGCAGGCCCAAAGCAACTTTTCCTGCTCCCGTAAATCACCACCAGTTTTGGGGATAACCCCCCCTCCCCGAAATACCAATAAGGTATTTTTCTGGGGAGAGATTTGATTCAGCTTTGCAAATATGCACCCTAGCTGCTTCTACTTGCCTGCTTAGACTGCAAGCAGAAACAAACTAGTATGTGTCTGGGAGGCACATATCTCCCATCTCATTTGTGATGCAAAGTTCTTGTGTTGTTCTTCAACAAACAAGGATTTTATAATGTTCTAGTGGAGCCTCGCTGCTTGTTCCCCATTTTACTGATTCTTTAGCAGCAGCACAAGAAACTGCCCCTTTTACAGTCACTATTTTGCATGCCAGGAAAACAGTAATCCGTTTAAATTGTTCGTCAGCTTTGTTAATATCTCAAGCACATTGTTGGTAAAAGAGTTAGGGTTATTAGCTGCCTGAGTTTGCTACAAATGCTGTATATGAACTCAGTAAATTATTTTCTAATCTCCCACTGTAGTGGTGAAAACTGACAGAGAAGAAAAGAGGGAAACAGGTCACAAACTAACCCGTTCTATGTCACCTAAAATAGCCCAGGAACTGACTCAACAGATCTCTAAGCATGCAGAAAAGAGCAGTGTTTATTCTGATGCCTCGTCTGTGCTTGACCCGAAAAACCAGCTGGCAAAGTTTATCAATGAGACCATTTTTTGTCCATGAGCATTCTCCCAAAACATCTCAAAAAGAACAAAAAATCAGAGACTCCCAACAAGATAGCTCAGAAAACATTTGAATTACTGTGGGATCCTTTTGGGCTTGATTATCATTTTACTTCTACAGGAGCCCTCGTTTTGTTTTGCTGAAACAAAAAGCCAAATAAAAGTGAATGCTGCTTTTTCTCACCCACTGGCATATAATCTGGAGGGGGGGGGGGGGCTGCACCAACAGTTAGAGAACATAATGCTACTTGTACATTATCAGCCTATTCTGCTTTTGCTAAATCTGGAAATCTAACGATCTCCGTACGACCACCCCTTCATAGTTAGCAAGCTGGTTATTATTTGCCAGTCCTAGTTCCCTCCCTTGGGCTCTGCTGCAATCTACAGTTATTTATCACAGCTGTTTTGTTTCAGCAGCCAATTTGGGAGAAGTACAGCCGAAAGCTACTTACAGAGATTCTTCCGATGTGATCCCTTCTTGCTTTCCTGAAAGCTCTTGTGTGGAAAGTTGGCAAAGCAAACTCTGAGCAGCTCTTCTCTTGTGCGTTTGTTCCTGAGAGTTCTCAAAAAGAAAACAGCCTTCCTAAGGTCAGAAATTTAGGCAGAGTAGGATTCCACTTCATGGTAGACACTTAAAGCACAGATTTCCTTCACTATTTCTTTTATTTACCCAAGTATAGAGTGTGGGAGGGTTGCTTGAGAGGCTGTCGAATGATGACATCACCCACGCAGGGCTGAGATAGTAATTTTTTTATGCCCAGTAAGATTTCTGCTCTGTGCAAAGCCAAGAGGAAATACAGTAAGCATAATCACCCAGAACTGCATCCCACAGAGTTTACTTGGACTTCATTTTCCGGTATGTATATTCAGGAATCCAACTTTTCTTTAAAAAATCATTTTATTGGTTTTTTTTACAACTACAACAAAACTAACATAGAAAGGGGGGGGGGGAAGGTGACCCAACCACCCTATTTTCTACTTTCTCAACAAACATGTGTATTACATGAACAACATAGACTACATATAACTAATTGACTTCCTGCCCTTTCCCAGCTGTCAATCTTATCCATAACATTTTTCATGATTTATTCAACTTCAAGCCCAACCTAGGTCCCACTATTTTCCTTAAACCTTTTCTAATATATTACAATTTGAGGCAATTTAAAATAAATAAAAATGACATCTTATTCTCCTAACCTAATTTCCCATGGTCAAAGATTTTTAACATAATTTCCCCCTTCCCTCCCTTATCCCCCTTCTCTAAACCTTATATATGAGAAAAATGTTGTGTCAGATCAATTACTGATTTAACAAGAGGGAAAATAAATGGGTTTATTAGAGATAAATGATAAAAGGAATCTCAACATTTAAAAGAACTTACTTAGTTACTGTTGATCTTGACATGTGCAATCCTGCTGTAAAACTCAACTTCAATTTCAGTTTTGGCCCTCTGCATTAACACACCCTACTAAGAATCAGGTTGTCTCAAGTCCTATCTTCAGTTCATTGTTAAGGATGTAGGTCTTTCTCACTTAGAAATACGGGCATAGATCTATTCTTTCTCACTTGGGAATAAACAAGCCTGGTACATTCGTGTGATTAAGCTACTTCCCCTTTGATTATTCTTTAGGTTTTCAAATGGAAACTCATAAAGTGTACATGCCCTTCGTGTGCTTGTTGGACAAGTGTCATCACTTCTGAACAAGTGTAGTCAGTTATAGCAGTGGGCTGACACAAATAAAGCATGTGAAACTTTTTCTCAGCATGGAGATGAACTGTAGGGGAAAGTTTCCCCTGCTAAACTGTCCAGCTTTCCATGAGGAATGCCAGCAAGAAACAAAACAAAACAACCTGGTGGCTGATTCTGGCCCTTTCTGCACAAACCCTGGAAAACATTTTGCAAACAGCTTGTAAACCCTCGTTTG
Organism: Sphaerodactylus townsendi; assembly: GCF_021028975.2. Taxonomy (NCBI): domain Eukaryota; kingdom Metazoa; phylum Chordata; class Lepidosauria; order Squamata; family Sphaerodactylidae; genus Sphaerodactylus; species Sphaerodactylus townsendi. The sequence goes on from NC_059429.1 coordinate 87,969,325, forward strand.
TCTAGAATCAACTTCTCAAAAATGCTTCCTGTCCGCCATTTTGTGGTTGTTCTGGGTTTTTAAAACTTCTTAGATTCGTATCTACAAAGCTTCAAAGCCTTGTGCTTTGCATCTCTAGGGGTTGTGTCTATGTGTACAGCGTTAGACTGCTGGCGCAAGCTCAGAAAATTGATCTTGGTGCCAACGAGGAAGTCTGGGGACTGTGGAGAGGCGTGGGAAATGTTTGAAAGAGCTTGTACAGCAAGTGAAAATATTTTCAAAACATTTTCAAAAGAATTGCTAGGTAACAGCATGCAAATAAAACATTTTCAGGCCAGAAATAACATGCTTTGGGCTAAAAACCACGCAGAACTTCATGGAGGAAGCATTTTATTTCCTGCCTCAAAACACTGCATTTGGTTTGAGTGGAAAGGGCTTGAGTGGAGTAGCTTCCATGGAAACTAAATCACCATAAGATATTTTCTGATAAAGAGTCATATGTTCATTCTATGAAACCTTGCCATCTAATTCTAAATAGGAGAGCCAGAATACTGGACTCAGTACATGAATGATACTCTATTTTTAACAGTTGTATTGAATGGAACATTCACTGTGTCTGTGCAATGTGCCATCAAGTTGTAGCTGACATAGCAACCAAGTAAATTTTCAAGACAAAACACTAACAGAGGTGTTGTGCCTTTCTCTATATTGCCTTCCTCTGCATGGCAACCCTGGTGGTGTCCCCTTCAGTTACTCCCCAGGGTCAACCCTGCTAAGCTTCTGAGATCTGATGATCAGGCTAGCCTGGACCGTCCAGGTAAGGGCAGAACATTCACTAGATAGAGCTTGTTCCATCAGACAAAGTTTATTTGGCAAATTCCAGTGGTAGCTGTGATAATCTGCCACTGGGGGGAAAAACCTTTGTCACTCCTTGAAAACTAATGGGATTTATTGTGGCATATATTTACTATGAACTTTGGCTTTTGGCTTTAATGGTTCTCACATTTATGAATATCATAATATCTTCAGCTTTTATTTTCATTCCCTGAGGTCACCAAGAAGCCTTTTTTGTTTTGACTGTGAATTTTCTGTTATGGGTGCCTGTTTGTTGAGGATGCTTCCCAAAAAAATGATGTAAGCTTCTCAAGGGAACATGTTATGAAGTGTGATCTGTAACAGAATGAACAAGGAGAGGAGAGAGAGAGAGAGAAGATGCTAATGCTAAAAGCCATATTTGCTACAGATGCTCACATTTTGTAAATGAAAAAATTGAACGGGCTTATCTCGGACCCAATTTTTCTTGTAAGAACAAAAATTCTATAGATAGTTGTTCTCCTTCTGCTAGAGAGGTAAAATAAGATACAGCCAAAATAAATGGGCCTCTTTGTAAGTCTGTAGTTGCAAAGTGATAAGGAAAAGGGCCCTTTCCACATGATCAAATACAGTCATCTTCTGTACTCTTAAAAATATCCAGGGGCAAGCTAAGCACAATTTGCCCTAAAGAGGTATGTATAAAATTGTTAGGCTCATCTATGTAAAATCCCTGCTGCAAAAGCATTATTAACATGTAGCCTCCTTTGTGAAGGGAGATAGAGTTATTCCCTTGATGTGGTCCCACTAGTTTGCCTCAGCAATTAACAGGAGATTGTGTATGACTCTCTGCCTCGGGAAACTTCTCCTGCAGATTTTTGCATCTCTAACTTCTGGTTAGCGGCACAGGAACATGATGTGCACCACACATGCAGAGTTACCGGTATGCTATCCAGTCAGGTGTACATCAGGGGAATTACCTTAAGCAGCGCTTGGTTGCTCAGCACTGCAAGAGAGAAGGAGCTTCTGGTTTTCTAAGGACACACAAAGCCAAAGAAATGGGGCAACTCTCCCCCTACTACATCATTTCCTCTGGAAAAGGCAGAGTGAGAGGGAAATCAGAAACTCCTTCTCTCCAAACAGCACTGAGAAAACAAGGGCTTCTTGAGGTGTTTCCCCCATATACGTCTGACCGTGAGTCAAGTAGTGGACCCATGACTCAGCACATATCAGGCGTATCATGTGTTTTCACCCTGTTTTTAAGCAATCTGAAGCATTAATTCTCCAAACACAGATAGCAAGCAGGTTTTACAAGGCCCTGACTCAGAGCTTAGTTTAGAAAGGAGTGGCTTTCTGCCTGAGGCAGTTGAACAATTCCAAAAGTGAGAGCAAATGCCTTAGTTTCAGAGCTGACAAAACCTCCTCAATCTTGGGGAAGCCTTCACTTTGTTCTGCCAAGTTTTTTCCCCTCAGAAAAATATTACACAAGGAAAGCAATATTTGATAGATCGTCACCAAGGGCTGGATGAGCACAATATCTGGAGTCCTGTTTCTGTTCATGGCTGCTTTGTGCAATTAGCAATCTGTAAAATGCTTTCTGGTGATGAATTACAGCAGCAGAAGTTTTAGACACAGGCAAAGGGGACACTTGTAGGGGTGAGCCCGTGAACCCAGCAGAACCGCAGATAGAGCACATGGAATGCCTGTGCCAGCTGCGGCCTTCTGGGCGCACACGCTCCCCCACCCCCCGGTCTCCCGTGAGTCACAGGTCATGAATTACCTGACTCATGGTCACCAGGTGTCCCTGACAAAGGGACAAAGGGGCTCTTGCCCCCAGGTATGGCTTAGACCCAGACGCTTCCTCCTGCACGTAGCAGCCCGATGAGATCATGCATCACATGATGATCTCCCGCTCTCCCGCTCTCCCGCTCTCCTGCCTATTCACCTCCTTTACACGCCCCCAGAGAAACCCTAATAAAAGGTGCCAGGGACTAGCACACGGGAGAGTTGCCAGGTCCACGGATCACGCGCTTCCTGCTGCTGGCTCTCTCCACCGGATGATATCATCGCGTCTCGCCTCTTCCTTGCGACCCCTGTGGGCCGACTTCATGCTGGTGCCGAAACCCGGGAATCTCCAACCTCCACCCGCTTACCGTCGCCTGGAATAGGCCCCCTCAGTGCACCGATCATTTGCTGGATCTGCTCATCCTCGGACCCGCGTTCTAGGACCCTCTCTCGTCCAACGAACCACCGGTAAGTATGGGAGCTTGCCAAAGCACTGCTTATGACAAGCACGTCCGCGAACTGAAAACGCTGACAAAAAGCGCCAGGGATCTGCGCAAATTGGTTGGGGAGATTGATAGGCAATGTCCATGGTACCCTGAGAGGGGGACATTGAATCTTAAGGACTGGGAAAGCATCGGGCGCACTCTGCACGAGGAGCCTCGCGTGCTGATGCCACTGCTACTGACGTGGAGACAATGTTATGTCGCCATCAGTCTGCAGGTCTGTGGTCTCTCTGCCATAGATGTCCCTCCTTTCGACCCTTCACCTACAATTTCACCCCCGGAATATTCTCTCTCTACTAAACCTGACGCCTGTCCTCCTCTTGTTTCGCTTGCTACCTTGCCCCATTCAAACTCTCCCACTCGCACTCTCGCGGCCCGGCCGCCTCTTCCTCTCGCTCCGCCTTCTGCTCCGCTTCCCCCCTCCACTTCTGAAGCCACCGCACCTCCGTCAGCACCACATAATGGCGCGAGTTTCAAAACTCTAGCAGAGCGCATTAACCACGATCTGCTGAAGAAGGAAACGCTGATGGAAGACGATGCCGACCTCCTCGCTCTGTGCCCCGTCCACTTCACTGATCATGTTGATGGCGATGGCAACATTCAGCGAGTCTTCGAGCATCGCCCCATAGGCTATAACGTTCTCACCGAACTCCGTAAAGCAATACGGGACGTGGGGATTACGAGCCCCTATGTGAGAGGCATGCTGGAAGCGGTCATGCAGAATCACCTAATGGTTCCGGAGGACTGGAAAACAACCTTCCACATGCTCTTGAACCTTGCGCAGTATTTAGTCTGGGAAAGCGAGTTCCGCCAGCAGTGCATAAGCAAAGGAGCAGCCTCCGGTGGCGCCTACACTGGGGAACAGCTCTATGGCTGCAGGAGACTTCGCCAAACCCAACGCACAGATCGTCCTACCAGAGGCTACCCTTACGGTTGCCTCTGATTGCGCTTACAGAGCGTTTTTGAAGGTACCTAATACTGGACAACCATCCCAAAGCTTCTCCAACATTCGGCAGAAGCCCCAGGAGCCTTATGCTGAATTTCTGAACAGGCTCCAGGAAGCCCTAAGGAGACAAGTCGACAACGACGTGGCCCAAACCGAGCTCCTCATGCCCCTCGCCAAGGAGAATGCCTCCGCCGAGTGCCGCAGAGCGATCACGGGCTTAGGGAGGAACCCCGAACTGGCCGACATGCTTAAGGCTTGCCAGGATATCGGATCTTCCGCCCATCAGGCCAGTCTCCTAGCCGCAGCGCTCTCGTCCACCAGAGGACAGCCCCCAGGCGAGTGCTTCAACTGCAGCAGACCGGGACACTTCTGGAAGGATTGTAGGTTGCCCGGCGGGGGGGCTTACAACCCTGATGGAGGAGGGTCCGCCCCCAGAAGGTGAGGACCCCCAAGAAAGCCCAGGACCAAGTGCCCTTTGTGCCAGAAAGGCTTTCACTGGAAAAGCAAGTGCAAGTTGGGAAACTCGCACCCGGGGCTCTCCCCGGCCCAGGAGCAAAGAGGGGAGTACTGACGCAGCTCCAGAAACCGAAGCCTGCACCGAAAAAACCCAGACCACCTCCCTCTAATGGTATCTCTCTCACCTGCACCCAACCCCTTTCCCTCACATTCCCCCATGAGATCCTCGTTGCTCCTACCCAGTACAGTGATCCCATTCCTTCGGAAGCCGTTGGATTGGTCTTGCCTAAGGCCTCCGCCGCTGAGCAGGGGTTGTTTGTTATTCCAGGGGTCATTGACTCCACACACCAGGGAGCCATTCACATCCAGGTGTGGACAAACATCCCGCAGGAACTGCCCAGCGGAATCAGCTGCGCACAGCTGATCCTCTTGCCCCACGCACTGCCTGCTGCCGATTCAATAAAGGCCACGAGCCCAGGTAACCATCACGGCGCAACCGGCACCACCGTAGCGGCGGTGGAGACGCCCATCGGTAGCTCCCGTCCATATTTGGAGCTTACCATAGAAGGGTGTCCGTTCGAGGGGCTTGTGGACACCGGCGCCGACGTAACCGTCATCAGAGCAGCCGAGTGGCCTGATCAGTGGCCAACCGAGGCTTGCCCATGCATCTGGGGGGTGGGGGGAAAGCAGACCGTGAGACGAAGCATTCGCCCGCTCACGGTCAGCAGCCCGGGACTTGAGCGGCAGCTCACAGTCCGCCCCATTGTCTTGGACATCCACGTTAACTTGTGGGGAAGGGATCTTATGAGCCAGGTCAAAACAACCTTAGTCTGGGATGGATAAGCCTACTCCCACCACTCTCCCTCTCACATGGATCACCGAGACCCCCGTTTGGGTGGAGCAATGGCCGCTGCCCAGGAAACAGCCAGCAGATAGCCACGTTGAGATCCCCACCTCCCAGCCCTGACTGTGTTCCCTCTCTCCGTCAGAGCTCCTGCTCTGAAGTCTTTTTCCTCTTCTATCTCCTTCTATTTTTCAACCAGCAAAGGCGGGAGGGCCAATTGGCTGACTGGCCCTCCCTGGATTAAAATCTGGGCCCGTCTTGGTACCGCAGCACTTCCAAGACAGGCCCCCGGTAAAAAAGGGGCTGCCGCCATTATGCCCCTAATAACCAAACCTGTTTGGGCTGTGGTTGCCCAGCGCCTGGCAGCTGTATCAATACCATGTGCGAGGCCAGGCGCTTAGCCGAAACCGCCCCTTAAGGAGTGGTTTCGGCGGGCGGCATTTCCCCAAGATGCTCAACTGCAGTCCCAACGTCCAAGCACCCTTCTTCGAATTGACCCCTGAGGTCACGGTGAGTATCCCCTAACCTTGTTGTGAGATCTCTCCCAGCCTTTTTGTCCTCGAAATTGACCCCCCTCTGTGTGGCTACTTCCTTCCCAAGTGCGCTCTCCTCTGTGCAACACCTTCGAAGTTCATTGCTCTGCAGAAATTAAGTATGCATACCCACAATCCCCGAAGGGTCCGCCTGCCCTCCCAGGAGGCTCGGACCATCGCCTCGTCGCATCCTTATGACGTTCCTGAAGTCAACGCTCCATAGGAGTCGCTTGCCCTTCGTCCTTCCCGTCACAAAACCTGCGCTCCAGACGTTCAAAATCGCCAGGCGATCGTTGAACGAGCCAACCGCACCTTCAAGGAAATTTTGGCCAAACAAACTAAAGAAAGGGGAGTAGGTGCCCCCCCAACTTAGGTCTCATCCAGCAGACCGTATCAAAAGTGCTATTCACTATCAATCACTTAAACTTGCTCGCCCTACCCTCTGGGCAACAGCTCACCCCCGTGGAGAGGCACTTCAGGCAGTCAGAGCCTCTCCCCCACGCCCAGGTCTACTACCGCCAGCTCCCAAACCGAGCCTGGCGGGGCCCGGCCCCTCTCATAACCTGGGGAAGGGGGTATGCTTCAGTCCTTCTCCCTACAGGTCCCCTGTGGATTCCAGCTTGCCATGTCCGGCCAGCCCATGGAGTGGCACCAGAAGGAAACCAACCCCATCCCGGAGATGGAGCGGATCTCCCTGGAGGACCCTACCCTGCTGCCTCGGCGGAACCGCCGCCAGCGCCAGAACGGTCCGAGGACCCGGATGACCTGGGGGGACGTCAAGGCAACAACCAGCCAAGCTCGGGAGCTGCTGCAACAGCGTGGCCGCCCCGAGACACCCGAGGATCTATGCGCTGCCATCTTTGCGGTTATTACTGCAAATTCCGCAGTCACAATCATCTGCTTGCTCTGCTGCCTCCTACCGGTGACAATCGGTCACCCCCTCTTGGATCTTAATCAAGCCAACATCTGGGAGCGATTCGCTGCCGCTGCCAACGTCTCGTCCTTCTGCTTGGGCCAGTATCTGGGGGTAGGAAGTTTGCTGAGCTCCTGCCTGCTTCCCGTCTGCAAAGCCCCTGGAGACTTCCTAGAGGAATCTGGCCTGAGCCCTTTCATGAATGCCTCATCCATCAAGTATTCTATGAGTGCTGACTGGGGACCCGTTGTCCAAACCCTCCCCGCCGGCGCTCTCTCTCTCATCACCAAGACTGTTGCCAACCACAGGTCCAATGCTTGTGCCCGCATCGTCAACGTGGCGGGAGCACAAGTCGGCCCGAGCCCATCCACCGGTTCGGCCAATTGGAACTGCACACACATGGAGGACATTCCCCCCGTGTATGGGAACATCCTGCTCCCTAAAGGTTGGTTCTGGACTTGCGGGGAAAGAACCTTCAACTACATCCCCGCTCATCTTTCTGCCGGGACTCTTTGCTGTCTTAGCCGCCTCACCATCGTTCTGCCACAGGCTCCACCCCAAGAGCCCAAGCACCGCCGTCGCTCCACCCTCCCTCTCGAACCGGCCTGCCGGAGCGACGCAGTTGCCCTCTCCGAGGCAGAGTACGTCTCCCTCGCAACCTCCCTTGTGGGGGTCCCTGGACTTGCTTCCTACAACGCTAAGACTATCGGCCGTTTGGCCTGCGCCCTTGCGAAGTCCATTAATTCCACCTCAGTTGCTCTGGATGCTCTGGCCTCTGAGCAGCAGGAACTCCGCCAAGCGACTTTAGATAATCGAGCCGCTATAGATTACTTGTTGTTATTGCATCACCAAGGTTGTGAGAATGTAAATAATATGTGCTGTTTTAATCTCTCTGACAATTCCCATTTGATTCATATGAAAGTGCATGAGTTGCAAGATATTGTGTCTAATCTGAAATATGATGTATTGCCTCATTGGTGGTCAGCCCTTTGGAGCTGGCTGCCAGGGGAATGCTCAAGTGCTATTGTACAATTCTTCGTTGGTTTGATTGTATGCCTTGTCGTTGGATCTTGCCTTGTTCAATGTATCTCTACTTTTGCCTGTAATGTGTGCAGGAAACCCTTTGACTTCCCCCTGCGTAGGAACCAGGTTCTCATGTTGCACAAACAGCTCAACCAGCTTGAGCGAGTTCCTGGGGAGGCAAGCGTTCCCCTAAATTGTCCCAGCTAATTCGGTTCCCGTTCTAAAACGTTAGAAATGGGGAGATGTAGGGGTGAGCCCGCGAACCCAGCAGAACCGCAGATAGAGCGCATGGAATGCCTGTGCCAGCTGCGGCCTTCTGGGCGCACACGCTCCCCCACCCCCCAGTCCCCCGTGAGTCACAGATCATGAATTACCTGACTCACGGTCACCAGGTGTCCCTGACAAAGGGACAAAGGGGCTCTTGCCCCCAGGTATGGATTAGACCCAGACGCGGACGCTTCCTCCTGCATGTAGCAGCCCGATAAGATCATGCATCACATGATGATCTCCCGCTCTCCCGCTCTCCCGCTCTCCTGCCTATTCACCTCCTATACACGCCCCCAGAGAAACCCTAATAAAGGTGCCAGGGACTAGCACACGGGAGAGTTGCCAGGTCCACAGATCACGTGCTTCCTGCTGCTGGCTCTCTCCACCGGATGATATCACCGCGTCTCGCCTCTTCCTTGCGACCCCTGCGGGCCGACTTCAGACTCTGTTATTGAATTTTCTTTCTCCGGGAATAACAGAAAGTAGTAATCATAAAATCATAAAATAAACTTAAATTACATGAGTCTTCTATAATAATTTTTAAATTTTCATTCTTATCCTGGCACTCAGTGTAATTGATATTGATTAACATTTGTCCTCAAAATACTTGCCTAAAATGGGACTATAATTTCCACTTTACTGTTGGCCAGTTCAAGATAGGTAAAGATAATAATAAATTTGATGCATAGGCTGTAGAGTAATGTTAGTCCCAAACCTGCAGAAAAAGAATCTCTAGTAGTGGTTGTACCTAATCCACGTGACACTTTGTCAGGAGATCGGAGCAATTGTTAAAGTCATTTGCAAGGGTAGGGGCCCCCAGTTTGAATCAGGACAGCAGCACAAAGGAAGATTTAACCCTTGTTTTCTAATATTATCTAAATTGATCTGATCTGTTCCTTTAATAGTTGAGGGAATTAGCTGGGTAGGGGATCTCCAACTGTGTATACAAGCAGTCCTTTCCCAAAGAGAAACACTCAAAACTAGGGTTGCAGTAGAAGAGATCAAAATAATAAAAATATACACAAGCACACAGGATTAGGAGACCTAAGTAATAAAATGTGTTTTTTTTAAGTGGTAGAAGGAATAGGTTAGGGAATTAGGAGGGTGATAATTATCATTCTGGAAATGCAAAGGTCCAAAGAAAAAGTGAGAGGAAATGGCCAGAGCTTTTAGCTGGAAAACAACATTGGGTACAAGGCATACTGGGAGGATGGGAGGAACAGTATTGAGACAGCACAACTTTCCCAGGATTTGGTCATTCCTGAAGGGAAACAACTGAGTGAATCTCTGGCCAGTGTCTCAGTGGCTGGAATTTCTGTGCCTCGGGAGAGTGGGGTGTGGAATTCTCTGTGGTTGCCCTCCCCTCATGACTGATCTTTTAAGAAAGAGTTGAGAAAGAGCCAGGCAAGAAGAGCTAGATCCAAGCCCAGCAGTGTATGAGTGAGACTTGGAGGCAGCATGATGGAAGAAAAAGGATAAAGGCAACCAACTGCTCTCCTTGGCTGGTCTATGGTACAGAAAAAGACCAAGTCTGAAGAAAAGGCACCCCGGAGGGGGGGGGGGTGCGGCACAGCAACCCTGGGCTCTTCCCTGGAAACTACAGTAGCTGACAATGTCATTTTGTTGACTGGTCAGCAGCCTTTGATTTTGTTGATGAGATCATCTCTGGGAATGATGGGAATGCTCAAACACCCACCAGGTTGGCTCATGACCTATTCATGAAAAAGGACCTGATTTTTCAACCAACAATTCAAAAGTTTATAGATCCATTAACTGGTGTTCATCAGGTTGCTTCACTATATTTCTTCCTAACCCCCCAGACCAGCACAATTTTTGCACCTGTACACTCTCACACAGCCCATCGAGTTCCACTGTCCTCTCTCCATCCTTGTTTTGTGGTTGCTCCATTCAGCAGGCAATTCTTTAAACAATTAGATTACTCACAAATCATAAACAAATGGTGTTTCAATAAAAATCCTATCCTTGGGTTTTCATCTAAGTAGTCCTTAGTTGCCACTGATCAGTTTGAATTGACAGGATCTTTGTGCATGTACAGTTTTGTGAAAACCCAGTGCTAACCAGTTTGGCAGGCAGAAAAAACCCTGGAAAATTCATGGAGGGAAAGTGGATTTTAAATGCAGTGGGAAACAATATGGACAGCAAACAGCTGATGTGATGGGACAGGAGGCTGTCATGCCCTGAAGAGAAAATCATCCATTCAGATGATTCCATAGAAGTGCTGCTCCAGCAGCCGATCACCTTCGAGAAGGGGAATGAGATGGTTGAGGGAACAGAAGAGAGGAAGGAATTGAGATCTGCCTCAGGGAGACAGCAGAGACAGCTCAGGTCTGGCTCAAGAAAAAGAGGAGACAGGGTGAAGGGGTAGCTCTGCCTGGTAGGAGAGAGGAGAATGCTCGATTGTCAGGCCTCTCTCTGGTGATGAGCAGACCTTGGACAATTTAGTCTGACTGGGGAAGAGGCAGAGTGGTGGTGGGGGGGGGATCCTGTATGTGAAAAAGAATCCAACCTAGTGGCTACTGAATAAAATTATATCCCTGAAAGCATTGTAGAAAAGTCTAACTATTCTATGAAGTCATAACAAGTTTAAAATGTTGTGCCTCAACCAGGTTTCTACTTTGTCTTCCTAGAGACCTGTGCTGCCGGTTTACTTCTTTAAAACTAACCTGTAGATAATTTTATCTTCCTTGTTGTTTCTATATTAATCCAGTCTCAGTGATCTCAATAATCTCCTTGTGCACCACAAAATTTACCTCACAGCAGCAAACCCCAAAATCTATAGACTTGCTACTTACAACCTCTGTAAACTGAGAAGGCTGATAGTTCAAAGTGAACCGTGATCCCAAACATCTTAAGAGGCTGTAGGTGTCCCCTCAGTAGGGAGAAAAAGTTTATCCCACCCCATTTTTCAAATGGAAAAAATGTGAATTTTAGGGGGAGCATTGAAAAAAAATCCTGTGATGATAAATTATCGTTCCCAGCCTTCAAGTGGGAACTGGATATCTCTTGGAATAACTATTCTCTAGATGACAAAGATCTCTTCCCCGGGACAAAACAGCTGCTTTGGAGGGTGGGCTCTATAATGTTATACCCAGATGAGGACCCTCCCCTCCACAAACCCTCCCCTCCCCAGGCTTTACCATCAAATCTCCAGGAATCTTCTAGCTGCGAGTGAAATATTTGCTTCTACCCTGTATGAAACCAACTTTCTACAGCTGTCTTTTCTCTAGGGGCACCTGCTCCCAGCAAATCATGGCCTGTGGCTGTCTAAAAGGATGCTTGAGTCCACACTGGCCTTGGAGAGAGAGAAATAAACTGTGCTGGCTCTCTTTTCCTTTCAGCTCCAAGATCTCTGCCCTGGGGAAGGAACTGTTTCACAGAACAGAATGCCAAGCAAGCATCTCCAAGATGTTACAGCCACTTTAGTAGTTAGTCTAATGGAGAGGCACACTTCAAAATCTCCTGTACTGTAGCAAGGGATTCCAGGCACCCGTTTTAAGCGTTTCACTGCTCAAAGGAGTGGTTTACTCAGATGAGCAATGTACCATTTAAAGAGAGCTCATTGCAGTTCAACTTTTTAAAGCATGAATTTCCACTTAGGGTTCATTTAAGGTCCATTGTCATCTTGTATTTGCAGAAGTAACCACAGGTGTTTAGATATTGTTATCAGTTATGTGCAGTAACATGCAAACAGCGAACCACAAAAATTGTCAGAACAGGTTTATATTTCAGGAGATTCTTCTGGCAAGTGAGGTTGAACAAAAATCCCTGGTGGCAAGTTGCACATATATGCTGAAGCTAGGTAACAAGGGCATGTACAGCAAGGTTAACTCATAACTAATCAACAATCTCATGATGGACACTGCCCAAAATACTGTAGTGTCTGTAGATTTTTGTTTGCCATGGTATTAAGCTACTATGTGCTTCCCTCCTGCAAGTTCCTTTCTGGTCTGTGTATGTAACATTAGACTGTCACAATAGCCTATTAAACTAACTTCAGAATCCCCAGCTTTCATTAAAAATAGTCTCCAGCCCTTTTCAATGAAAAGGATTAAAGGCTTAAAAAAAAGAGAAAAAAAGAATCAAAGCCAAGGGTTCAGAAGAACTAGTATATGCTTGCAGTAGATTGTTCTAACATTACTGTGATCTAGCAATTACTGGTTTTTTTAGAAGCCTGAAAATAGCCCTCTGGTGTTGCAACAAGGAAAATGGCAGTCACAAGGGGCTGAGGGAATGAAAATAATGCTGCTGTGGGTGGACTTTGGAAAACATGTACCTTCAATTCCAAGTCACCTGATAACACAAATGCCTTGTGCTCTTCCCCAAAACATTTCAGAAAAGCACGTTTGGGACAGACTGCTAAGAGTGGGAAAAGGACTGTTAGACTACAATGCCAGGAGGATGTGCCCAAAAAGTGTTCCAGTTTGGTAGCTGAAGCAGAGAAGCAGCTACTGTGTGGAAGAAACTTAAGAATCCATTACTCTCTGAGTATTTTATTGGACAGCAGGTGCCAAACCCACTCTGTTATTCCCACGATCAAAGACTGAGTAGAACTGGCCAATAAATACATCTCCCAAAATCCAGAGTGGCCCAGCTGGGGGTTGGATGTCGAGTCCCTGGAAGCCACTGGTGCACAGTGTCATCCCATCACTATTTTCCTAATTGGAAGAGAAAATATAGATTGACAACAAATAATATAAACTTGCTTGAGAGTAATCCAGGCCCAGCCTAGTATGCTATTCTCCCAGAAAAACAGTTGCAGATTTGAAACTGAAAACACCTTGTTATAGATTGTCAGTACAATTACATCTTCATGCAGCTTAAGAGCCAGAATAGTGTAGTGGTTAAGACAAGCATTCTCTAATCTGGAGGACTGGGTTTGATTCCTCACTCCTCCAAATGAAACCAGCTGGATGTTCTTGGAACAAACAGCTCCTGCAGAACATTTAGCCCCACCTATCTCACAAGGTGCCTGTTGATGTTGTGGAGACAGAAATGGATTGTGATTGTAAGCCTCTTTGACACTCCCTAAGGTCAGGGAAAGCAGGATAATAAAACTTTTCCCATACTGCAGACGTATCAATCTGAGTCACTTGCTGAATCACCTCCTATTATGCAGCAGACAAAGGAACAAATGTCCTGACCAAAAAAGCTAGCAACCCTATTTTAAAACAGTTTTCTATACATACACATGAATCTTCCTGATGCAAGGCCAGTTGAAATATACTCCTAAGACATCAAAATTTTAGGGAAAGGAGAAATCCTGATGGAATCTTGAACTCTTATGGTACTTTTTCAGCAGCCCACTTCCATAGCCTTAGCCTCCATTAAAGGGACAGGACACTTTTTGCCAAGCCTTTTGGCAATCATGCACATAGTCTGCTCTACCCTGCTCTATCAGGATTGCTAGTTGTGCAGAAAGACCCCAACACATAGAGATACTTATACCAGTACTGGTTATGATTATAGCTTCCAATGAATGCCTGCAGAGTGGATATTGTTACCACAATTGTGTCCCTCCAACATGGATTTTAGAACGCCTACAAACCTATTCCTCTATTGATATCAAGACCCACATGTCTGAAAGACTGTCTTTTGCCTTATGAGTCTATATGCCAGCTGTAACTGATGGTTTACTGAGGATACTCCAGGTTGCACACAGTCTACTCTTGCTCCTTTTCTACTGCTATCAACTTGGGAACACGCTTCCTTTGCAGGTCTTGATGGAGCTTATCACTGAGCACTTCATTGTTGCCTTTTAGAAGGGTGGGGTTTTTAGTCGAATCCCCACTAGAAATTAAATACAGATACAACCAAGTTTCAAAAGAATCGGCACCTTTTCATCGAGGTTTCACCCTCCCCACTGCAGCATGTTTCTAGTGAAGATATCGATGCCCATCATGGATTCAAACAATGTTACGCTCCCCACGAACAAGCCACCTGCTCAGCGGGTCTATCCTGATTGGCTGTCATGTGGTGTTGGGGCAGGAACTTTTTTAAAAAAAATTGGTTCAAGAATACGTGCTTATGTAAGCACGTGGGTACATACGCACAATCTCCTGCCTATGCAGCTTCCTTTTGATTTGCTTCTCAAGCCCATGTTTCAACAATTTCTGCTACTCGTGCCCATGTTTCAACAATGTCTGCTCCTTGTGCCCACGTTTAAACAGCTTCTGCTCATTGTGCCTACGTTTAAACAATGCCACGTTGCCTCCGCCGGCATGAAACAAAAAAACCCCTGAGCTCTGATTGGCTTTGAGGCTCGGCGTCATAGCCAATGGTGGGAAATTAAATCTAAATTGAAACCCTAATCCTCCCCACCGATCTGGATCCGGCATGTGTTTTTGAAAAAGGTGCACATACATGCAGGTTCTGAAAAAACCTGCGATTAGGGGAAGAGGGAGTGCCAGAACCAGGATGAATCTCTGTTTGATGATCAGGCAGTGGGGAGTTCTTCCTGAAACCTGGATAGTTCACGTGAGTATCATGTGATTAATCGGCAGTGGGGAATCGACCTTTGTTTTAATATCAAAAGGCACTTGCAGACCATGAGCAATGTCATGCCACATGAAAAAAAATAAGAAAAACAATAGATAATTTAAATAGCCAACCAGTTCTTGCACTTGAGGTCCTAAGAGTTTGATCACGTGTGCAAAAAATTTGGCTATAGCCAATGTAACTCTAAATCCACGGCTGTCGAGAGTTTCTTAACCTTATCTGTTGACAGCTCTTCATTATTGCACAAAAAGGAGTAATGCAGCATGGTGTAGTGGTTAAGAATAGTGAACTCTAATCTGGAGAACCAAGTTTGATTCCCCACTCCTCCACATGAGCAGTGGACTCTTATCTGGTGAACTGGATGTGTTTCTCTGCTCTGAAACGTGAAGCCCACTGGGTGACCTTGGGCCAGCCAGTTCTCACAGAACTTTCTCAGCCCCTCCTGCCTCACAAGGTGTCTGTTGTGGGGTAAAGAAGGGAAGGAGTTTGTATGTTTTAAAGTAGAATTGTTGTTAGTTGCCTTGTTTCATATAAATAAATGCATATAGGGATTCCCCCCCGCCCCCCCGTCCTGGAACAATAACATCAGAATGTCAGTTCAATCCCTGAACCTACTTCAAGAAGTCCAAAAACTATGATGATGCTATTTTCTTTGAGTTTGGTATAGAAAGATTATTAGTGTCCTAAAATGAAAGAATTTATTTTCTTTAAACAACAGTAAACCTTTTAGGAGGCTATGAATGTCAGATGTGCTGATTTATAGCACACCTATTGTAATGGCCTTATAAATCTTCACAGGAAAGTGTGATGAAGCAGGATAGTTAGCCCAGAGCTGTTGGCTAACTATCCTGAATTCCTTTTTCATTCCAATGTTGCTTTTATAAAATCTATGATCCTTTGACGTGTTCTACTTGAATGAGCAACAATGCATACTTCTCTCTCTTGCATCCATTACAACCTGGCTCCCTTTCTCCTCTTTTTCCCCTACTCTGCTTGTTTGGTTTGCCTTGTATCCCTTCAATGTCTTTCCCTCCTATTATAAATATCTTCCATTTTTTTAGCCATCCCACTGCATTTTCTGCTTTTACAAGCAAAAAGGAGCGGAGAATCTCTCAATATTCTGTTCTGCTATATAAAGGATTCCCTTGACCTGAACATCTAATGTACTGGCAAGTATGCATTGACTACTCTGTTTTATCCTGAATACATGCTGTTGATTGACAAAGAAATGCAGCCCCTTTTCTGCATTATATGATAAGAGCTCCTCTGAAAAAGAAAGGAATATCCAAAATATTTCCGTACATCTGCCTCCTCCACTCCCATAATACTTGACAGTACCTCCGAACTGCATTTGTGTCCTGCTGTCATGATACTACAAAAACCTTCCAACAAAGAGCATGCAAGGGGTTATGGGATATGTGTGTGCAAACTGCCAGTCTGGGGCCAAAAGAATGGAAGGGAATAGGGCTCACAGTATGCCCACCCTGTCCTTTGACACCAGTGATGAAGGGAGGGGAAACTGTGCCCGGGGCATGAGCTGCCCGTGTGCCCCCTCCCACCCCTCCCTGCCCCTGAAATGCCCCAAAACACCCCTGAAAAGCCCTGCCCCTGACACGCCTCCACCTCCAACACATGATGGCAATGGCAGTGCCCGGGACAAGCCGCTCTGGATGTCCCCATTGTCACTACACATCTGTTTGACACTCTCCAAGCTCTTTGTTCCTCCCCCAATACCTTTAGTTTATTTAAATGAAATTTATACTTTTCAAAAATAATTTATCAGTCTTGCATAATAAAGTGAATACAACTCCACTGAACTGAAATAAAAGCAGCAACATTTAAATAACCGTAAATAACTACAGAGCAATCACACTCATGGGCCGATTACACACAAAACATCTGCTGCATAATGGGAGCAAATGTCTATCGCAGCAAGATTTTTTGTACAGGCATTTTTCTACCAACCCCGTTTTCACTTTCTAGTCTCCCCGTGGCAAGCGAGACTACTTCTAGCACAAATTTAATTTTGCTATGCCACCAGAGCGGGGAGATTTCCAGTGAGCACAGCTTTGCCCTGGACCTCTTCCTTCCACCCACAGTCAGCCAGTCTAGCTCCACCCTTCCCACTCTTCATGATGCGGACCATACCTTCCCCTTTGCCTGTTCCATGTTGCTGGCTCCTTCCTGCTTCTCTAAAGCTCATTTCAATATGTCAATATAACAAAGGCTTTTGCAAGGTACAGCACAAGCAGGGGCTGTTTCTGGTTCCAGACCACCTCCCCCACTCTGCTTCTACCCTCCTTGATGGTCAGGAGGGATTTAAAAAACTTTTTTCCAGACAAGCCTCTTTTTTAAAACAAGCCTCTCTCCCACAGATCCTCTGAAGATGCGAGCCACAGATGCAGGCGAAACGTCAGGAGAGAATGCTGCTAGAACACGGGCATACAGCCCAGAAAGCACACAGCACCCCATATCAGAACTGTTAGGTGGTTCTACTTCAACTTTGGTGTTGTGCAATACCAGGTCTGTGAAAAATAAGTTTGCAAAAATATCTGACCTGTTGCATGCAATATAGGTCAACCTGTCTTGCTTGACTGGAACTTGGATGGATGACTCTAATGTGATCACTCTGACAGCTCACACTGGCAGGGTATAAAGTCCTTCATCAACCTTCTCAACCTTCTCAAAAATTGTATGGTTAAGAGTGGTGGACTCTAATCTGGAGAACTGGTGAACTCTAATCTGGAGAACTGGGTTTGATTCCCCACTTTTCCACATGTGCAGCAAATTCTAATCAGGCGAACCAGGTTTGTTTCCCCACTCCTACACATGAAGCTTGCTGGATGACCTTCTGTACCTCTCTCAGCCTCCCCTGCCTCACAAGGGTGTCTGTTGTGGGAAGAGGAAGGAAAAGAGTTTGTAAGCTGCTTTGAGACTCCTTGTGACATAACTCCTCCTACTCCTCCTTTCTAAAATGCAGTTTACAGAAATCCCGGTGTCTTAGGTAACTGAACTCTACAGCTGACAGTCTCTCCTTTTTGGGGTGTTAGTAATGTTAGTTCAACTTCTGGGACTGCAAATAATCCCTGGAAGCTACAAACCATCTCTCGGTGCACATTTCTTGCTCAGAGGTTCTGTTTTGAAAACCACAGATTCAGCCATTCAGATCCTCTGAAGATGCCAGCCACAGATGCAGGCGAAACGTCAGGAGAGAATGCTGCTAGAACACGGCCATACAGCCCGGAAACCACACAGCACCCCAGTGATTCCGGCCGTGAAAGCCTTCGACAGTTCTGATATGAGTTACACCCCTGTGGCACTTCCTGAATTTCCACAGGGAATTAACAGCTGCCATATAGCTGCAAGTCTTTGGGGCAATCAGGGCTTGTTTTGTGATGGTACTCACTGTTACCAACTACCAGTACTGTTTTTCAGATCTCTTTCCTTACTTCCTTTCTCTGATGTTTATAGCTTTGACACCAATTGTAGATAACTAGGCTAAGTGACCCTGAGGAACCACTCTCCTCAGGAGAAACAGGATGTGCCTGTTGGCCTGAGGGGGTAGGCAAGGCAGGTGGCTGCATCTATCCCTATCGGGTGACCTTGAGGTGCCTAAGCTGGTGAACAACTCTTTTCATACTTTCTCTGGAAAAGCGAGAGGGGGGACTGGGCAAGGATAAAGGGACCCAGGAAAGCCAAGTCAAGCAGAACTTGCTTTCACGAGCTAGGTACTATGCCTGTGGTGGCGAACCTATGGCACTCCAGATGTTCACGGACTACAATTCCCATCAATTGGCCATGCTGGCAGGGGCTGATGGGAATTGTAGTCCATGAACATCTGGAGTGCCATAGGTTCGCCATCGCTGTATGCCTTTCAATAAACACTACTGATCAAGAATCCAGAGTCTGTTTATTGACTAAAGGTTCGAGACCTGACACAGTAGCAAAATCCAGAAGTCAGGGCCACTGTGAAGCAACACTGGTGTGCGAATAGCAACTGATTTACTTCTTGATTCATAAAACAGATGTGGTCTTGTGTCCATGTGCAGCTAAAATAAGATCACAACCCATAGCCTACACTTTCCCAAGAATAACCAAGAGTCTTGCAGCACATTAAAAGCACGTGAAGTTATTTTTGGTATAAGCTTTTGTGATCTAGAGTTAACTTGTGCATCTGACAAAATGGGCTCTCTGGCTCACAATAGGTTAGGCCACAATAAATTTGTTAAATTTGTGTCACAATATTCTTTTTGGTTTTGAGGCAGCAGAGTGACATAGCTACATCTCTGGAGTTTCTTAAGAACAGATTTTCTTTACAATCCAACAGGAAAAGAACTAAAATACTGTACATACCAAAAACTTACCACTTTCTGACCATGGTGAGCAAAGCCCTGCCCGCACCCTCCATTGCCCATGCTTGATCAATTAAGCAGCAAGGGGAAATTGGGATGGGGGAGGGAATGACATTGCAGTTGTTGTGAAGTCACTTCTGGGTGATCATCCAGAAGTGATCTCACAGCATCTGCAACACTCTAGAAATTTCTCCTAAGGGGGAGGGCGGTCTATAAACCCAAATAATAATAATAATAATAATAATAATAATAATAATAATAATAATAATAATAATAATAATAATAATAATAATAATAATAATAATAATAATAATAATAATAATAATAATAATCCTAGAATGTTATGGAAGCTGTGATATCACTTCTGAGTAATCACCCAGAAAAGTTGCCACAGTGTCTGTAATGCTTCCCCTCTCCAGGTCTCCTCCCTGCTGCAAAATCTCCCAGGATTGGTAGGCACAAGGCTGGGAACTCCAACATACCATGAGGGTGTAGGTCTCTGGAGTGAGAGTATAAGGGTTGCCATTGATTGTAAAAGTAACATCAGGCATCACATTCAGGTTGCTGCATTCCACGGCATACTGCAGAACAACAGATATATTTGCCATTGTCAAAATATAACCTTTTCAATTAAAAATGAAACAAAATCTCTACACATGAAATTTTGAGGGGAAGGAGGTAGAAAATGGGGAACAGAAATAGCTGCATTCTTTCATGCTGCCCTGGGGCATATAAAGGGATATACACTTAAAGATGGTGCTCTATACACATATATCAAGGAAAGGTATTTTGGGAGGCAGCTTCTGGAGCAGAAAAATAGCAGGGAAAGGGCCAAGAACCCACTTTACCTTCTATCCCCTCAGAATGACCTCCACTTCCAATATAATTTTCCTTTTTTTAAAAAAAGGCACTGGAGCTTCCTTACACATATTTGCAAATAATGCATACTTTTGTTCCACAACAATCACCTGGTTTAAAATCAAGCAACTTTATGTTTAACACACTTGTTACATGAAGTTGCATATTTATTTAATTATTCAGTCTTTATCCTGCTCTTCTTAAATGAGTCGGGCTTAGGGTGGCACAAATACTGCATCAAATATACAAACTAGAAAATAGTGGAAAAACAAACAACAGGCTCAAAAATACTTAAAACTAGTAAAAAGCTAATAATAAAATATGAGCAAAGAGAAAAATATACAAAATGTGTCCTTAGTTCTAGATACAAGGATTGGTAGGGCTGGCTACAGATCAATACCAGTTTTTAGCACTGAGAAAAAGGAATTCCTGTGAATGCAGCCTGTTTTCTCTGCTCATCTGACATGCCAGGGTGGGGTTCCAAATAGGCACTTACATCTCCATCCACAGGATCTGCCCCAATTAATTTCTGCATTTGGATTATATCCTCGGAAGGACCTGTAATAAGAGATGTCCCTGTGTCCACGATAGCCTGACATCCTTCTGCACAGAATTCAATGTTCCCATTAACCTTGATACTGAAAAGGGGAAAAAATGAAATGAGCATCAGAGAAAAATGGGAAAGGCACTATTTAAGGGCAGGCGATTCAGGTACCAGGTTGGGGCACCAAGCTTAAAAGGATCTGCCATGGAATGTCTACTCAACTATCTAATCAGCAGCCGAAAAAGCACAACTGGAGTAGGGGTAATCTTCTAGGGCTCTTTCCTGCTGTTTAATACATTTGTAAGCTCATGCCAGTCATCATGGTGAACATGAATCTCAAGAGCTCACAAAGTTCAGAAAGCAGGTGTCAGTAGTTACAAATATGTGTGCTTTCCTCCAAGGTTATCATTCTTGTTAGTGGGTATGAAATTATTCTCATTTATTTAGGCCAGCTGTAACTGGTTTGTTAGAATGGTAATTGGATAAGTTTCATTTTAGGAGAGTGGCAATAAGTGTGTTCATCACTGAGAATTTTCTGATCAAGGTATAACCTCATTGGTCAATTAATGATCACATGATGTGGCCAGCCTGGACCATAAATTAGTTACATCAGGGTTAGAAGTTACTTTCATTCTCTTTGTCTAAGGCTTTTTCTTCATTCTGCCTGAAAATATTATGAGAACTTTGCACATGTACTGATGACTTCTAGTATCTTTTACCTGCATGTGTGCTCCCAAAGGCACCTGGTGGGCCACTGCGAGTAGCAGAGTGCTGGACTAGATGGACTCTGGTCTGATCCAGCAGGTTAGTTCTTAGGTTCTTATGCAAGTATTTCTTTCTAGTACGTAGACTTTAGCTATTGTTATTTTATTGTGTACCTGGATTGCACCTTCGATTTTGTGTTCTCTGTTATGTTTTCAAACCTTTGTTTTACAACCTTTCTTTAATAATTTTTGTTAAAAAAACAGTTTGTTGCCTGGAGTACTGGTTCAGCGCCCACAGCTCAGCGTTGCAACCACCCCAAAGACCAGGCCAGGTCTTTTACACTCTCAATTCCAGCAGCCCTTTTACTTGTGCAGAGTTACCAGCTCCAGATCGGGAAATACCTGGAGATTTTGGGAGTGGAGGGTGGGGTTTGGGAAGGAGAGGGACTTCAATGGGTTATAATCAGTGGTGGGATTCAGCAGGTTCACACCACTTCGGCAGAACCGATTGTTAAAATGGTGCTTGTAAACAACCAGTTGTTAAATTATTTGAATCCCACCACTGGTTATAATGCCACAGACTCCACCTTTCAAAGTGGCCATTTTCTCCCAATGAACTGATCTATATCACCTGCAGATCAGTTGTATTCCAAGAAGATCTTCAGCTACCATTTGGAGGTTGGCAACCCTACGCTTGTGGGAAAGATCATTCCTGGGGCTACAGGACAAAAGCCACTTTGGTTGAAGCACTGCAAGAAGGAGAGAAAAGAGAGTAAAACAGCTCCTCATGCGTCTTCCACAAGCACAGCTCAACTGATGAAAGAAAGAACGGGCGATTTCTTCTCTCCTTACTGCAGTACCATCATTCATGTGGTTATTCTATTTTTCCGCACAAGTCCAGCAAACCTAGGACTGATGTTTCTGGAGATCTGATGAGGGGCCAGAAGTGTGAGATGAATGCCATCCAGATAGTCTGTGGATTTTGGACACAATCCAGTGAAATAACTACTGGGTGTGCCAAAAAGGTTGGGAGCTCCAAAAGACATTGCTGATTACCAAGGACAATTGCTAATTTTTTCAATGTAAAAATGAGAATTTTCTGTAAGTGGACATGCTTGAAATGTGCCCCATGTGTGCACCCAAAGGTGCTGACTCACTGACCCAAGACCCAGAATTCAATTTCCCTTTACTGCATGTGAGACTATCATGTGCTGGCATGTGATCCCTCTTTAGCCTCTCTACCTACACAGGCTCACACAGAGGAATTCAGGGTAGCAAGAAGCCAGACAAAAAAGAAGAAAGTGGTGAAGAAGTAGTTTGGAGATATGGTAGCAGCATCTGTGGAAACTGTTTCAAATCCACTTCCATAAACTTGTGGTGCACCCCATGCTAGATCGCACATGCATGATTAGTTTACCATGATTAATGTTTTCACCAACAACAGGAAGAAACAGAAAGCCATTATAATCTGTTCTGCTTCCCATTAGGGCTAAGTCAGTTACATTCTCTCTAGCGCACCCAGTGAATCTCAACTAGCTGCTACAATTTTAGAAATTAGCAACCATAGACTTCTGAACTCCATGGTTTCACACTGCTTTTGAAATGTTTTGACTTTCAACTGAATCAGTTTGCTATGTAGAGTCTGGAGGGGCTTCTGTTGATATATACAGCTCCAGACACCCACTGGACACACAAACCTAAGTGCACAGGAAGGTTTTTTTTAAAGTCTAACTTCTTCAACAACTGCAAAACATATTATTTTCGTTACTACTTTCCTTCAGCAAATCATTATCTTTGCAGTTAACCCGATGAATTCCCAGAATAAGACACTTACTTATCCAGCAGGATCTGCCAATAACCCTGTTTAGTTACTGGAACCCAGTTGAGATTCCCGCTGAAATGAGAAGGATCAAAGCCACCCCAGATCAGTTCCCCTCCTACAGAAGATTCTGGGTTTCTGAGGAAAAAAGAATTGGAATTTCAGTTAGGATTTATTTGCAAGGGCCTTCCCCTCAGTATTGTTTCATTTTACATTTTCTCTGTGTGCTTTTTTTAATGTTGGAAGAATATCATTAATTTTCTATGCCTTCTAAAGGTGTGCATTTTTAAAATATCCACTATGGGGCTGTTTTTTCATTTCCACTTTGACTGATTTTAGCTAAAGAGAAGTCTAGATTGGAAAGAAGCATTGGTTGCTAGCAGCAGAAGTTTACTTATGTCACCTGTTCATGTAGACGGAGAATATTGGTAGATCCACCAGGTTTTGGGCCATCATATTATCAAAGACTGGAGTGACTCCATCTACAGCCAGGGATGGGTATGCTAGACCAAGGATGCCATCAAATTCGGAATCCAAAAAGGTGTTTCCAGGCTCATTGACACTTTCTGCAAATTGTTGATTGATTACAGTAATTCCTTCAACCTGAAATGCAGAAACATAAGTGTTGATCCTGTACGCAGACAGACAAACAGAAATTACCCAAGAATTATGCCCCTCCAAGGGAAGAATACAAGGCCTTTCCCCACTCCCTTCCATCCCCCCTATGCCGCGCGCTGCTCTCAGCGCGTGGCATCCCAGGCGCGCGCCCAGGCGTCCCCACGACCCCGCGCTCTGTGCTCTGTAATGCTGGTGCTTCCACATTGTGCTGAAAGTGACATTATCACTCAGGGATCATTCCTCTGCCTTTCAGCCAGCCTGCTTCTTCCCACCAAACAGCTGAGTGTTGGCAGGCAGCAGCAAGAAGCTCTGGGAGTTTGCCCGCCATTAGTAGGCACCTGGGAACCCTAGAGACTGAGGGGTAACCAAGGGAGCAGGGACAGTCCATCATGGCAGAGGTGCCTGCCAGGAATGTGCCTGCTAGGATTGCCAGGTGGTGGCTGGAAATCTCCTGGGATTACAACCTATCTCCAGGCAACAGAGATCAATTCACTTGGAGAATATGACTGTTTTGGGTGGTGGACTCTATGGCATTATTTCCCAACTTGGCACTGGAAACTCTAGCATCCTTTGAGGATATACCAGCATCACTGGAAGTCATACTGTCAGAACCTTCAAGGGAAGTCTTGCTGCCAGCCCATGAATAGTTACTAGGCTTCCATCAGGCATCTGGACCTGCAGCCTCTCAGGATCCTCTCTTGCTCCACATGAACAGTGGTAGTAGTAGTGGCCCAGGCTAAGGTGGCACAAAGGAGGCAACGTGCCGAACTGGGTGCATATTGCCTCCCTGTAGCTTCAGAGTAGAATACTTAGGGTAGCACTTCCTCACAGGATCCTAGCCAAAGCACAGAACAACAGCAGGAGCTCAACACCTGCTAGCAGTGCTACTGATCCTGATTACCTCCCAGCCTTCTTAGGCTGAAGCTTGGGAAGTCGGCCCACTCCTGTTGATGTTCCCAAGTCCCACTGTAGACCTGAGAGCACTATTTCAGAGGTGATCTTACTGGGTCTGCCTGTACAGTGCAAGACAGGAAATATGAGAAAGACTGCAACTGCAGGGATTTGAGCATGGAAAGCTGTTGCCAGTCAAGGTGTATAATACTGGAGTAGACAGGCCAATGGTATTCAATGTAAGGCAACTTTACGTGTTCATACATACGTATGTGCATATGTTCAAGGTATAAAATTAAATTTGTTACTTTCCTTTGCTAAAAACAAGCATTAGAGGAAAGAATATTGAATTGTATGCACAACAGTAAATAAAGCATTACCCTATAATTTCAATGAATAATTCAAGTGAGTTCAGAAAATAAGGTAAAGATACCCAAGCAGAATGTCCATGATAACAATGTGCATGTTCTTGGTCATAAGCTGTAGAAATAAATGTTAAACAATCACAGGAGGATATAAAACACGTTCCTAGGCTGGGCCCTCAGTCTTTGAAAAAAAATCCTGCATTCAGTTTACATCTACAAAGAGAAGTCATCCTCCCCCCCCACCCGCAAAGTAAAAGAAAGCGTTAGGTTATGTTTGTCATCAAAGTTGGAAAAGAGCTACTGAGGGGAGACTGTAAAAGAAATAATGAGATCTTCCACTCACAGTCACTTGATCTGATCCAATTATTCCTGTCAGGCTCCCAGTACCATATTGGATAGAAAAAGGAGTGCCAATCTCACTGTAGGTGCTGGAGGCTGATGGATGAAATCTGGAATGTTCAACTGCAGTTTAAAATATAATTTCCTCAGTCAGAATATTGAACAAGTGAAATATGATACCCTATATCTTGCAATATGACCAAGGATACTACCATGAAAAGTTACAGTGCAGGCCTGAACACATCTGGGATGTAATTTCCTCTGTGTTCAGTGGAACTTGCTGTCAAGTAAGTGAGCATAGGGTTTGCAGTCCTATGCTGAACTTGGCCCTATATGTTACAGTCATCACAGGATATATGGAACTGCTACCTTAGGGCTGATTTTTTGCAGGTGAACACAAAGACATCATTTGCTCAAGTAATTTCTAACCTCTTTGAAAAAGTATTATATTTGATGTGATACAGGAGTTCTGTTTGTAGCATTTATTGCAGGATGGCAATTTCATACATGAAACATATTATTTGATGCTGCAGGCATCAAGCAATAAAAATGCATTTGTGAGCTCACCCACTTTCATCATTGTTCAGTTTGATCCCATGCATATTTGTGTGTGGCTTAAGTACCATCAAGTCGTTTCTGATGGTGATCCTATGAATAAATATCCTCCCAAACATCCTACTGTTAACAGTCTGGCACAGGTATTGCAGACTGAGGGTTGTAGCTTCCTTTACACAGGTAGGTTGTAGCTTCCTTTACACAGAGTCAACCTATATCATGTTGGGTCTTCCTCTCTTCTTGCTGTCTTTGACTTTTTCTAGTATTATTGCCTTTTACAGTGAATCTTACAATGTGACCAAAGTACAATAGCCTCAGTTTAGCTTCTAGAGGCAGTCCAGGCTTGATTTGATCTGGAACCCCCTAATTTGTTTTTTGTTTTGTTTTTGGTGGTCCATGGTTTCTGCACATATTTTCCCTTGAAATAAGTTGCACTATGGACAATGCTAGTATTACTATCATGAAGTTTACCTCTAAGTGCTCTTTAGGTCTTATTTACCACCAGGATTTTTTATACAACGATTTTTGGCAGAAAAAAAATCACCCTGAATTCTGTCCTTCTTCTGACCTCATTTTTTCATGGCAAATCTGTTGTCTTAATGTTGTAGGCTTATGACTGCAGCATTTATTATTGTTAATGTGCCCCCATGTGGTAAGACCAATACCTTACAGATAAATGTGAGAACTCTGTAGTTAACTGTCTCTCTCCTGATCGGTGCCTCCCCCTTTTTACAGTAAAGAAATATCTTATGGTTTTATTGAGGTTGCTAGATGTTGCCAACTGCAAATCAGTACTAATCACAACGAAGTAACTTATAAGGGCAACTTAAACCTTTGGTTAAAAGTCCTATTTAACAGCTGGGTTAACATCACACTGTATGTTTAAGTCATCTTTTATAGCAACAGCGCCATGGGATGAGCCATCTGTGTACATTGGCTCACTGTGACAATCAGGCCAATGTAATAAATAACACTGTGGGAAGCAAAAGAAAAATTGCCCAGTATGCATGGTGAGCAAACAAGAATATTTCTTCCTACTGCTTCCAAATGGATCGGTTCCTCATGGCCAGTTTAAACAGAATCCAACTCATGTATAATAATAACAAATACTTGAATCCGAGGAACCCCATCACTGCTTTCAATCACAAAACTATCCAGATGTACCTGGGGTGGGGGGGGGGGGGGGTGGGGGGGGGGGGGGGTGGGGGGGGGGGGGGGTGGGGGGGGGGGGGGGTGGGGGGGGGGGGGGGTGGGGGGGGGGGGGGGTGGGGGGGGGGGGGGGTGGGGGGGGGGGGGGGTGGGGGGGGGGGGGGGTGGGGGGGGGGGGGGGTGGGGGGGGGGGGGGGTGGGGGGGGGGGGGGGTGGGGGGGGGGGGGGGTGGGGGGGGGGGGGGGTGGGGGGGGGGGGGGGTGGGGGGGGGGGGGGGTGGGGGGGGGGGGGGGTGGGGGGGGGGGGGGGTGGGGGGGGGGGGGGGTGGGGGGGGGGGGGGGTGGGGGGGGGGGGGGGTGGGGGGGGGGGGGGGTGGGGGGGGGGGGGGGTGGGGGGGGGGGGGGGTGGGGGGGGGGGGGGGTGGGGGGGGGGGGGGGTGGGGGGGGGGGGGGGTGGGGGGGGGGGGGGGTGGGGGGGGGGGGGGGTGGGGGGGGGGGGGGGTGGGGGGGGGGGGGGGTGGGGGGGGGGGGGGGTGGGGGGGGGGGGGGGTGGGGGGGGGGGGGGGTGGGGGGGGGGGGGGGTGGGGGGGGGGGGGGGTGGGGGGGGGGGGGGGTGGGGGGGGGGGGGGGTGGGGGGGGGGGGGGGTGGGGGGGGGGGGGGGTGGGGGGGGGGGGGGGTGGGGGGGGGGGGGGGTGGGGGGGGGGGGGGGTGGGGGGGGGGGGGGGTGGGGGGGGGGGGGGGTGGGGGGGGGGGGGGGTGGGGGGGGGGGGGGGTGGGGGGGGGGGGGGGTGGGGGGGGGGGGGGGTGGGGGGGGGGGGGGGTGGGGGGGGGGGGGGGTGGGGGGGGGGGGGGGTGGGGGGGGGGGGGGGTGGGGGGGGGGGGGGGTGGGGGGGGGGGGGGGTGGGGGGGGGGGGGGGTGGGGGGGGGGGGGGGTGGGGGGGGGGGGGGGTGGGGGGGGGGGGGGGTGGGGGGGGGGGGGGGTGGGGGGGGGGGGGGGTGGGGGGGGGGGGGGGTGGGGGGGGGGGGGGGTGGGGGGGGGGGGGGGTGGGGGGGGGGGGGGGTGGGGGGGGGGGGGGGTGGGGGGGGGGGGGGGTGGGGGGGGGGGGGGGTGGGGGGGGGGGGGGGTGGGGGGGGGGGGGGGTGGGGGGGGGGGGGGGTGGGGGGGGGGGGGGGTGGGGGGGGGGGGGGGTGGGGGGGGGGGGGGGTGGGGGGGGGGGGGGGTGGGGGGGGGGGGGGGTGGGGGGGGGGGGGGGTGGGGGGGGGGGGGGGTGGGGGGGGGGGGGGGTGGGGGGGGGGGGGGGTGGGGGGGGGGGGGGGTGGGGGGGGGGGGGGGTGGGGGGGGGGGGGGGTGGGGGGGGGGGGGGGTGGGGGGGGGGGGGGGTGGGGGGGGGGGGGGGTGGGGGGGGGGGGGGGTGGGGGGGGGGGGGGGTGGGGGGGGGGGGGGGTGGGGGGGGGGGGGGGTGGGGGGGGGGGGGGGTGGGGGGGGGGGGGGGTGGGGGGGGGGGGGGGTGGGGGGGGGGGGGGGTGGGGGGGGGGGGGGGTGGGGGGGGGGGGGGGTGGGGGGGGGGGGGGGTGGGGGGGGGGGGGGGTGGGGGGGGGGGGGGGTGGGGGGGGGGGGGGGTGGGGGGGGGGGGGGGTGGGGGGGGGGGGGGGTGGGGGGGGGGGGGGGTGGGGGGGGGGGGGGGTGGGGGGGGGGGGGGGTGGGGGGGGGGGGGGGTGGGGGGGGGGGGGGGTGGGGGGGGGGGGGGGTGGGGGGGGGGGGGGGTGGGGGGGGGGGGGGGTGGGGGGGGGGGGGGGTGGGGGGGGGGGGGGGTGGGGGGGGGGGGGGGTGGGGGGGGGGGGGGGTGGGGGGGGGGGGGGGTGGGGGGGGGGGGGGGTGGGGGGGGGGGGGGGTGGGGGGGGGGGGGGGTGGGGGGGGGGGGGGGTGGGGGGGGGGGGGGGTGGGGGGGGGGGGGGGTGGGGGGGGGGGGGGGTGGGGGGGGGGGGGGGTGGGGGGGGGGGGGGGTGGGGGGGGGGGGGGGTGGGGGGGGGGGGGGGTGGGGGGGGGGGGGGGTGGGGGGGGGGGGGGGTGGGGGGGGGGGGGGGTGGGGGGGGGGGGGGGTGGGGGGGGGGGGGGGTGGGGGGGGGGGGGGGTGGGGGGGGGGGGGGGTGGGGGGGGGGGGGGGTGGGGGGGGGGGGGGGTGGGGGGGGGGGGGGGTGGGGGGGGGGGGGGGTGGGGGGGGGGGGGGGTGGGGGGGGGGGGGGGTGGGGGGGGGGGGGGGTGGGGGGGGGGGGGGGTGGGGGGGGGGGGGGGTGGGGGGGGGGGGGGGTGGGGGGGGGGGGGGGTGGGGGGGGGGGGGGGTGGGGGGGGGGGGGGGTGGGGGGGGGGGGGGGTGGGGGGGGGGGGGGGTGGGGGGGGGGGGGGGTGGGGGGGGGGGGGGGTGGGGGGGGGGGGGGGTGGGGGGGGGGGGGGGTGGGGGGGGGGGGGGGTGGGGGGGGGGGGGGGTGGGGGGGGGGGGGGGTGGGGGGGGGGGGGGGTGGGGGGGGGGGGGGGTGGGGGGGGGGGGGGGTGGGGGGGGGGGGGGGTGGGGGGGGGGGGGGGTGGGGGGGGGGGGGGGTGGGGGGGGGGGGGGGTGGGGGGGGGGGGGGGTGGGGGGGGGGGGGGGTGGGGGGGGGGGGGGGTGGGGGGGGGGGGGGGTGGGGGGGGGGGGGGGTGGGGGGGGGGGGGGGTGGGGGGGGGGGGGGGTGGGGGGGGGGGGGGGTGGGGGGGGGGGGGGGTGGGGGGGGGGGGGGGTGGGGGGGGGGGGGGGTGGGGGGGGGGGGGGGTGGGGGGGGGGGGGGGTGGGGGGGGGGGGGGGTGGGGGGGGGGGGGGGTGGGGGGGGGGGGGGGTGGGGGGGGGGGGGGGTGGGGGGGGGGGGGGGTGGGGGGGGGGGGGGGTGGGGGGGGGGGGGGGTGGGGGGGGGGGGGGGTGGGGGGGGGGGGGGGTGGGGGGGGGGGGGGGTGGGGGGGGGGGGGGGTGGGGGGGGGGGGGGGTGGGGGGGGGGGGGGGTGGGGGGGGGGGGGGGTGGGGGGGGGGGGGGGTGGGGGGGGGGGGGGGTGGGGGGGGGGGGGGGTGGGGGGGGGGGGGGGTGGGGGGGGGGGGGGGTGGGGGGGGGGGGGGGTGGGGGGGGGGGGGGGTGGGGGGGGGGGGGGGTGGGGGGGGGGGGGGGTGGGGGGGGGGGGGGGTGGGGGGGGGGGGGGGTGGGGGGGGGGGGGGGTGGGGGGGGGGGGGGGTGGGGGGGGGGGGGGGTGGGGGGGGGGGGGGGTGGGGGGGGGGGGGGGTGGGGGGGGGGGGGGGTGGGGGGGGGGGGGGGTGGGGGGGGGGGGGGGTGGGGGGGGGGGGGGGTGGGGGGGGGGGGGGGTGGGGGGGGGGGGGGGTGGGGGGGGGGGGGGGTGGGGGGGGGGGGGGGTGGGGGGGGGGGGGGGTGGGGGGGGGGGGGGGTGGGGGGGGGGGGGGGTGGGGGGGGGGGGGGGTGGGGGGGGGGGGGGGTGGGGGGGGGGGGGGGTGGGGGGGGGGGGGGGTGGGGGGGGGGGGGGGTGGGGGGGGGGGGGGGTGGGGGGGGGGGGGGGTGGGGGGGGGGGGGGGTGGGGGGGGGGGGGGGTGGGGGGGGGGGGGGGTGGGGGGGGGGGGGGGTGGGGGGGGGGGGGGGTGGGGGGGGGGGGGGGTGGGGGGGGGGGGGGGTGGGGGGGGGGGGGGGTGGGGGGGGGGGGGGGTGGGGGGGGGGGGGGGTGGGGGGGGGGGGGGGTGGGGGGGGGGGGGGGTGGGGGGGGGGGGGGGTGGGGGGGGGGGGGGGTGGGGGGGGGGGGGGGTGGGGGGGGGGGGGGGTGGGGGGGGGGGGGGGTGGGGGGGGGGGGGGGTGGGGGGGGGGGGGGGTGGGGGGGGGGGGGGGTGGGGGGGGGGGGGGGTGGGGGGGGGGGGGGGTGGGGGGGGGGGGGGGTGGGGGGGGGGGGGGGTGGGGGGGGGGGGGGGTGGGGGGGGGGGGGGGTGGGGGGGGGGGGGGGTGGGGGGGGGGGGGGGTGGGGGGGGGGGGGGGTGGGGGGGGGGGGGGGTGGGGGGGGGGGGGGGTGGGGGGGGGGGGGGGTGGGGGGGGGGGGGGGTGGGGGGGGGGGGGGGTGGGGGGGGGGGGGGGTGGGGGGGGGGGGGGGTGGGGGGGGGGGGGGGTGGGGGGGGGGGGGGGTGGGGGGGGGGGGGGGTGGGGGGGGGGGGGGGTGGGGGGGGGGGGGGGTGGGGGGGGGGGGGGGTGGGGGGGGGGGGGGGTGGGGGGGGGGGGGGGTGGGGGGGGGGGGGGGTGGGGGGGGGGGGGGGTGGGGGGGGGGGGGGGTGGGGGGGGGGGGGGGTGGGGGGGGGGGGGGGTGGGGGGGGGGGGGGGTGGGGGGGGGGGGGGGTGGGGGGGGGGGGGGGTGGGGGGGGGGGGGGGTGGGGGGGGGGGGGGGTGGGGGGGGGGGGGGGTGGGGGGGGGGGGGGGTGGGGGGGGGGGGGGGTGGGGGGGGGGGGGGGTGGGGGGGGGGGGGGGTGGGGGGGGGGGGGGGTGGGGGGGGGGGGGGGTGGGGGGGGGGGGGGGTGGGGGGGGGGGGGGGTGGGGGGGGGGGGGGGTGGGGGGGGGGGGGGGTGGGGGGGGGGGGGGGTGGGGGGGGGGGGGGGTGGGGGGGGGGGGGGGTGGGGGGGGGGGGGGGTGGGGGGGGGGGGGGGTGGGGGGGGGGGGGGGTGGGGGGGGGGGGGGGTGGGGGGGGGGGGGGGTGGGGGGGGGGGGGGGTGGGGGGGGGGGGGGGTGGGGGGGGGGGGGGGAGGGGGGGGGGGGGGGTGGGGGCGGGGGGGGGTGGGGGGGGGGGGGGGTGGGGGGGGGGGGGGGTGGGGGGGGGGGGCTTGGGGAGGGGGGGGTGGGGGGTGGGGGGGGGGGGGGGTGGGTGGGGGGGGGGTGGGGGGGGGGGGGGGGTGGGGGGGGTGTGGTGTGGGGGGGGGGGGGGGGGGTGTGGGGGGGGGGTGTGGGGGGGGGGGTGGGGTGTGTGTGTGTGTGTGTGTGTGTGTGTGTGTGTGTGTGTGTGTGTGTGTGTGTGTGTGTGTGTGTGTGTGTGTGTGTGTGTGTGTGTGTGTGTGTGTGTGTGTGTGTATAGATGTATGAGCATAAGCAGAGGTGGGATCCAACCAGTTCTCACCACTTCTCTAGAAGTGGTTACTAATTTTTTCTGAGTTTGTGAAAGTGCTTACTAAAGCAACCTCTCCTCTGCTCCAACAGAGACTGAGAGGTGCTGCTGTGTGTGCAGCTGCAAACCACTGTTTGAATCCCACCACCATCGGAACCTGTTATTAAAATTTTTGGATCCCACCACTGAGCATAAGCCCTAAATCATGTGTGATATTGTGTGGGGAATAGGCCTTCCCCATTTGATCTACAGTTTATAGAGGGCACCTGGGATTAAACATGTCTGTACCAGCTGTTAATCTTGAAGCCAAAAAAAAGTTTTGTTGCTTTTTAAAAACTGAAAAATTCATTTTGAATTTGAGCCTGAGGGGCTGCATTCAGACATCTTGCTTGTGGGGAATATGTGTCAAGAAAAATACAGAGTTGCACTTATTTGTAACTGCAGTTCATTGAGTTAGTTTCTATGCAGGCACACATTGGGACTGTGCTTGCACGGACCAGCCATAGTCTAATTAGAAAGCTAGGCAGGAAAGGCACTGACTCCTCTCCCCCATGTCTGAGGAAGGCAGCTTCCTCCCAAACAGTCATGTGAGAGGAGGGGGATGAGTGCCATCCCCTCAGTTCTCCTGATGCCGCCACAGCCGAAACCAACTATAGAACCAAGCAAATAAAATAAACAGCCATAGTGGGGGCAGGAAGGGGGACATGTGCCTGCACAGAAGCCCATTCGATGAACTACAGTTATGGGTAAGTGCAACTTTGTATTTCATTGTCATGGACATTCTGTGAAGTCCCATATTGGGACACTAGCAAGCAAGATACAAATGGTAGGTGGGTAAGGATGTTTATTTGAAAATTGCATACAATATAGCATTCGCCACAGCAGTTTTCCACTGAGAATCAACATCAATCACATAAAGTTTAATAAACGTAGACTCAGAGAACCAAGTGGCCACTGTACAAATACCAATAATGTCTACCTTAGAAAACCAGGCAGCAGAGGAGGCCATAACCCTACAGGAAAGGGCCCTTAGGTACAAGGGGCAGACCATTCCACAGCATCATATGCCAGGCCTTCCAAACCCAGGGGGCCAGTGTCTTGAGTTGAAACTTGATCACTTATGAGACCCTTTAAAACAGATGAACAAACAATTGCCTTTATGAAAACAGGATGTCATGAGCAGGTAATATAACAAAGCTCTTTGAACATCCAAAGTATTCTGAGCTTCCTCAGATGTGGAGGCAGTGGCAGGAAAAATCACCAGTAGGAGAACATTTTGTGAAAAATGTAACCATAAAGCAATCTCTGGTAAATGGATAAAACTAGGATAACACAGCCTTTTCAGGGTGGAACGAGAAAGGGGAGGGGGTCAGGACACAGGGCTTGAAGGTCTCTAACCTACCTTGCAGAAGTGACTGAGATCAAAAAGGTGGTTTTATAGATTAGCATGGCTAGGTCACAGGAAAACAGAGGTTCTAAGAGGTGTCCCATCATGGCAGTGAGAACCAGAGTCAGGTTCCATTGAGGGAACAGTTTACTACAGGGAGGATGCAAATTGCTCAGCCACTTAAGAAAATGTTCCATCGTAGGGTGTGAGAAGGGGGAAGAGGATTTGAAACCTGCGTGGAAAGTTGAGATGACAGACAAATTAAGACAAAGTTAGACCCCTGTCCAACAAGAACAACAAATATTTAAAATCAAACAGCAGAGAACAGGTTTGGGGCACTACAGAATTATAAACAGCATAGAAGCACAATCTCTTCTATTTTCTAAGGTAAGAACATCATGTAGATGGCCTCCAGGATGTCAGCAACATGTTCTTGACCCTCTCTAGCCAACCCTCTAAAGTTGAATCAAGCTGTTAAGTTGAGGAAGTCCACATCCAGGTAGAGTAGATTGTCCAACCGGAGAAGGTCCACCATGGGGCAGGGGGGGAGATGCATGGCACACACCCCAAAACAGAGCTTGCAGCACAGGGACCCAAGGTCTTTTTGGCCATGCTGGGGTGATCAGTATGGTGGAGGATTGGTCCACTTGCACCTTTACTACTACGTTCTCCAGTATGGTGAAAGGTGGAAAAATATATAGGAAAGTGCCCATCCAGGTAAACTGGAAGGCATCTCCCAGGGAGTCCCAACCTAGACCTGCCCAGGAACAGTAGAGGTTGTATTTGGCGTTCTCCAGTAAAGCGAACACATAGAGAACTTCTGCCTTGTCCCTGAGAGGATCTGGGCCATAGTGAGAGAGACCTACAGTGGGTGCCGGCAGCCGATTCAGGTAAGTAGTGTGTGTGGGGGGCAGTTCCAATGGCATTTAAAGTGCCCTTTACCCCCTGTCTTGAATTTTTTTTACAGGATGCTCCAAGGTCTCTCTGTCCAGGTTTGCGTTGAATATGGGAAAGCGGAGTGAGTGCCTTTTCGCCTAGTGACAGCAACAGAAGATTGAAAAAAAGCTCTCTAAACAGACCTTGGCTGGCCTGCACAAGCTCAGTCCCAATGTGAGCACAGAGCGCTTTGGTTGCTATGCTCCCCTTTTGGTTGTTTACTGAAAGCTGAGGTTGCAGACGAAACTTCAGTTTGTCATGATGCCCAGATTTTGTATTTTAACAGATTGTGATTTGTTTCTTGTCTCCAGCCAGGATTCTAAACCATTCATATGTGTGAGCCCAAGGATTCCCTGGCTTTCTCTAATCTTGAATAAGTTACAGTTTGTTTCTGACATCTGAATACGAACTCAAGCACCATCAAGTCGCAACCAATTTATGGTGCCCACAACAAGCAGCTTTCAAGCCAAATGAGAAGCAGGAACGATTTGCAATTGCTTTCCTCTTCAGAGTGTTCCTTAGTGGCATATTAATTCTAAGAATACGAATTGTGGATAATATTAGTATACTAATAAGCTTCCAAGATCTGATGAGATCGAGCTATATCATGCTGTCTTCCTTTCCCTCCCTGGTTAGCTTCCAAGATCTGATGAGATTGAACTATACCATGCTGTCTTCCCTCTCTCCCTGAATACAGCTACAGATTTGAGTCTATAGCACCTTGCACCAACAAGATTTTGACGGTATGAGCTTTCAGAAGTCAAAGATCTTTTAATCAACCATAGAATTTATTTGAGTTGAAGCCCATGCAGAGCCTTGCACCAAAGCCCCTGATTTTAAACAAAGATCATTGCTTTTCTGCAAGATCACATTCTTTTCCATGCAAATCAGTATTTCTTTTTCATTTGTCTTACTGTCAGGGGGATGCTATCTAGTTGATTGAGAGGCAGTCCCGGAACCATATGCCAGCCTAAAATAATACATGGCTTCTGCTATTGTGATATATGTAACCAGCCTGCTATATGTAACCACTGCCATCTGCACATTCTTCCCTTGATCTTTGCTTTATGGCTTCACACGCTTGTAGACAACTAGGCTTCCCCTGGTCCTCCCATCCCATGAGAACAATGTTGCTTCCATTATCTCGTGGGGCGGGAACCCAGGTGGCTTTCTCTTACTATCTGCTCACTATCTTGCTATCTGCTCACCTTGGGGTGCCTTAGCTCCAAATATTATTTTTCACAAATTCTAGGGAAATTGGGAGGGGGGCTTGCTTTGGGGATGAAGACTGTGAATGCCAGCTTCAGCAGAGCTGGCTTTGCTTGTGTGGTACTCTGATACCTGCTCAATAAATGCTACTGGTCAATCCTACAGAGTCCATTTGTTGGCTTAAGGGTCTTAGACCTAACACTTACCCTCATAGGACTGCCATCTTCCAGGTGGAACTTAGAGATTTCCACATTACAACAATAAATTTTCTTGGAGAAAAAGGTTGGCTTGGAGAGTGGATTCTATGTCATAATTGTCACTATGGTCCCTTCCTTCCCCAAACCAGGCTCTGCCCCAAATCACCAGGAATTTGCCTACCAAGAGTTGGCAAACCTATCCCCTGAAGTAGTACTTTTTGTTGTCTTTTCTAAGATCTCAGAGCATAATGTATTGTGCCTAATAAAATGTGATATTTGTTACATTCCCTCCAATTATAACTACCCCATAGAGCCTTCCTGTATTTGGGGCCTATTCATAAATTGAGATTATCTAGTGAGCCTTGCTCAATACCTTTTAGAAGTTCAGAGTGTGACTGATTACATGAAATCATAGTATCATAGAGCTGGGAGAGGTCATCCAGTCCAACCCCTGCCATGCAGGAATACACAATCTAAGTGTAAAGGATTCAGTGGTGTTGATGGTGAAGTAACCTTGAGTGCATTCCACAGCCCGGGCGATGGGCCAGATGCATCGGCGGAGACTTTATCTTTGCGCGGGAGATGAAGACACCGTTCCCATGGGAAGCAGGAAGGGGGGATGGGGTGAAGGGTGTTATAACCTGTGCTTCTGGCGGGAAGTGCCATTCCTGCCACTGCGTGTACTTGAGCTTTCTAAGATGTCTTAATAAATGGACTTTTACTCCCAAAAGCCTTTTATTTCTGCTTCTATGGAATTCCTTACATTGTGGCAGCCGGACTGCCTTCCCATCGAGAGGACTGGATGAGGAAGGGGCGACCAAGTAGATGCCTGCATGGGACCGGAACGCCAGCTATGGGAGAGGAACGGCACAGTTGCAGCAAGAGCCAAACCTGCAGAGGGACCGAGAACAGCAACGAAGAAGTTCAGCTCGAGTTGGACCGTGCCAAGACCGCCCAACGCATTAATATGCCCAGAATCTGTCAGTCCATGATAAAGTCCCGGGAACATTCCCACTGATTTACATAACGCAACGCCGAAAAGCGCTTCAGGCTCTGGCGCGACGCAAAGCGAAGCCTTCACCGGAAGCCCTTAAACGGGACGAACTGGCTAAATTGAACGAGAAAGCTGCTTTGCATACACTCAGATGCATTGACTCATGAGGAGCTGGTTGCTGGAGGGAACTAAGGAGGCAGCAGACCAGGAAGCCCTCCCAAGTTGAGTCTATGCTGTTACTGGATCAGGCCGGGTGCCAGGGGCCGCTGCATCTGTCCTTAAGCACGAACGCCAGCGGCACGCTTCAGCTTCGACCCGCCCCTCCCGCATAACAGCTGCCTGCCCAACCTGCTCAACCCGCGAACCACCTCCCCAGCAGGCTTAAGAGCAGTCGAACGG
This sequence comes from Sphaerodactylus townsendi, assembly GCF_021028975.2. Lineage (NCBI taxonomy): Eukaryota > Metazoa > Chordata > Lepidosauria > Squamata > Sphaerodactylidae > Sphaerodactylus > Sphaerodactylus townsendi. The sequence continues at coordinate 88,006,377 of NC_059429.1, forward strand.
GGCTACATCGCCTCGACATACCAGCCCGCTTTTTGATGGGACCGCCTAAACTTCCTATCATCTTGCAACTCAATGCCCACTTGAAGACTATGACATTTTATACCGGTCTGAGCGTACAAAATACGGACATCGGTTCAGTCCTGGATGGGCAGCAGCCGATTGGTTCGTGACTAATATTTTGATTTGCGGATGAGGACTCTCGTGACAGTGCCCGTGATTCCTTCAAGTTTCCAAGAGCTACTAAGATCCAAGCTACCGAATGAAGCTATCCGCATCAAACTATCCAGCAAGGCAACCGCCCGCTTGCAGAATTTTAAGTCTTGAATTCCGCAGGCGCTGCTGCTCGACTTCCTCCTGAGTGGCCTGGAACGCAGAAATGCATTACTCTCGGATGCTGTGGACGGCAAAGCCACGGAAACGGTGTTTTAATTCGGGTTCCTGCATCATTGCAGATTGATCCAGTTAGTCCCAAGTGGCGCCCCTCGCTTGAATACGCCAATAAGGAGGCCGCTTTACCAAAACTACTCACGTCCACCAAGTCAAGCCCAGCCGCAGTTCCGTTTTACTGGGATTGTGTCTTTACCGCGGAGGCCAGGTCATTCAGCCGCTAACCGTGTCCTGGAAACAAACTGAACCGCTTCCAGCTCACAAGACTCCGCTCGCTAAAACCAATTACCGCAGGTCAGGGCCTCCCCATTGCGGCCTGGCTCTAAAGCTGCCACCGGTTACGCAATTCCAGAGGGGAAGCAGCTGTTTGCCTTCTTCAGCCCCTCTATGGACATGGGCCCGACTCTGATCGGGTGAGTGAAGGCAGCGGCCCCATTACTGTCTCAAGCATTTTGGCCAACCCCGGGCTAAACACACCTCGACAGGCCTCGCCCTCAGGGATTCCGCTGGCTGCCCATCGCTTAAATGCCCCAGGTGGTGAGGAGCTTGTGGTCTGGACCAATTCCCCTGGTTAAGCCCATACCATTCACCCAAATGGAACGGTAGCCCTCGGAACGGTATGACCGCCCAGTACAAAAACACAGCCGGGTTCTCCTCCGCTAATTCATTGGGAGAAAATTGTTCTTTATTTTGGCTTCAGTGTGGCCAAACACTCCATAGTTTTGGGCATGCCTTTGGTTATTGTTAAGCATGAACCAAAGTTCATTTGGAAAGAACGGATCTTAGAAATTCACTGACCCTCCCGCGTGAACACATGAATTGGGGAGAAAACCCAACGCCTCCTTAGGGACACAATACCCTCCTGCTTCCCTCAGTGATTGCTCCCGATTCTATTGGCATCCCACCTGCATATCATGATCTAGCCAGAGTTTTCAGGAGCAGGAATGCTAACAGCTGCCACCCCACAGAGACACTGACTGTAAAATTGTCATCATACAACCAGGGGCACAACTACTCCAAAGGGTAGAATCTACCGCGATGAGTCCCAATGAGGAGAAGGAACTTCGTGTCTTCTGACAAGAACCTTGCTCAAGGCTCATACGGCGTGGTTACCAAACACACACGCTTTGCCCCTGCTTTTGTTTGTCATCAAAAGAAAGATGGTCTTTACTGCTTTGCACAGATTATCGAGGTTCACGCGGCCCCTGGTTCAATAAATATCCTTTTGCCTTTGATCATGGACCTTTTAGATGCACTCGTGCCAGACGATTTTTACCAAATTGGACTTGAGAGAAGCTTACTACAGAGTCAGAATTCGTTGAAGGCTATGAACACCTGACTGCGCTTAACACAAAGTTTGGCCAGTTTGAATATTTAATAATGCTTATTCGCTAAGTGGGGTCCCCGGAGCTTATGGCCCTTATCAACTTAAGTTCTCCATGATTTTACTGTACACAAGGGAGTTGTTGTATACTTAGATGATGTTTTAATTTACTCACAAACCATAGAAGAGCATGAAATATTGGTCTCGAGAGGTATTGAAACTGCTTGACAACTCTCTTTGCCAAACTCTCCAAATGCTGTTTTCATCAGACTCCATTGACTATTTGGTTATCGATCCTCACTCGAGGCTTAAAATGGATCCTGCTAAAATTGACGCAGTCCTCCAAATGGCCTGCTCCCACCAACCGCAGAAGAACTCCAGTCGCTTCTTGGTTTTGCTAATTTCTATCGCGGACTTTATACCCCACCTGAACTGATTCTCCTCTCACAGAGACCTCTTACGCACTAAGCGCGGCAAGATCCACTGTCCGCCCGCCCTTTCCTGGTCTGAGGGAATGTCAAACAGCCTTTCAACTATTAAAATCTGCTTACCTCCGACCTATCCTGTAAAAGCACCCTGACCCAGATCTCCCGCTTGTGGTTCACGCGGATGCCTCGACAAAGCACTTGGGGCAGCCCTGTTGCAGAAAAAAATAAAGATGGTAGGCTGGTTCCGCGGTGCCATTTGTCTAAAAAAATTCCTCTGCGCCGGTAACTCAACTGGACTGTGGGGACAAAGAGACCGCGGCCATCAAAAGTAGCACTCTCCACTTCACCACTGGCTGGAGAGGGGCTAAGCACCCTCTGCTTGGTCGGATCATAAAACCTGGCAGCTCTTTCCACCCCAGGATGTCCGCAAACAACTTCGCTGGGCCGATTTTCTCGCTTTACAGTCCATTTTTTCCCTGGGAAAACTAACAACTGGCTGGACGCTGGCCTCGCCACCAAGAGGGTGGAGCTGCCCACGCAGACATTCCACGCACTGTTCTTTCCTCCCAGTTGGCTGGCTGTCACCGATCTCAAACGCCCACTTCCTCCACCCCCCATCTCCCAGTCTCTCGCCTCCTTCCCAAGCGGAACTGGAGGAGGCGGGCTGCGAATGGTGCCTCCAGCGCCGCAGGGAGACTCCTAAATTGCGCTTGATGAATGGAGTTTACGAGGGGGGAATGTTGCACGCGTCTCAGCAAGCAGGTTCCCAGCTTGCCAATGATGCCCGCTCGGGTTGACATTTTGGCTTTTTGAAAACTCTGCATTTAGCCCGCCACAAGTAGTTCTGGCGCTACAATGCGCAAAGACATTGAGGCATACATTAAAGGCTGCTCGGTGTGCAGTAGCCAAAACCATCCCGGAAAGCCCCATGGACTATTGAAACTCTCCGTAGCCTCCCGCCCCTTGGGAAGTCATTCCATGGATTTTATTAAGCAGATTTGCCCGAAAAGTCATGGCAACACGGGTTTTATGGGTGGTGTAGACTTACCCTAGCAAGCCCATTTTATTCCATGTGCTTCATCCCTCCGGCCCCAAGTTGGCACGGTTGTTTATTCAACATGTTTACCGCTCTATTCCGCTTTAAGGTGGTCTCCGTAATCACCGCCCCCCAATCATCCCCAAAAGTTCTGAAAGCGCTTTTGGGTTGTTGGGGTCGCTTCTTCGCCGTCACTCTACCACGCTCAAAGCGACTTTGTGACGGAGAGAACTTAACAGAACCCTAGAGCAGTATTTACGCGAGCCATAAATTCAACTACCACCAAGACAATTGGCGAGCTTATCCTCGCTTTATGGAGTAATTTCTTACAACAATGCGCGTGTTCATAGTAGTACAAAGAAAACCCCTTTGAAATTATTGTGTCTGTCGCCTTTTCCGCCACAACTACCCGCAGCAGCTTTGGACCCCCCCAGAATTAACAATGGATTTCTTTATCATCCCTAGCCGAGGGATGGAAGTCGGTCCAGACCGCTTTGAGCAACAAGCAAAGGACTCTCAAAACTGCAGCTGATAAACACCGCCGGATTTTCCTCATGCAGGGCTCCTGCGTAATTTATCTACAAAAAATCTCGTGAGACGTGCATAAATATTCCAAACTTCTGCAAGAGATTTGTGGGACCTTTCAGATTACTAAAGTGATTAAATGATGTCACTGCCCGCTTAGATTTGCCTAACTCTCTAGTAAGTAACATCCATCCTGTCTTCCATTCCAGCTTGCTCAAGGAGGCTCCCGCCCGATGCCTGGCACGACTACTGAGAGGCCCTAACGTATCATTAAATATTGATGGCTACAAGCACTACTTAAATTGACGCTTATCCTGACTTCGCTTTAATCGCGAACGCTTGCAATATTTAGTCTCGCTGCAGGATATTCTCTGCATAATCAATGGTTTATTCCGGAAATATTGAAGCCCCACCTTTATTTTGCTTTCCAATCAGGCTCTTCCTCAAGATAACCTGGGGGGAAGGGGTCTTCTTTAGGGGAGGCAGAGTGTAAAGGATTCAGTGGTGTTGATGGTGAAGTAACCTTGAGTGCATTCCACAGCCCGGGCGATGGGCCAGATGCATCGGCGGAGACTTTATCTTTGCGCGGGAGATGAAGACACCGTTCCCATGGGAAGCAGGAAGGGGGGATGGGGTGAAGGGTGTTATAACCTGTGCTTCTGGCGGGAAGTGCCATTCCTGCCACTGCGTGTACTTGAGCTTTCTAAGATGTCTTAATAAATGGACTTTTACTCCCAAAAGCCTTTTATTTCTGCTTCTATGGAATTCCTTACACTAAGTATCCTTGACAGATGTCCATCCAGCCTCTGTTTAAAAACCTCCAAAGAATGAGACTCCACCACACTTGTAGTGTATTCCACTGTTGAGAAACCCTTTCTGTCTGGAAGTTTTTCCTCATGTTTAGGTGGAATCTCTTTTTTTGTACTTTGAATCCATTACTCCTTGTCTTAGTCTCTGGAGAAGCAGAAAAAAAGCTTGCTTCATTTTCAACATGACATCCCTTCAAATATTTAAACATGGCTATCATGTGACCCCTTAACCTTCTCTTCTCCAGACTAAACATACCTAGCTTCCTAAGCCGCTTCTCAAAGGGCATGGATTCCAGACCTTTGAACATTTTGGTTGCCCTGCTCTGGACCTGTTCGAGCTTGTCAATATCCTCACAGGGTGTTTGTTGTGAGGGGGGAAGGGCAAGGAGATTGTAAGCCCCTTTGAGTCTCCTGCAGGAGAGGAAGGGGGGATATAAATCCAAACTCTTCTTCTTCTTCTTCTTGAATTGCAATGCCCAGAACTGGACACAGAACTGGACACAGTATTCCAGGTGAGGGCCAACCAATGCAGAATAGAGTGGTACTATTATGTTCCCCGATCTATAGATAGAGGCTACAAAATCTGGTCTCCTGTGAGGTGCATTTGACTCCATCTCTCTTGTTTTGTTCACAACCTGGTAGTACAGATTATTTCGTTTAGGAGGGCTTTTAATTTCAGCAGTTAAATCCAACTCTCTGACTCCTAGCCCTGTTGCTAGGCAACCTTGGTATTTTACCAGACTGTTTTTGTTTAGTTTTACTCCACTGTTGCAGTTTTCCTCAATATTGTTGATTTTTTAAATCTCTGCTCCAGATTTTAAATTGATATTATTCTGTAAACTACTGGGGAGTCTGTTGTGACCAAAATGTTTGAATAAACAAACAAATCACTGTCATGATTGCTGTGTGACATGCAAATGTGTGGGAATAACTTTGACTGAGTGATGGAACATCATCTTGGCATCCAGAGCATCCAGGTTGAATCCCCAGCATCTCCAGTTAAAAGGAGCAGGTAGCAGGTGATGTGACAGATCTCATCTTGAGACCATTGGCCGTGGCTGTCAATGATACTATCCTCAATAGATGAATGGTTTGATTTAGTATAGGTCAGCTTCAGGTGCATTCACACATCACTGTGAGCAAGTACATCCGAGGCAACATTCTACTGAAACTTTTTATAAGCAAAGGCTTATACCAGAATAAATTATTTTAGTCTCAAACAGTGCTCTGTTGAGCACTTGGTGCTTCACGAAGCATCTCCAAGTGCTCCACAAAGAGATTGGAATAAATGTGACAAGGTCTCAAATTTGTGAATTTGTGCAGCCATGAACTGTGTATGATGCTTAACATGTCCAAATGCTTAAAAATACCTTCCATAGTCAATACTGTTGTCATTCAGTTTAGTCCCTATGTAGGTGCTAGGTAAACAGCCAAGAATGCACAACAACAGTGTTCTGTGATAAACTTTTCTCCTCAAAAGTGCTCTGCGGCTCAAAAAGCTTGAGAATATCTGCTGTATGGTGTCACTTGATTCCTGTTTTATGTTATTCCCACTGAAGGAACAGTTTAGGGATAGTATTAAATTGTGCCTACAAACGGTCAATCAAAACTCTGCTGTTGGAGTCTTGGCAGTTCTATAAAATGAAAATATTGTTTATTGTTTTATTGTTTCCCAAGTGACCTGGACCACAGGATCTCTGAAACTTATAGGAGCAATATGAAGAACACAAATGATCAGGTGACATCTAAGGCACCAATTAGTATTTTGGATTTTAAACATCAGGAAAAGTTCAGTAGAAGTTTAATCAAAGCAGACAAAAATGAACTAGGACAAAAAGATAAAAAATAGCACTCAGTGCTTATATCATTTGAAAAGCCTTGCTTTCTTAAAATAGCACTTAACTGAGTAGCTCTTTGTCTCCCAGGTATCAGAAATCAGAATTAAAAAGGAAAGCTGTCCAGGAAAATGAATAGTGTACTGATAGCAAAACACCAGATTATGAGCAATCTGATGCTGTTTGTTTTAGTTAGCTATTGCTGCTGTTACTACATACCGGTATGTATGTGTCGTGAGAAACAGAGGTAGTATGCCAAGTGAGAAGCAGAGGTAGTTTGCCACCACTGCCATCATCTGTACAGTCTTCCTTGGTGATCCCCACCCAAGTAGTGACCTTACTTATTTTCTTAGATCTGACAAGATAGGGCTACACCATGCCACATTATTTCCTTGGTACTGTTATTACAAATCAGATATACTATATATATAGACCGCCCAACCCCCAAAGGGCTCTGGGCAGTGAACAACATAAAATAACAATAACATAATAGGCTATAAACAATTTAGGTTAAAATGCAGCAAATTAATAAACACAATTCCTATTAGACTCTCCCAGAAGGGGAGAAAAAAAATGGACCCATAGATGGTAATGGGCCCGGAATATAGGAGGGGACGGGGGGCACTCATATCAGCGGCTGGACACTCCAAAAGCCTGGCGGAACAACTCCGTCTTGCAGGCCCTGCGGAACTCGCCAAGATCCCGCAGGGCCCGGACAGCTGGAGGAAGAGTGTTCCACCAGGCAGGGGCCAGGGCTGTAAAAGTCCTGGCCCGCGTGGAGGCCAGCCGCATCATTGAGGGGCCAGGGACTAATAGCAAATTCGGCTCTCTGCTGAGCGCAGAGGCCTAGGTAGGGACATTATGGGGTAATGCGGTCCAGAAGGTATGAGGGTCCCAGGCCGCGTAAGGCCTTAAAGGTAAGTACCCAAACCTTGAAGATGATCCGGAATTCAACCGGGAGCCAATGCGGACGACGCAGTATTGGTTGGATATTGTCACGGAAGGCGCTCCCCGTGAGCAGCCGGGCCGCCTTGATCTTTGGACCAGTTGTAACCTCCGGATCAACCGCAAGGGTAGGCCCGCGTAGAGCGAGTTACAATAGTCCAACCTGGAGGTGTTTCCTAACCTACTTTAGATAGTGTTGCTTATGCTGGCCTATGACCATGGGCCTTTCCCCACTTCCCTTAAGCCCCACGCTACTTGAGGAGAGTAGCGTGGGGTCCCTCGGCCCTCCCCACTGAGAGGGGCGGTGACAGCGCAGCCTCCCCGAAGCTGCTGCTGTCGCACCCCTCAGCATACAGCATCCCAGGCGCTCTTCTCAACGGCGCCTTTTGATGGCCCCGCACAGAGCGCGGGGTTGTGGGGACGGCCGGGCGCGCGCCTGGGATGCTGCGCGGTGAGAGCAGTGTGCGGCATAGAGGGGAAGGACGAAAGTGGGGAAAGGCCCCATGCCAACTGAATTATTCCAGCACAAATTTTTGTGAGTCAGAGCTCACTTCATTACATGCACAGGTGTGTAAATCCATTAGATCAATTGATGTGTGTGGAGGGATGTTTCAAAGAGAGGCCTGTTCAAGATCCAATCTAAAAAGTAATCAGTTGGCATGGGTGTGAGTCACTCCCAAATGCTGTCAGATAAGCAAAATATAAAATCTACTGTCGCACGAAGTGAGATAAAGCAGATAAGGCAGGAAGTTACATAGATATAGCTGAAATAATTACCAAATATGGGGTGTGAAATGCAAAATATTACCACATATAGTGAGTAAGAAATGACAGGTATTTATTAAGACTTGGCAGAGAGATTAGTGGCCCTTTCTGCACAAACCTTTTGAAATGTTTTGAGGCAGGAAATAAAATGTTTCCTCCATGGAGTTCTGCTTTGTTTTTACCCCCAAACGTTTTATTTCCAGCTTCAAAACATTTTAAATGAATCCCCTTTTAAAACATTTCTCTGGCTGAACCATTTTGAAAATGTTTTTAGTTGCTGTGTGATCTATTAACTACATTTCCCATGCTTCTTTATTTCCCCGAACTTTCTCCTTGGTGCCATTTTCTGCGCTCACTCAGTTCCCCCTCACCTGTTTATTTGTGGCATTTCCATGTTTGTCCTTTTATTTTGGAGGGGGCAGTCTTCGACATATCGAGTATACAATGAGTATAGAATGCAGACCGAAGCTGTGAACTATCAAAGCATCAATTCAATGAAAAAATAAAAAAGAAGAAAGAATCATGGCAACCAGGAATTGTTTTGAAGGGTTGAATGCAGACATACATTGTTATAAAGTGTGGAGGGAGGGCATTAAAATGTTTTAGAAACACTTTAGGGGATTTGTGCCCAAAGGGTCTGTGTTAACTTTTTTTAATACTGTGAAGTCACAGATGACTTATGGTGACCCCCATAGGGTTTTCAAGGCAAAAGATATTCAGAGGTTGTTTGCCTCTGCATCAGGACCCTGGCATGCCCATCTAAATACTAACCAGGGCCAAACCTGCTCAGCCCATCCTAACACAAACCACAGTCATCCTTGCTGAGATCTGATGAGATCAGACCAGCCTGTGTCAGGTACTGTTGACCTCTATGCAGTGGCATAGCACCCACGGGAAGGGGGGGGCGATGCTCCGGGCACACCCCAGGGTGAGGGCGTGGAGGGGGCGTGGAGTGTGGGGCGGATGGCACTGCAGCAGGGGCACAGTTCCCTCTCGCTCCGCCCCTGCCTCTCTGCAATAACCAGACTCTTAGGTGTAGAAATTGGTTTATTGAGCAGGATCGATAGTATACAGCCACCAGCAATTCTTTGCTGGAACTAATATCAATATAGCAATTCTGGGTTAATAACTCTTCCCTTCCAACCCCCTCCTTTCCCTTCCAACTCCCTCCCTTCACCCAGTGGGGTGAAGAAACTAGCAATTCACTAAGCAAAGTGGAATCTTCAAGGTTGCCTCTTAGATAAGATAGGTGTTGCTCGACTAGAGGGTGAGAAAGCATTTGCCCACCCAAAGCAAAAAAGGAAAACTAGACAGAGGCTTCCCATGCCACCAACTTCTGGCCCACCCCAAAGATCCATGGCAAAAAGCAAGGGGAAAAACTCACCTTAACAGGTTTTCAGAGGATCCTGACAGCCTGGAGCATCCAGATCAGGGGTTAAACTTCTTGATGAGTGTTAATTGAGTGTTAATTACCCCTTGCATTCTTCCTTTGAATTTCTTCTGTAGGAACCCATGATTTTAAGATTGGCAAGAGAATACACTGGAGGATTAAAACGTTCACCTACTTGTTTCTGAATATTGTGATTTTTAATGTCAGATTTGTATCCATTTGTGCATGTCGAGGAAGGGAACATACAAGGGATGGTTTGCATTATTTTATTTGTTTTTGAATGTATATCAGAATTGCACTGTTGCACGTGCAAAAAAGATATTATGGTAACAATTGCTTTCTTAGCGGAAATAGAGTGAGAAGTAATTTATTGAGTAGTAATTTTAGTATTTCTGCTTGTGTTTTAAATATAAATTCCATCTTTATTATATTTATTACCAACAATACATCCCAAGTCAACTCCAACACATCAAGCATCAAATACATCACATACGAAACATCTGCACACAATCTGCCAACAACAGAAAACAAAAAGAAAGGAAAGAGAAAGAGAAAGAGAAAGAGAAAGAGAAAGAGAAAGAAAGAAAGAAAGAAAGAATAAATAAATAAATAAATAAATAAATAAATAAATCTGGTTCACTTCCCACTATTTTCATATTTTTACCTTAAAATAATTTCTACCAATTCTTATTCTGGATTCTTATAACTACAGTGTTTCCCTGAAAATAAGACAGGGTCTTATATTAATTTTTGCTCCAAAAATGTATTAGGGCTTATTTTCAGAGGATACCTTATTTTTTACACCCCAGGGGCATAGGGAAGGGAAACAGAGCCCAAGGTTAAATGGCACCCAGGCCTGTCTGCCGTGCCCCCTGTGAGGCCACACTCCCTGCCAGGCTAGGCATGAGTGCCTCAGGTGCCCAGGCACTACACACAGGCCCACTGGCTCTGTACATTTAAACAAACCTCATCTTTTAGCAGGCATGGTCCTACCTTTGGGCTATCTTTTAAGTTATGGCAAGCATTTTTAAAATTATGGTTTTTAACTGTAATGTAGGTTTAACATGTTGTTACTGCCCTGAGCCCTTCTGGGATGGGCAGGATATAAAAATAAAAATGAATTAAAACATTTTTTAACAGCATACCCATGACTCTTTGCTAAATATGCAAATTAATAATTTCTTGACATGGGCAGTTCATGTCCTGGGTGCAGTTTCTCCTCTCTTTGTCACTGGTACACACAGATTATATAACACTTCCAGCTCACATTTCAATATGCAGTTCGGTGAACCTCCTGCTAATCAAGAAACATGCAGCATCATTTTTAGTCTCTAATTCTCTTTTTTGTTGCCTTCTCTTAAAAAAGGGGGAGCAATGCTTTTCATTCTTCTGGCAGGTAGCAGAATTCACTCAAATGAAATGTTTTGTCATACAAGTGCTCACCATTTAGCAGTATGTTTGGCTGGTGAGGAATCTCCACCAAGTGCTTATTTTTCAAGTGTTGACTAAACCTTTAATTTCTCTGAAAGGAGAAAGGTCATTACAGCAATTAAAACAGTCCAATTAGACAAGGAAATTGAAGAAAAGCTATCTTCCCTAAGTTGCTTAGAGTAGTTGGAATTAATAATATTCAGTAATTCCTGACACTCCAATCAAATCACTGTTCCTTTAATCACTGTCAAGAACAGGAGCGCACAATCAGATGAAACCAATCAGACAGGTGGTTGTCTAAATATGTTATAACTGCCACCAAATATTTGGCCACCAGTTTTCGGCATTATTTAATAAGAACAAAGAACTTTTCTCATCAGGGGAATCAGAACCAGCTCAAAGTAATTAACTTTTATCTTAAATCTGAAATTACAGGAAACCCAAATCTATATGGTCAATGGAGTTGATTTTATCTGAACCACAGGTACATATTCTGTCAGAGAATGGTATACCTCAGTATCTTCCCATTAAAACTGCATATGCAAGACATTCAACCATACTAACAGAAATCTATTTTACACCTACCACCAGCAAAGCCCATTGCAGGGGAGATGAGGAAAAGCTATTGAAACCATACATGCTTTCTGTTTGGTTTGATTCATAATAGATTTAACAGGAGATTTAAAAAAAAATCTTACACTGCTTTTCCAGTCTTAGAAATAAGCAGACATAAGTGTTCGATAGTTTGTTGCCAGATATCTCTGAAAGAATTGGCTTTAGGCATCTCAAGTACCATAAAGACTCAGAAAGATCAACAAAAAGCCTTGATTAATATTGTGACAGTTACTAGGCAAGGTATAGCTTCTTTCGAAGACATCCTATTCTGCCACAATTCATGTGAAACATAGACACGGGCATAATCCTTTGCTGGCTCTTTTTTGTTGTTCTGATAATAGCTAGAATATGTTTATTAATGCTAAAATAAAAAGAAGATTAGCTGGTCTCAGTACCAAAATGGAGGGGATAAGGAAAAACTTGACACAAAATGAAAGAATCATAGCAACTCAACTGGTTTTGATTAATAGTTCCAGTGTGGAACCAGCTCCTGAGACATAAAACAAAATGTTCTAGAAAAAGCAGGTATTCTTACTTTTATTAATGAAATTTGTGTGTGGAGTTTTTCTGCCCCAGTATAGTACACAGGTCAAACTTCGGCCCTTTCTGCACGGGCCAAATACAGCACCCTGGGGATGGCAAAAACGCCGTCCCCAGGGAGCTGTTCGCATGGGGGGCACAGCTGTTTTGCAGCTGCACCGCCCTCACTCCTCCCCAGCGGTAAAGCGCTGGCCGCCATTTTTCCCACCTCGCCCCCCTGAGCTGCAGTTTTTGGAAAAAGGCGCATTCCAGCCACTGCCGTGCGAACGGCAGCAGCTGGAAGACGCCATCCCTCCCCCCTTTGCCCAATCGACCTACCTTCTCTGCGACCGTCCAGCACGTCGCCGAGGCCTGGGGATACGCCCCCCTGCCCTGCGACTCCGGCGACGCGTCAGACAGTCACAGAGAAGGTAGGTCGATCAGACGACGGAGCTCCGTGGCGCCGTCTTCTCTTTCATTACCAGGACCGTTCGTGCGAACGGTCCCGGGGGGGGGTTGGGTCGGCGTCATGTACGACCCAACCCCCAGCGTGGCCGTGCGAAAACAGCCTTAGTAATCAGAATAGCCTTTTGGTTCCTAAAAAAAACCAATTAAAATCTTTAAGACTTTAAAAAATATATATATAAAACTCTTTATTCACCAGTGAGGTTAAGAGAAGTAAATATTTCTGTAAGTTACAGAAGATTTCAGATGAAGTTATGGGGAAAGTAGCAGTAAAACTGCCACAACACGAAAACCGAATGCCTATGCTATTAATAACTTCTTATAAATTTTCTCCTAAACTCCCTCTCTCTTTTAAAAAAAATCTAACTCTAAGTATCTATGTAAAGCTGCACATGACTGATTTTTTGATAGGGGGTCTTCGTAATTTCCTATTGCACATTTCCTTTTTTTCAGATTTCTATCAGCCAGAGCAGTAGCTTTCTTGCAACAAAATGACAGTTGATTAAGAAGGATCCTTGAGAGAAGATATCTTTTCAGAAAAGGATTATTTATTGTATGTCCAGAAGCAAATGGCATTCTAGAGGGATCACTGTAGAACTCATTGGGTAAGTAGAATCTGAAGGATGCTGGTAATGAGCAGACAGAGAATGGGTTTCTGTTTAAATACTTTCTTCACCAACTTTGGATGCACCTGATGCAAATGTAAACTGGCTCACTGATTCTTTGTTTTAGTCATCTCTTTTCATTCATCCATGGATTCACCCATCACTACCAATACATTTGTGGAATAATCAAGATAGTTACCTAGGCCAGAAGGCAGGATTGTTTCCCTTCTCACCACTACATACATCCACCTGTCAATCCACTTAAGTATATTCTTTTTAATGCTAGATACTGTTCATTGGAAACATGACTATATAATAACTATAATTAATTTCTAAAAGTATTTCTTACAGAATATGTATCAACATAAGCAAATATATATATTTCTGTAAGTTACAGAAGTTATATATATATATATATATATATATAACTTCAATCGTATTCTCATTTTTCCTTGTTAATTGTTAATTTTATTTTAAAAAATAATATGAGAAGTATGTTTTCCATTTTTCTTGAAATTCTTGATTCAGTCTCTTATTCAGAGTTCGTTAGCTTTGCCATTGTTGCATATTCCTTTAACTTATTTTCCCAGTTCTCTAGGCTGGGGCATTCTCCTGCCTTCCATTTCGTTGCAAATACCACTCTAGTCACTGTCCTTCTGAAATTCTTGAGATGTTCTTTGTCAATATGCCTAGCAGCACGGTCTTTGCAACCATAATACATTTAGTTTTAAAGATTTTTTTGTATTTCTGCATGTATGTCTTTTCAGAATTTTTTCACTGGTCTACATGATCACCACATATGATAAAAGGATCCATCTGCTTTGATACATCTGCTTTGATACATTTCGAGCATTTTCCTTTATTATTTCTATTTATCTGTTCAATGTTCTTTGCAGTAATATACCATCGATAAAACATCTTACACCAATTTTCTCCAAATGCTTGCAAGGCTGTAAATTTTATACCTTTCATCCATAAATATTCCCACTGTTGAAAAGATATTTGATCCACACATTTTGATGCAAAGTTTCTTGCACAATGCCTCAGTGTAAGAAACTGTGGCTTTTCAAATTCTGCTGATTTTTGGAAACAGGTTTGTTGAAACAAAAATACTTTCAGGGCAATTTCCACTTGTGAATTTCCACATTTATTTTATGTTTCCAGGAGCTCCTTTCCACACGGGACAATGTGAACAGCCACATGAGAGGAACCTGGACTATGTCAGCTCTCTAGGCCACAGTAGCTTCTTCTTGAATATGAGCCTACTTTGGCCTGATGAATGAGGCCGGATGCAATTTGAGTTCCTGCTATGTGGTCCATGGCTTGTCTTGTTATTCTAAAGCTGGGGAAGAACTAAGATCATACTGTTTTGTAATTCCACTAGTGGTGAGGCAGGAAGAGAATAAGCTTCACAGTTGAGTGTAGGAAGTGAACCTGGCCTTGCTAGTTGAAAGGAGAGCCAAATTAGTCGAGACTGCACTAATCACATGCCAAGCAGTTATGTTGGTCCAATTTTAAGAATAAAAAGCTGGTTAAAAGTTGTTAAACTTCCTGTATCTTACATCTCAGCAGCCCCTTTCTTCAAATGCTTTTCTTTTAACTTAGGTTTCCAGTATTGAACTCAAGGGTTCTCCACATGGGGACAAGCTTGTGTGGTTTCCCCATTGCTGGTGCAGCTGCTCATACAAGGCAGAGGGTTTATACATAGCAGGTTTTCCTGTTTCAATCTCCTGGCAATAGTAACAGTATTCAATTGCTTTTGTGTGTCTGTGTGCGCAGTAAAAAGGTCCATGACAGGTGTTCAGAAAGTTGGAGTAGTCCTGCAATAAGACTAGAAAACAAGCTGTTAACCACCATGTTAAATCTTTTTCTTGGTGGGATGCTGCCAGTGAAGATTAGATAGTAACTGCTTTTTTAACATGAGGAACCAGCATTTGTAAAAATAAGCCAAATTCAATTCCACTAGTGATGCTGCCGCTGCAAATGGAACCTGGGCGGTTTTGCATAAATGAATATTCAGTTGTGAGTCATGGGTTTGACTACTGTTAAGAGTTCCTGAAGTGCAGCAATGTGCAATCACTTCGTGGTGGTGGAAAGTGCTATCAAGCCACAGCAATTGCTTTATTTTATATTGACAAAGACTGGGAAATAATGGAGCAATTTGGATGAACATTCACAATGTTTAATGCTGACTTTCATAGACACAACCTCACGTATTAGAAAGTTGGATCCAGACCAAATTGTCAGCTTCTGCTGATGTCACCCTTCTTACCACAGATCCCCCTTATGTTCTTTCTCAAGGTCCCCTATACACAAGGAGAAGCATTTTGTAAAGATCAGTGGGTTACAGCAAGAGAGGAGAGCGAGGAAAATTTAGCCTGGATCTAACCAATGGTGGGATTCAGCAGGTTCGCACCACTTCGGCAGAACCAGTTAATAAAATGGTGCTTGTTAAATTATTAAATTAACCAGTTGTTAAATTATTTGAATCCCACCACCAGAATTGGTTGTTAAATTATTTGAACCCCACCACTACCCCTCAGTTTAAATTAGTCACTTCATTCCTGAGATGATTTGTCTTCATTCCTTATCCAGGTAGCACTGTCCTGAAGAGCTGCTGGAGTGAGTCAAGGTCTTCTGCTGAAAGGATGAGTGCAGAGAACAACATGTAAGTTCTAAAGAGATGAACTGCTCCACAGATACTCACAGGAATTATTTATGACTAGCAGGGCCCGGCCATGTGTTGCTGTGGCAATTTTCCTTCTCTTCACAGTCCGCAACCCACACAGATGTCCATTCAGGTCCAATGATCCCCAGCATAGCCTTTTGGGGTGGTCAAATGGAATCCCTCTTTCCCTTTTCAATTCATATTGTTATGTGGTGGTGTCTTGTTTTTTTAGTATCAGCACCAAAATTTCAGGGTATCATCTGGAAACTGTCCTTATGGTACCCCCAAAGTTTGGTGCAGTTTGGTTTAGGTTCAGTTATGGGACCCTCAGGGGTGCCCCATCCCCCCTATTCTTTGCTAAGGAGATGGGGGCTACCCTTTGAGGGTCCATAACTTTGGACCCCTTGAACCAAACTGCACCAAACTTGGGGGGTGCCATCATCTCCAGATGATACCCTGAAATTTTGGTGCCAATACATCCAAAAAAAATGCACCCCCTGCAGGAACATCCTAGAAATTTGCCCAAGAATTCTTTTGTTCTGCATTGGAGTTTTCTGCATTGCTGTCAATGGGGGTTGCAGGCTGTGGGGCACATTTGAAGGCACAGTCTCAAAGCTTTGTCTTCATCAGGAGATTGTTCTATGATGTACCCCCCCCCAAGTTTGGTGCAGTTTGGTTCAGGGGGGCCAAAGTTATGGACCCTCAAAACTGTAGCCCCCATCTCCTATTAGCTCCCATTGGAAACAATGGGGGATAGGGGCACCCCCTTTGGGAGTCCATAACTTTGGACTCCCTGAACCAAACCTCACCAAACTTGGGGGGTAGCATAAGGACAGTCCCCTGATGATACGCTGATATTTAGGTACCACTAGCCTAAAAACTGCGCCCCCTGCAGGCCAAAAATGGAAAACCACTAAAATACCCCAAAACGAACCCAGCATTTTGATGCCCTCCTGGGCAGCTGCCCACCTTGCCCAATGGGCATTATGCCAGTGCAGCCTAATCCATTTCACAAGGTTGTTGTAAGGATGAAATGGAGAAGAGCTTTAGCTGCTTTGTGTCCCCATTAAATAGAAAGGCAGGATATAAATGAAGTAAATAAATAAATAAATAAATAAATAGATCCAAGTGTTATCCAAGAATCCCACACAGCAGCTATACATTTTCCTAGCTGTGCATTCAAAAATAAAACAGAATCAACATTTTACAGTGGGGCTACTGTCCTGATGCAGAGAGATCTGGCCTCTTGAAATAGGAAGACCTGGTACATTATAGGAGCAACTTCAAAGTAGAAAAATGTTTCAGGGCTCCATCCCGGTACTGTGCAAGTCACATTGAGCACACACACACACACACACGATCTATCCCTATTCCCATGTTATATTGCATATTATGAATGTGGCTTCGTTTATTTTTATTGTACACTTATTCACTTGGTTATATTATTTTCAAACAATGTATTAAAATTTGATACTTCATCCTTTAATGCCATATGCCAATAGCAGTGGTGTAGTAGGTTTCTTTCTAGTTCATACACTGCATGCACATACAGCCTGCATGCACACTTGCGTGAAAAAAGGATCAGTGCACACTAATTTTCAAACAAACCCAGATACCAGTAACTGGATCAATGTGGGATTCCAGTTGCTTGCACAGCTGTACAGGCATTGAATATAACATAAAAATTACTTGACACATTATAAAGTAAAATCAACACTATACATGGATTTTACATACATTAACAAATGCAACTTGTTAACAGGGCTACTGTGTACAGGGTATACCTGACTGTCCTTTGTATTTGCATTGAGTATTCATTTAGTTGATTTCTACTCATGAGTAATTCTCATGTTAACAGTCAACAACTGTAGAGCTGAATATGCGATACAAACCGCATGTTTAACCAAGTACTCATCCACAGTTTCATTCATAAAGCGACCACACCTTGACTCTTACAAACAGATGAATCTGCATACAGACAGGACGCATGTGTGTTCACTGTAACACATAAACATGGCATCTATGGAGGGGTAAGCTATCAATATAGGGCTTTATGCATAGGTTGCATTGGAGCTTTGGGTCAGGGAATGAAGAATATTCTCACCTGAAGTTGTGTCAACCAAGCTGTCAACTATTGAGTAGTCTAACATTTCAATTTGTTTTCTTTTTAGATTCGATACCAAGTGTTTCCCATGGCCAAGCATCCTCATACCTACCGTATTCTCCATGCTCTGTCTTTTTATGTTGATAATGGTTTACACCAAACTCAGGAAAATAGGTAACAGATTCTCCTATTTCTTTTAGTTGAGCTGAGCTACAGTCCACCAACTGACTTTCCCACTGCATTCCTGACCAACAACATATTTATCACAGACCTTCTTATATTTCACAGAAAGGAAACCTTAAGATAGCTCTCTGAAATTCAGCAACTTCTGACTCTTAATTCACCATATATTTGGATTGCCACTATTCTATTTACATGGGTAAGATTCACCTCAGGTCCAGTTCCAAAATGGAGTAAATAATGCCCCCTGGTGCCATTTCCAGGCATGAAAACAGAAGTGCCTCTTCCCCCTGTAGTGCAGTACAGACCTGAAGCTGTCGGGCCAGCAAGTCTCATTGGGGGAACCTGGACATACCACACTAAACAATATAACATCTAGTTTGGCCTCTACCAAGAATGAACAGGAGCTGGCTACCTTTCTGCATAGTTTCTCAGAAGTAAGACCGTGAAGTTCAATGGAATTGACTCCCAAGAAAAATCCACATGGGATGTTTCAGCCAAGATGAAAACCCCCCAATCAATGTTTCATGCACAAAAAAAGGCAGTGCTCAAAATGCCTGATCGCCTTGAGCAGTGCCATGCCATCATTAGGTGGAATATGGGGAGCTGGAAGTGTCACATGTTCTTTTGTGCAAACCGATAAGGAATGACTCTTGTTTCTTACTGGCATTGTGCTGAGCTAAAAAGGCTTGTATTTTCTGTTTTAGATAAGAAGACATCTGTCCATAAAGCAAGAAGACGGCTTGGATTAAGAACAAAGAAACCCAACAATACACCGGAAGCTGGAAAGGAACTTTGTTCTCAGAAAATGCCAGCCAGTCAGCCTGCAAACATGTCTCTGTGGCTAAGGGAACAAATCCAGTCACAAATGGTACAGCATCCAAATGCACAAGTTAACAGCCAAACCCAAAAAGGCAAGTCCTCTGCTGAGGAAAGCAGCTTCTGGTGTCAAAAATTAACCTCATGGGAATGTTTCTTTGCCTGTATATGTAAATTTAGATCTGTTCCACACAGCACACAAAAAAAACCCTGCTTCTTTTCACTCTGCACACCCAAAATAAGAGGTCCGAGGAAGAGGTGGCTACTGGTTTGGTTCCAGACAGCAAAGGCGTTTTGTTCTCTCATCAGTTTCACCCTCCACTTGTGCCTGACATTTTGTGTGCTGGTGAAGGGATTCTCCTTGCTCCAGTTTGCTGAAGGTTGCCCCAGGATGTGTGCTCTGCAGGCTCCAATCTTGAGCACCATTTCAGACCGAAAAGTACATAGTTGTACTCAACTCATCCTGTCAGTTCCAGCAATATATAGTTTTCCTATTTATTTTTTTTAAAAATGAGGAACTATCTTTGTAGCTATGCAGACACGCATGAGAGAATCTTAGCTACTTGGAGAACTTTACCTCCCATTGAGAAACACTGAGTAGATCAACAAAAAACGAAGTGGAGAGCAGGTCTACCAGAGAGCTAAACCATTGGGTGGGAAAAATAAGATGCCTCCTGAGCTCTGCATTCTGCACAGCCAGGCAGGGGACATCTTGCAGGCACCTTAAGGAAAAAAGCTGCACTTAAGCGTTTTCAAAAAAGGACACCTTGAACTGAAATAAGGCAATTTGAGCACACCTTTTTTAGGTTCTCAGGATATCTTATTTGTGCTGTGTAGAATGGACCATAATGACTCTACTAAAATAGGAGAGACTAGTTGGTCTTATCTCCAGCCACATTCCGGTGCTGCTAATCCCTCTAGATTTAAGCCAAACCCTTCAGAGGCAACATGCCTGGCAAACCTCAGGATCTTGGATCATGGAGGCCTTGAGTTGTCTTCTGTTTGGCTGGTAGCCAGATCTTCCCTTCATCAGCTTCCTGTCAGAAAATGTAGGGCTAGAACTGAGAATATCAAGAACTAAACCTGAAACAAATAGCAAAACATATAGGCAGTGGTGGGATTCAGCCTATTCTCACCTATTCGGTAGAACCGAAAGCTAATTTTTTGTCTAGTTCAGAGAATAGTTGTAATCTCACCACCAAGTCCCTTCGGAGCCGGTGTTAAATTATTTGAATCCTACCACTGCATATAGGCTATGTGAATACCATTTAAGGAAAATGTCCCACTGAGCACAACAGAACTAACTTATAAGAGACCATGTGGATACATGGTAAATATATTTGGAACTTTCCTCTTCAGGCCTAGCAGAGACCAGTATTGGCATCTTGGATAGGCAGAAAATAAACCTGTTACTGCTATGAGGACGCAGTCTCAGTTTTTAGGTTTATTATCACAGTCAACAATTCTGAACTTCCTCACCTCAGTCTGACTGGACCATCTTCCCTGGCCTTCATCCTTCTTATCTGCCATCAGATCAGATCTTGAACTGTACATCCCAGCTCCCAGTCTTAGGCCTAGCTAATTGTGAACAAATTTTATATGCATTCCCTGCGATCATCTGCAAGTTGCACAGATACCTGCTACGGTTGCTGTCCTCCAAGTGGGGCCTGGAGTTCTTTTTCAGAATGTCAAGGGATCTTCAAACTACAAAGTTCAGTTCCCCTGGAGGAAGTGGCAGTTTTGGAGGGTGGACTGCATGAAGTCACATCACTGCTGAGTTCCCTCCCCTTCCTGAACGCCGCTATCCCCAGGCTCTGCCCTACAAACTCCAGGAAATTCCCAAGCCAGAGTTGGTAACCCTAGTCCCTGCTGAGAAAAATATTATCTCCCTTTTCTCCACACTGGCCACGTGCAACAAGCTCCCTCCTCTCCCCTTACAATGTACTAAACAAACATTCCAACCTCTATAGCCTATATAAATGCAAAATTCCACTTATGCTCTTGCAGTAGTGGCAATGTCTACATTAAATCTAACCTCCAGATGTCTCATTTCCTTCTGTTTATCTCAAATACCTGAATTTCTATTGAGATATTGTTTGCTGTTTGCTCATAGGTAGCTTCTCAGAACTCTCCTCTCACAGTGGACAGGTAATCAATTTTCAGTTCCATCTTACATGATTCCACCTTAAACTGAGATACCAGTACTACTCTGATTACTGTAGCAGTACCTTGCTTCAGCAAAATTTGGGAAGATTTCGATACTGAAAGCACCTCTTTGTTCTTTAAAATAAAAAGAGAAAAATTTACTATCCTCTATAGACAGGCAGGCAGACAGGCAGTTAGACAGATAGACAGATATCCAAATAGTCAAACATTCAGATAATCTTCTGATTATAAATATCAGTTATGCAGAAATTAAGCTACAATATGAACATACAATGGACTTCCATTATTAGGAAGTTTTAGCAATCAAAGTTCAAATAAAGAGAATTTCGTTGTGTACTTTAAAGGCAGAAAGATTAAAGCAATTTCCAACTTCTTTAAATATTCTATGGATATTCCTGGATCAGGCTGTACTTGGTTTCTTAAAAACTTTTCATTAAGGAGCAAAGTCAGCTTTTTCTGCATATTTGGCATATGCGTATGCAAAAACTTACCTTGTCTATCCGCAGCTTGGTTTTGCTGCTTTTGTGATTAGCATGAGCCACTAGGTTTGTTATTAAATATCATAATGAAACGATGTATAACTAGATGAAAAACAAGCACAAGCTTCTGCTTTATACTGAATTGGTGCTTTAAGGTCAGTACTACCTGCTTGGACTGGCAGTGATTCTCCAGGGTCTCAAGAAGACCTTTCATACCACTTGATCCTTTTGACTGGAGAGGCTAGCAACTACGTAAACCTGGAACTTTCTGCATACAAAGCAGATGCTATAATACTAAGCCACAGCCACACCATGAAACTAATTAAACATCAGGTACTGGGAAGTACAAGTCCATTGCTATGGACCTGATGTGTGTACATATGGGCCTATTTGAGCATGTGAGAATCATCTGTAATCAGCAAAAGGTTAGAAAGAGGTACTTGTGACCATATTTTCTCTAATAAAATTGAAATGTACAGGTATGTGAAAATGATGAGGTTTTTTGGATCATATGAAGTTAATTACACATACAGCTGTGGATCTGTATCAGTTTGCCACATTCAAATAGACAAAGACAGTTTTTAATTTGTTTTCCTAAAAGTAGCACCAATCATAGCATTTGTACAGTGTTTTATGAGTATTTGAAGAACTGCACATGCATCATCTCACTAATCCCTTCTATTCTGTAAAGTGGGTTAGTTATACTCCCTAAATTGAAATTGTGAATTAAGGAGGGTTGGTGCCAAGAAAGAAAAGATTACTGAAGGCCCTCCAAGGAGTTAATGAAATTTGAACCAGGGAATTGGCAAGTTTAGCTACTACATACGCTTCATCGGTATAACCTTTTGGACATGGAGAGTATTACATTTGTACTGTGATTTCATTCTGCTAAGCTTGGCTGAAAGTTGATAATGCCCTCGAAAATTTGAATTTTGGCTTATTTTTCAGCATTCTGATTCAGATGATGTCAATTATACAACCATTGCCTTCCCAGTTCACAAGCAAGGTACCAGCACAGTTGGTGGTTATAGAGATTAAGAAGAAAAAATGAGAGTCAAGGATGTGGATCCACAGGAAAGAAAACTGAATTTCTGGCTATACTATTGTTGTTCAGTTGCTTCCTCTTCAATAGATGACATAAATCCCATCTGTCACCCTGCAAAAGACTTTAATTCTATTTCAGCTTTTCAGCAAAAATTACTATACCTATTTTAATCCGCTAATCTCTTTTTATTCATGCCATTGCAATGGAAATTATCCAAGGAACAGGTTTTGTACCCTTTGCAACTTACATCATGTATATTGAAGTATACTGAAACACATGCTGTACATGACTGACATGTTGTGATAACATAGGATATTAATAAAGTGTCTTTGTGGCAACAGGAAGAATCAGCAAATGTTAAATATGTATATAGGGCAATGAAGGAGGAGCAGTGTATCTTAAAGGAAACCTCAAGGGAAATAGAGAAAAATGTGAGTCTATTCATTGTTGACGAGAAGTGGTGTGGAGTGGACTGAAGATCTTGCTGACCTGAATTTCACATACTGTTTAAAGATAAGCAGTTGGGTCTTTGCTTGAAGGTTCCTGATTTCATAATAACTTTTTGTATATGAAGCAGTTTTATTATACGTAGGAACGGCCAATGCTCTAAAACAGAAGACATAGATTTTAAGTCAAATATTAGGAAAAAATTCAGGTTCATTAAGTACATTGAGATCTGTTAAGTCCTTTATTGTGTGCGTGGGAGGAAAACTGTAAACCATCCAATGGCAAATATATCAGTTTAATAGCTCTGAAAAGTAATTACCAGAAGGAATACTGCTTTACAATTTTATTACGCACAGTGTTTTGTTTAAAAATAATATTATTTTTAATTAATGTTATTTAAAATTTCTCTATGTACATTTACAAGTGTAATTCAAAGCAGTTTCCAAAGAATATAAAAACATATAAAACAAAAAAGAACACAATTGCATGTATTAAGTCTATTGGCAACCATATTAAAATATTCAGCAATAAACAGCCAGTAGTATGAAAGTTTGATGCTTATCTCATATCAGACTAACTCATTACTTTTGGAGATCTCCAAAGCCAGATAAAAAGAAAAATCCCAAAAAATTACAGAGGGCTTGGAGGAAAGAAGAATAGAAATTTCTCTGGCCAAATATTATTAAGTGTTAAGAATTCTTGGTCCTCTGCATGATGTGAGGCCTGCTGATGTCATAGTAACAGCAGTACTAGTAGTAGTACTTCCCCATGCTGGGAGGAATTGTATAATTCATTATCTATGTGTGCAGTCATAATCATGTGGCTTTGCAGGGAGGAATTATTCATTAAAAAATGAAAATAAAATATATGCTAAACACAAAATACAGCTGAGAGTACCAGACTACTGTTTCCCATCCCTAATTTATGTGTGTAGCAGTTAACACTACTGTTAGTTTTAGAAATGCCTGCATGGACAAAAAGTCCAAGAAGAAGTCATCAAATGTGTCAGCTACTGGTAGCTGTGGGCCCTGGGTTTTCAACCTGCAGTTCAGAGAATAAGCCCTGGAACTTGAGTTTCAGGGTCAACGCTTGAGACTGAGCAACCTTCCGCAGCACTTTTCTTCTTGTATATTAAAGTGCCCAGAATTTGGCCACACAAGATCTTGTGCATGAAGATACACAAGTGGAAATGCAATAAATCTGACAGTACAAGTGGCCAACTCAATCTTTTTCTTGCATTGTAACTTGCACAAAAACTCTAGTGCAAGCAGAAAATTTGTGTCAGGTGCTTTCCGCACACACGTGGAAATGTATCTCCACTGGCATGAATCATGCCGGTGGAGGCTCAGGGACCATTCACACGCTAGCATGTGAGCGGCCCTGACTTTCAGCCCAAGAGGAGCCACCTCTGGTCGCCCCTCTCCACTCATGGTCCTGTCCAGCGTCGCTCTGGAGGGCTGCAGGGACCCGCCCACGCTGCCCTCTGATCTCCAGGGGTCGGAGGGCAGTGTGGGCGGGTCTCTGCAGCCCTCCAGAGTGATGCTGGATGGGACCGTGAGTAGAGGGGAGGGGGAAAGCACCGTCTTCCCGCCGGTGCTGTTCTCACCGCGCCAACGGGAAGACGGCGCTTTGCAAAAACCTCGCTCATTAAGCGAGGTTTACAGCAGCGGCTTCATGCTGCTCCCGGGCAGCTGTGCAAACAGCAGCCCAGGGACTGCGTTTTTGCCATCCCTGGGCTGCTGTATATCACCTGTGCGGAAAGGGCCTCAGATCCAATCCAGAGTTTGGTGAGTACTTGAACAGGAATTTTTCTGAGGATACTATATTTACCACTTTGCGTTCCACAACAGAAGAAAGGTAGAATCTAATGGCACAATTTGGGAAGGTGGCGGGCAAAACAGCATCAGGGAGTTGCAGAGGGCTATGCCAGCATCTTTACCTCCTTTGCTGGCATAAAGGGCACCCTGCTGGTGGAAAGGGCAAAGACGCTGATATCTGTTAGGGCTCAGCCTGGTCTGAATGGGAACCCCTGGGAGGAAGACTCAGATAGAGAAGAGGGGGCAGTGTTGGTTCCAGATTCTCAGGCACTACCTGTAGATGCAGAGACTGAGCAGCCAGAAGTTCCTGCAGGAACAGGTTCCCAGGCTCAGGCAGAGCATTCAGGCTGGGATCCACAGCCAGGTCCAAGCTCTAAGAGTCCTTAGCAAGAACTAAGCTCTGAGACTCTTCAGCCCCTTGATACAGAGCCAGAGGGAACACTGACAACTCCCTCACCCCACCCGCTGTCTCCAGAGCGCCAGGAGCAATGCAGGAGGAGACTATGTGCTAGCTTACAGCAAAGGAGATGCAGCAGGAGGTTAGCAGCTATGGGGCATGCTGGAGTAGATGCAGAGTCTTTTTAGGCTAGAGCAGGGGTAGGGAACCAATTGGCCATGCTGACAGAGGCTGATGGGAATTGTAGTTCCTGAACATCTGGAGAGCCGCAGGTTCCCTACCCCTGGGCTAGAGCCAGACTAGAGTAACCCAGCTGCAAGAGGTTATTGCACAAGGGAATGGGACGCTGGCTATGAAAGAGACGTTGCAGCTGAGCTAGCTTGTGGCAGCAACATTGTGGTTTAGTTTGCAGGTTACTGTTTCTTGTCTTGTCTTATCTTGATTCCTTGCTCTGTGCACATTAAACATCTGAAGTGTGTGTGTGTGTGTGTGTGGACCTGTTTACGACAGTATCTGGGTGTCCCACAGCTCCACAACAGTGAAACCTGGAAGTGGATGCTGCCGTGGACATACACTGGTGTCCAAGTGAATGCTGTCATGGGTGGGCAGGCAGAGTGTTCCCTGGGGGATTGCTGAGAATACTGTGGCACAGGCCTCGGAGTTATGCCAGATTTCATTTTGGGCTATCAAGGGCTTTTTAGGCAGCTATTTTTTTCTTTTCTGCTGCCTCCCCATGCCACCTGAAAGCCATCTAGAGGCGGTGTGGCAGCACAGCAGAGACACTGTCCCTTACCACCAGATCCCTGTGGATTGGGCTGCATATGTGATAAATTAATAAAATGTTTGTCCAAAAGGAATATTTTAAAAAATAGCATCAGGGCCTGTCTTTTAAGTGAAGAATAGCTCAATGATAGGTGATTGGCTCATAAATAAGTGTATACTGACCAATTCAATGATGAAATAGTAGCTGTTTGCTCCATGGGGAATGTTTTCAACCCTCAAAGGGGTAGGAAGTACTTATCATTGAAAATTAGGGGAAGAAATCAGGAGTAACATCTAGGGAGGAGAATCCTGACAGCTGAACAGACTAGGTATTCAGATGAATCTTACAGGATGAATTTCAAATAGTATTTGAAATTATGTGGGCACCAATTATGTATGCACTATTTCTGACAGGAAAAAAAGGTAGCTGAATTGCTTGCAGGATAGCTTGGTAGAAAACAAGCTGGGTTTTCCTTGGAAGAGCTCAGAGCCATGGAAAACACTTGTTTGCAGGTTTTTATATTTCACTAATATGGTTTGATCCAGTTAAAACACATGCACACCAAGATTTATATGTTATTCTACAATATAATTTTCAAGCCACATCGTGAAAATAAAATACATTAAAAGCTGAGCCTTTGCTATTTCTCTTGGAGCTCCACTGACTACAGAAAGGAAATTCCACCTCTTTTCCCTCTGAGATGACTTGAAGCTTTCCCTCAAACAAACCAGACCTTCATAGCTGAGCTCATTGCTTTCCTTATTCCCCCCTCCAAATAATGCTTATTGCCTTTATTAAAGAGCCAGAAAATGGCTTAGAAAGGCCAGCTGTGATGTCAGATCCAGAATGTAATATTGTTTGAAATTAAGTGGGCACCAAATAAACAGATAGCACTTTCCCTTAGCTCTCTCTCTTGAATTCTTCCCTTCCTGATTTTGGACTACTATTCAAGAGCAGACTGATCAGCTACTTACACTAGAATGAAGGATAGACAACTTCACAAGTCTCTATCCTTGTGCCTCAAGTTCTGAGCCACAACATCTGGCCTTTTCTTAATGCATGTCTGCCAGTGAAAAAAGTAGCATTTTTTTTACTGAAATTGGGAAAAGGCTGTGAAATCCACAACATGCTTAAATGCCCAAGACTGATGGTACTGGGGTAGTTCAGTGTCAGGGTATCTCAGTATTACATCAGCATGGAACTAAGGATCATTCCGCACATACAGAATAATGCACTTTCAAACTTCTTTCAGTGCTCTTTGAAGCTGTGCAGAATAGCAAAATCCACTTGCAAACAATTGCGAAAGTGGTTTGAAAACGCATTATTTTGCATGTGCGGAAGGGGCTTAAGTTACCATCCAATGCCTTACAGAACAGGATTCTCCTCCTCTCTGGGCTTTTCTGGCATGCCCATTATGTTTATTTAAGGTTTCTACACTGGCACAGCATAAGTAGGGAGCCATAGTGCTTCTTCGAACATGCTGGTGTTATTTCATAGCCCCACTGTTATATCACTGTGTTATGCTGATATATTTGCATGTTTTAATGGTGAAAGGACTTTGTTGCCAATCAAACACTTTTCAGAATAGCTTTATTTTATTTTATTCACAAAAAAATATCCTGCCTTTCTGCT
Source organism: Sphaerodactylus townsendi (assembly GCF_021028975.2). Classification (NCBI taxonomy): domain Eukaryota; kingdom Metazoa; phylum Chordata; class Lepidosauria; order Squamata; family Sphaerodactylidae; genus Sphaerodactylus; species Sphaerodactylus townsendi. The sequence goes on from NC_059429.1 coordinate 88,033,973, forward strand.
TTCACGAGGCCTTCCTATGTTTGGTTCCTCAAATTATGCTGTCAGTCTATTGAATTCTGAAGATAAAACTTCAGTAAGGCCGTTTCCGCATGGCGGCGGAAACGGCTGGGTAGGCTCATTAGCGCCAGCCGACTTGAAGACGCTTGGGACCAGTCTCGCGACGACGGTCCCGAAGAGGCGGACGCCGGCGCCGCTGAGCGCCGGCTCGCCGACCAGTTGTAGCCCTGTAGCTCCGGCGCATCTCTCGGTAGGCCCGACACGCCCCCTGGCCCTGTGCGCCTGCTCCAGTGGCGCAGGCCAGGGCGTATCCCCAGGCTCTCGGCGACGCGACCGGAGGCCCATAGGGACAAGGTAAGTGCCGGGCGGGAGTGGCAGCGTGAAGCCGCTGGCCGCTTGTGCTCGGTGAAGTTTACACGGGCGGCAAGGATTCTAAAAGAGCGCTTCCCAGCTTTGGGAATACGCCGGCAAGTGGGGTCGGCCGGTCGGCGCATAAGGGCGGGCTGCTGCTGCGCTGCCAGTAGGCTGCGCTCTCTGTGCGCTTAATCGGCGGCCTGGAGACGGCGTTTTTACCGTCTCCAGGCCGTCATTTTCTGCCCGTGCGGAAACGGCCTCTGTCTGTTAGAAAACTTCTGGTAGCAGTAAAAAGTAGTAGAGATTCAACCCAGGAAAATGTATCTGTTGCAGTTTTGCACAGACTACCCAAATGTAAAAACAGCATTTTGTGTTCATTTCAAATGATTCAGACAACCACAGTTGGTCAATCATGAGCGAAATGCCTAGAGCATAGAATAATGCAGAGATTTAGAGACCTGTGTAACAAACCAGTTTCCACTGCCCAGTAAACTGAGTTGCTGTCCCTGTAAAATTACCAGATGATCATGTCTTTACATAACCTTTACATAACCTTGGTACATCTTCTCACTGCTTTTGTAGTAAAGGGAAGATCTTGGTGCCAAAGACCTCTCTCCTTTATGCTCACTAGAGGCATAGGAGTCAGCCTTCTCCCTGTGTGATCAGGTAATCCTAAAGGGTCAGCCTAACTCCTGCTTTTACTTCTTATCTTGAAATTAAACATTTGCACCCCCTTTTACTGCTGGCTTATTGTCTTTTAACAAGACTGTATAAAGTGATGTACAGTTTCTTCTAAACTTTTCAATATAAGCTGCAGCTCAACACAAATTTACCCTAAGATCTTGTTTAAAAACTTCAGGCATTAGTTGCTGTCACAGTCCTGTGTGTCTGATAATTGGTTTTTTAACAGACTGTACAGGAAAGCAATGATGTTTGAGAGTTTATGTGATTGCAGGCAATAAGATGATAGCTCAATGCTAGAAGATAACAGCCTTTTAAGAACCAGTTATCTGCCGTAATATTCATGACCTCGTCTTATCACAGTGGATTTTATGGCTAAAATTTCCTTTCACTGAATTGTCATTCAATTGAATTCACCAGTATTACTTCTTAAAAACTGCTGCTAACTGCTACCTCAAACCATATCTTGGGTTTTGACCAAAACCACACATGAATTTCAAAGTACAAAAATTGGATAAAAAAAAATCTTTTCACACAGCCATCAATCTGTTCTGAGACCTAGTACTAATTAATTACAGATTGTATTTCTGGTTTTCGCTTGCAAGAAACCTGACATTCACACATTTAGACCTGTCTTTCTGTTTTGCACATCTGCACAACAAAAGTGGGAAGACGACTGAGAAAAACAATTTAATTTTTTTATTTTTTTATTTTTTTTAAGCTTTTATACCGCCCCATCCCCGGAGGGCTCTGAGCGGTGTACAGCAAAAAGAAAACAATGTAAATACTTAAAACATTTTAAAAGCAGCGACAACCATAAAACATTCCTAATAAATATAATAATTTACAGTAAAATAGATGGCATTCAATAATCTACTATTGTAATCTCATCCCCTCCCCCCCCCCAAAAAAAAGGGCGTCCAGCATTCTAACTCTTAAAAGTTCCCTCCCCTTCCAAAAGGGAGGAAATGGCGAAATTGAGATGGCAGCTAGCCCAGATGTCAGGGCCCGCCCAAGTATCAACAGTATCAGTATCAGGGCCGGGCCAAGGGCGGGGGCACTATCAACGGCTGGGTACCTCCAAAGGCCCGGGCGGAACAGCTCCCGCCTTTACAGGCCTGCAAGGAACTCACCAAGGTCCCGCGAGGGCCCGGACAGTTGGAGAGGAAGCAGCTGCTCCACCAGGTCACCGGGCCAGAGCCGTAAAGGCTTTGGCCCGTGGTGGAGTGCTTTCAGCCGTATCATCGAGGCCAGGGACCATCAGTGCAAATTGGCCTCAACCGGATCAGAGAGGCCGCGGCGGGGACGACATGGGGCGTGATGCGCGGTCTCGAAGATACCGATGGTCCCCAGGCTGCGTGAAGGCCCTTTGAAGGTCAGTACCAACACCTTGAAGATGATCCGAATTCCACCGGGAGCCAGTGCAGCTGGCGTGAAAGTATAGGCTGAATATGTAGCCAGGTGGCACTACTCTCGCAAGCAGGCGTGCTGCCGCTGCGTGCTGGACCAGTTTTAATCTCCCGATCAAACGCTAAGGAAGGCCCGCTGAGAGCTGAAGCCATACAATAGTCCAAATCTGGAGATGACCGCTGCGTGGATCACAGTGGCTGTGGGTCCTGCTTTTGGGAGAGGGAAGGGCTTCAGCCGCCGGGCTCCTGACGTAGAAGATGGAAAAAGCAGCCCGGGGTTGTATGGGCCACCTGGGCCCCCATATTCGACAGAGATGAATCCAGGTGGGACTCCCCAGGTTGCTGCACGGAGAGGGGGTCGGTACTCAAAGTGGCTTCTCCACACCGGGCGGCTGGAAAGACTCTCCCCACGCCAAGCTTCAGAGGATCTCCTCGCCTCTCGATGGGTTCAGTTTTCAACTCTGCTCTTGTCGCTAAATCCAACCAGCTTTAATCACTTTCCAAACAAATGCTTGTAGAGCCACAGAAGCGTATGTGGCTGCTCCTCCATCAACAGAACGAAGCGCTGAGTGTCATCTAAGGCGCACTGATGACATACCAGCCCGAAACTCCGCACTGCTTTAGCTGAGCAAGTGGGTCGCATATAGATGTTAAATAGCAGCGGGATAGTAGTGCACCCCTGGGCACCGGGCCGCGAGATTGAGCGGGCACTTCCGGGAGGCTTGATCCCCAAGCACCTCACTTTGCTGACTCCGGCCCCAGAGGAACTGGCAGATGTAAATCCATTGAAGCTGACAGTGCCTCGCAGACTCCAGAGGCAAGCCAGGGCGGTGGGTCAAAAAAGTCATGATCGACCGACGCCCAAACGCCGCGCGTGAGATCTAACAACACCAGCAGCAGCTCGCATCCGCCTCGGTCAAGCTGAATACGGAGTGTATCTGTGACGGCGACGAGAACAGTCTCCGTCCCATGCCCAGCACGGAAGCCGGACTGGAAGGGGTCGAAAGCCGATGCGTCATCCAGAAAACCTTGAAGCTGCTCCAGCACATCTGAGTTCGGCTTTAAAGTAGGCTCAACAGCATTGGTGTGTGGTGTGGGGAGCAATAACAGTTGAACCAGTATTAAATATTAGATGTTTGCAGTTAGATAATAGGTTGAGAAGTAAGGAGAGTGAAGGCTAAGGACAGACAAATGGGTAACATTGATGGGGCAGCATTGTCAATTGACACTGTTTTTCAAGAAAAAACCCCCGACTTCAGTTGAGTGAGTGTGTTAAGTGCCATCAGGTCATTTCCAACTTATGGAGACTCTGCGAATTGATATCCTCCAAAACATCCCATCATTAATAGCCTTTCCCAAGCCTTGCAAACTAAGGGCCGTGGCTTCCTTGATTGAGTCAATCCATCTCCTACTGGGTCTTTCTCTTTTCCTACGGCCTTCCACTTTTCCTTGCATTACTGTTTTTCAAGTGACTCTTGTCTTCTCATAATGTGACCAAAGTACCATACCCTCAGTTTAGCCATTTTAATTTCTAGGGAGACTTCAGACCTGATTTGCTGTATAACCTACTTATTACTCTTTTTTGGTGGTCCTTGGTATTAATAAAACTCTCCTCCAACACCACTTCAGTTAGAAGAAAACTTTTTGAATAATACAAAAACCTGTTTCCACAATCCTAAGGTTCTTGCATAGCAGATTAGATTGACACATCATTCCCCTCAAGATTTGTAAAATCACTCAGGCTGTTATATTTGAATGAGAGTGTAAAATAAACTAGAGATTGGGAAGGGGGGTTGCCTAGTCACAACAATGTACAGGGAATGGGATTGTTCTTCCATCTTTTCGGCTAGTACTACCTGGAAGTCCAACCTGACACCTACAATGGTCCAGTTAATTCCAGAATGATTAAAGACATTACAGGCCCAGAAATTTCACTTGAGTAGTTCACAGCTGTTCAACTAAGGATGTATCTAAAATCGCTGGACTGAAAATCACGGTATTTGAACTGTACCTTTGTGCACAATATTTTCTTATGAGGCAGGACTGCAGCTAGCATCCTTGCTAAAATAGGGAGGAGAGAATGAAGAATAAATTGGTCAGTGACATACTTCCACATACACTTTCCTGCTTTCATGATTTCTGCAAGCTATGGAGAAAGTGTTAGGATCTGGGACTGACATTAACATATATTAAAGATGATCAGAGCATGAAAAAATGATGTGGCTGAGAAAGGCATCAAGTACTATAGACTTAAAAAACCTGGGGACCCCTAAGCTCTAATGTAACAAATTGCTTTGGAAAGGTGCTTGGGTTAAGGACTGCGGACTATGCTACAGTGTATAGCTTGTACTGTCTGTTGCTATATAGGATCCTACTATGTAATGTTTGCATAGTTTCATGCATCATGTTAATTGCTTGTGCTTTTTCTCTGCTCTGTTCAGATTTCTGCTTGGTGCCAGACATCTGCAATCCAACTCTTATTGCATTATTTATTGGATGTCCCATAGTGTTGATTGTATTGACTTACGTCTTACAGGGTGTAAGCTACCTTGAGTCTCAGTGAGGAAAGTAAACGATAACTAACATTAAAAATATTATAATATTATAAAATACAACCTTTGGATTTTGAAAAAGTCTTGGTCAAGTTTCCAAATAATGCAATACTCTCCAATAGTTTAATCACAAAACAGTTTATTCTTACATAGGTCATAAGATGTTACAAGAGGGTCCTTTGTTACCAAGTGAGCAGGCTACTAACGACGCATGAAATCAAGTGAAATAAATGCAAAATATAGGACATCTAGAAAAATAAACCTAAATGTGCATTCGTAGATTATTGGGACTTTTTTTTACCATTCTAGAAACAGGTCTTGGAAAGTAAGGGTAACAACTTCAAGTTATTTATTTCAGAACAGGACAGTGTTATACTTGCAACCAGATGAAAGAGTTTGTTTTTAAATACATAACTATTTTGCTTTTAGCCAAACAATTCATTACCAAATTAACTTAATAAGTTACTGTATTTCAACACAGGTAAATGTATTACATATCTTAACAGAAGACATTAGTTTCTTTGAGTAGCTAGCTACCACAGAAATATCCCATAGGCAGTGGTGCAAAAAGCATAGTTTGAATCATGTGACATGAATTATTTACAATACTATTACCACGGAAAACTTTCATAGTACCAATTAAAACTTCTGTGATGGAAATCCTTCTGTGGACAGAAACACTCCGGTGGCTCCACACACAGTCTATGTTCTTGAAATGTGAAAAATACATGAATGGTGCAATGTGACAGGCAATAGTTGCAGAGAGAGCACAGCCTTGGTACAGCAGCTGCACCACTTCTTAAGTGACCTTTTCCTCGTGGAAGTAGCATATGCAGGTTAATGGACTATGCCACCAATTTTTCCAGTTTATGTCTATGCCAGAAAATGGTGTGTTTCCTAACCAGAAGGGCTCAGGAGGCTGACTAAAGCCAGCCCTTTCTCCAGGAATGCCCCTTTGGCATGAGTGCTGGCTCCCGCACCAGAGGAGCACTGCCACCTTGGCTGTGCCGGTGGTCAGGCATCATGAAGTCACATGGCTCACCAACACCAGCGTAAATGCCTCTGTGATGGTGTAAATACAAGTGGTATTTATGGCAGCATTGGTGGCACACTGCCTCCTATGCAGGGGTGGGATTAAAATAATTTAACAACCAGTTCCGGTGGTGGGATTCAAATAATGTATCAACTAGCTGTTTACAAGCACCATTTTAACAACCGGTTCTGCCGAAGTGGTGCGAACCTGCTGAAACCCACCACTGCTCCTAAGCAGTCCCCCACCCCAGATGATTGCACTGTAAGTTATTAATCACACTGATCCATCAACTTAAATTTTCAGCCAGAGTTCACAGGTACCCAATGTATTCAATATGAGAATAAGAAAATGTATCTATGACTAGCCTTCTTCAAATAAGAGTTCACAGTCTGTCTCTTCCTACCCAGGTTTGCCTACTGCTGAATGATCTCTGATTCACAATGCTGATGAGTTGTTGAGAACATATAAAATTCTGCACACAGTCATAGAATCATAAAGTTGGACGAGACCTCAAAAGCCATCAAGTCCAACCCCCTGCAATGCTGGAATACTTAATGTACTTAATCAGTGAGGCTCCCAAATATTTATATTTATGTCCTTACCTAGTGATTTCCAAATGGTGGGGGAAACTAATGACTCTTACACCTTTCAGTCTTTCCCCAAAAAGGACAGTTTTGTCAGAGGCAGGTTTTTCCCCCTCATCATAATGCTGTCACAACAGGAGAAGCTTTAGCTTTTAAAATGTCACTTTTTATCCATTTTTGAAGGCCTACGAACACTGTAATTCTGACAGCACTAATGAAAGACCAGGACAGGAGGGAGTCCCAGGGTCCCCCAAAGGCAGATCCTTAATGCTAATGGTATGATGCAATTATGATGGGAAGCTGATGCAGATCAGAAGGGAGAATTCACGTTGTATCTTGTACGAAATCATCACGTCAGCATGCTGTAGTGGTTAGGAGCGACTGACTCTAATCAAGAGAACCAGTTTTGATTCCCTTCTCATCCACATGAAGCCAGCTGGGAGAACTGGGGCAAGTTACAGTTTCCTTAGAGCTCTCTCAACTAGGATTTTCAACCTCCAGTTGATGGCTGGAGATCGCCCACTGTTACGACTGATCTCCAGGTGACAGAGATCAATTCACCTGAAGAAAATGGCCACTGTGGCATTATACCCCATTAAATTCTCTCCCTTCCCCAAACCAGACCTTCCAAAGGCTCCACCTCCAAAATCTCCAGGTATTTCCCAACCCAGAATTGTCAAACATATCCCTGCCTACCTCACAAGGTGCTTCTTGTGTGGAAAGGAAGGGATTGTGATTGTAAGTCTCTTTGAGACTCCTTAAGATAGAGAAAAGTGGGGTATGAAAACCAACTCATCTTCATTATTCTCTAATAAACTCATTTTAAGCCAGGGCTTTGAAAGATAAATGGAATAAGCCTGATTTGGGCAGCAAGGCATGTCAGTTGAAATTACATGTGGGTAGTTTTTCAACGCTAAACCCTCAAGTTTCTTCTCTATAATGGTCTATTGAGTGGAGAGATTTATTTCAGTCCTATACATGATAAGGCTGCTATTTTCTTTGCCCTCTACACAAGTGTCAAAGTCATTTTTGGCAGGGGTGTACCACCCAAGGGAACATATGGGGTCAAATGTCCCCAGGCTGTGGCCATTAGTTATGTGGGGGTGATTTTTCATACCCCTCCTCCTTCCCCCCGGGTGCATACACTAACTTCAAGACCTGGTGGGGTTTTCATACCCCACTTTTCTCTACCTTAAGGAGTGAGGAGCCTGTAGTAGGCTCACCAGCTCAAAATGGCACTGGAGGAAGTACTGGCAGTGGCTGCCACAGCTGGCAAACCCACTACAGTCTTACCAGGTCAGATCAGGAGTGCGGTGGGTGGTTGCCTGGACTGGTGAGCCCTCAGCAGGCTTGCCAAACCTGATTGGGAGTGTGGGGGGACACCTGGAATGGCAAGACCACAGTGGGCTCGCTAGGCCGGGTGAAGAGCGAGCGGGGATTGCCTCAGTGGCTTGTGGGCCTGGTGAACCCTCTCAAGGTGCTGGATCTAGACCCCAGGCCATGTGTTTGACACCCGGAACTAGACTAGTCAGACTCCCAGATTACAAGCTTGCAATAATCATCAGCCAGTGACCACTACCTATTAACCACCACTCTTCTAGAGTACTCCTGATTCAGTCACTGTATTGTCATAAGGCTGGTAGAAATCTTTCAGGCTCCCCAGTTGCATCTGAATCCCAGTAGCTGATAAGGTGCTCTGGGGAGTGTGAATCAAGATAGTGGTTTTCCGGCTGCAGAGGCTCCCATTGGAGAATTGCCTCTTGAGGTTGGACTGGAGGCTCCCACAGCAGGAAAAATAGTGTAGAATATCATGAAGCAGATGTCCACTGAAGAACATGTAAATCCATGGATTGCAACAGCTGCTGAGGCTGCCCAGCAACATGGTGATGGTAAAACTCACATCACTGGACTCTGAAAACAAGAGGCAAAGAGACACAGGTGACTTTTTTTTCCAGATGCATTTCAATAAAAATGTGTATCAGGCTTGGTGTGGGGAAGTCATGTACATCTGTAGTTTAGGTGGGTGTCTATGCGCTATGAGTCTGAACAGTTGTGGCTTCCTGGTACATGGATGTACATTTATGTGCAATAATGACCACACATATAATTTTTACCTTTTTCCAGTATAAAATATTTTCTATTTAGGAAATGTCTAACGCATGAGACAAATGTAAACTATGAGCTATATTAGCCATTCTTAATCCTTATACTAATGGAGGCCATCAATTTTGGCATACTTATCTGCCAGCTGTACTGCTAAGAAGTAATTTCCTTTCAAACTGATCAAGGCTCTTCTGGCCCTTTCATCCACCATCTTCTGCAGTTTGCAGAGCAACACCTGCTGGTTACTGCAGCCTGGAGAGGGTGTGGATGACTGGGGGAAACTGCAGCTCTCTTCTGTCTGGATTCAGTTCCACTTTGAAATGCACATGATCCATGTCGCAACCTGGCAACCTCATGCTGCATTTGGAACCAGCATTGTTCCAATAAAGCTTGTTTGTTTGCTACCTCTTTGAATCATTTTGCATCTGTGCAGGACTCCCTTCCACTGAACAAGGAGCTTGCTTTGCTGGAGCAACATTTGCTCCTGCTGAGGAAGGCTGTTCTGGTGAACTGGGTTTGTTTCCACGCTTCTACACATTAAGCTTGCTGGGTGACCTTGGGCTAGTCACAGTTCTTTGAAACTCTCTCAGCCAGTGGCGTACCTAGGCAAATTGGAGTCCTGGGCAGAAACCTGAGTTTGATTCCCCCCCCCCCCATGGGCGGCCACCCTCTCCCACCATGACCAAACAATGATTTTTTTTCTACCAGGTCATTTCAAAGTCATCATCACATTATAGAACATGCCCCAACTCACAAATCTGAACACAGCAATGGGTCATGCCACACAGCAGAAATATTTTTTTGAAAACATTTTCAAAATGTTTTCAAAATGTTTTATTACTGCTATGAAAACATGTTATGGTGTTGTATCCAGTCCCCCCAATTGGGGGAAACAGCATCACTTTCAATGTTATTTAAACTGGGAACCCCTGATTCTCCCTTTAAGATGGATTTAAAAGGAGAATCTGGGCTTCCTAGTTTAAACAAGTGATGCTGGAATTCACCCCCAAACAGCATTATTTTCAATGGTGTTTAAACTAGGGAGCCCAGATTATCCCCCACCCTGAAACAGCATCACTTTCAATGTTTAAACTGGGGACCCCAGATTCTCCCTTTTAATCCATGCCAAAGGGGGTGGATTTAATAATAATAATAATAATAATAATAATAATAATAATAATAATAATAATAATAATAATAATAATAATAATAATAATAATAATAATAATAATAATAATAATAACCTTTATTAGGCATTGAGAGAATAAAAGAAAGAAAGAAAACAAGCATTGGCAGGAAGGGGGTGGATTTAAAAGGAAAATCTGGGGAAATTTAGGGGGTGCCTGCTATCAGGAGTGCAATTATTAAGATAGCAGCACCAAAATTTCAGAGTATCTTTGTGAGACCCTACTGATGATTCCAACCAGGTTTGGTGAAGTTTGGGTCAGGGGGACCCTCAAAGGTGTAGCCCCCATCTCCTATTAGCTTCCATTGGAAACAATGGGGATGGGGCACTCCCTTTGGGAGTCCATAATTTTGGACTCCCTAAACCAAACCTCACCAAACCTGGGTGATATCATCAGGAGAGTCTCCCAAAAATTCCCCGAAGTTTTGGTGCTGCTAGCCTAAAAACTGTGCCCTCTGCAGGCCAAAGACGGAAAAACACTGAAAATACAAAAAATCCCACAAACGAACCTGCAGTTTTTGCGCCCCCCACAAGGGGGTGCCCTGGGCAACTGCCCACTTTGCCCAATGGGAGGAACATCTCAGCCCCACCTACCTCACAAGGTGTCTGTTGTGGAGAGAGGAGGAAGTACAGGAGAGAAAGGTGGAATATCAGGGCCAGAGCAAGGGAGAACTGCGCCTGGGGCTGCTTACATTATCACTCTCTGAGCTCCCCCTGTCACGCAGAGCCGCACCCACCTCCCTCAGGCCCTCTGCCCCCCCAGAATACCCCCGGAATGCCCTCAGAATGCCTGGGAATGCCCCCAGAATGCCCTGGCCATGCTCCCGCCCCTGCCGAGGCATGCACCTGAGGCATCATGCCCCCCCTCCCTGTTGGCGCTATGCCACTGCAGAATATAAATCCAAACTCTTCTTCTTCTTCTTCTTTATCCTTACCCCACCACAATGGGGACTCAAAGTAGCTTACATCATTTTCTTTTGCATCCCTTTTATCACCATAACAACCTCGTGAGGCATGGTAGGCTAAGAGTGATTTTCCCAACATCCCTCTATCAAGCTTCCATCAAGACACAGGTTTTTCAAAGTGCATTCCAGAATGCCTTGACATTTTTTTTTTAATTTAGCAAGAGTTTCTCAACGCATTTCCACTGCAGGAAATGGCAGCTTCAAAGAGTGGTCTCTGGCATCACATATTTGCTGATCTCCCTCCCTTCCCCAAATTGTATCCCACCCAGGTATTGCCCCCAAATCTGAAGGAATTTCGCAAGCAAGAGTTGGCAATCCCATTGGATAATATTCTCTGTAAAACAGCTTGTCTGCTCAGTGCATGTAATGCACAGATGTGGACAGGTGTTGGTAGGGATGTCAACTTCCAGGTGGACAATCATGTAGCCACCACAGAATTTCCTAGTGGGCCAATGGTCTGCTTCCTCTAGAGTTGCCAGATATCCCTTAACAACCAGCAGGGTGTAGAGAGGATTTACCCAGCAGAGGTGGCCCTCACCAAGTGATGTTTCTGCCTTTTTGGCACTATTTCTCCCCACCCCCACCCCCACCCCCACCCCCACCAAGTGATGTTTCTGCCTTTTTGGCACTATTTCTCCCCACCACCACCACCACCACCACCACCACCACATACACAGTCCAGCAAAGCATTGACGGACAGCACCCACTGGACACCGAGCATCTCTGTCCCAGCAAGGACCTGCCAATCCTAGTCTTCCCCTTGGGCCTGTCCCGTCCCGGATAGAAGGGTTATGCATGGAGTAGGGAAGGCAGCTCCTGGCCTGAGCAAGCTAGGCACAGCAGGCAGATGGCTATGTCTCGGTCAAGGAAAGCTGCAGAGGATGCCCATCTGAATCACAAGAGATGTAAGATTGGCTGGCTTTTTTTCCTTCCTTCCCTCCCTCCTTTGGGGGTTATCAGTAACCAGTGGGCATCAGGGAGGCAAGGTCATAGGGATGGCATTGGCATGACATCATTATGCTACTTCTAGGGGAAACCCAAAAGTAATGTCATGCAATGCTAGGAATTAGCAGAAACTCTATGGTTTTACCAAAAAGTTTTTGGCAATTTATACAACAGTATGATATTACGGGGTTTTCCCCAGAACTGCTATAACCCCATCACACCAATAGTGATTTTTAATTCATTTTTCTCCCATCAACTGCTGCAGTGGTAGCAGCCAACAGGAAATGAGGTTGAGAGATTTTTTTTGCCTCCAGCAGATGACTGACAACCTTAGATGGCCTGGCTTTGTTAGCAACAATTCTATGGTGTATTCCATTTGCAAAATATTTTACAATGTTTATTTTTTCTGTTTTCCTGGCAGCAGCCCACAGATAAATCATAAAGTTCTTCTACATGTAGGGAACTGAAAGAGAATGAATTGCTCAAAGCCTCCTGGGCAGCTTCATACAGAAAGCTTGTAAGACATGACTGTAAAACATTTTATGTGTACAAGTAAAAATTTAATGGATATGATCGTTCCCCATTAGAGGAGTAGCAGAAGTACGCAGAAGCATGCACACTTCCCCTCTCTTCCTGGTACATGCGCAAAGCATGGGGCAGTTCAGGGAATAGGAAGATTACATGTACCTCTTGAAAGCCCGTTCTGCCTTTTTCCTATAATCAGTCGAATTAAATGAGTGTACAACCTCATGAAATCTGACCAAACAGAAGAGGAGGACGAAGCAGTTTATACTGGTTCATAAAAGAGAAAGTCATAAAAACTGCCCATTGGCCTAATGGACAATTTACTGCCTGTGCAAACAATAGGGGGGGTGGGGGTGGCCAAAAGGGCTATGTTGAGCAGCAGTGTTAAGTACTGCAGTCACATTGAGAAGGAATGTATTCCATGATATGGCGGGCAGCTGGGACTGGCTTTGAATCTTGCTAGATGTATGCATTTCCCAGCATGCAGTGCGCAAAAGTGGCCTCCAATACATTTCTACCTGAAGCAGAAGTAGAATTAGTTTTCAGAGTCTAACCCAGCACTCTGGCCACTGGATCCCACAGCCTATCACACTTCTGATATTGGCTGGCCATTCTGACTGAGTGACAACTTAATCCTTCTGGTTAGGGATGATGACTTTTTCAGTATTCTGACCCCCCCCACACACACACACACACCATTTTAAACAAAAACGGTCATTGCTCTCTAAATCACTTGCTATTTTCAAATCACAAATCTCTGCAAAGGATCTAAATCAGGGGTCTTCAAACTATGGCCCTCCAAATGTTCATGGACTACAATTCCCATCAGCCCCTGCCAGCATGGCCAAGTGGTAGGGCTCGTGGGAATTGTAGTCTACGAACATCTGGAGGGCCATAGTTTGAAGACCCCTGATCTAGATAATAAATCTGAGAACTTGATTCAAGGAGTTGTTAAGAATTCAAAAGGAGAGAAATTAACAATCTGAAAAAACTTGTCCTATAATGATATCATATTTCCTCAAGTGTTACTATCCCTTGGGGATTGGGCGGTCTATAAATTTAAATAATAAATAAATAAATATTAGCAACAATTTTCTTGTAGCTGTGGTAAAAGTTTTGATTTTACTTCTGGGCTATAACCAAAGGATGTGTGGATCTTGCAACGTTGCAGTTATTTCTGAGGTAATAAGCTGCAGGTTGAAAACCACTTCCCTGAGAATCTCTTGTCATTTCCATTCTGCCTGGATGCAAAGCCAGAGCAATGCAGTCACTTCTGGAATACAATGCATGTCATGGATGGATGTTTGTGAGAAAGGTCAGCCTACTTTGCATACTTTGTGCAATGATGGTATGAGAAATGCAGGTATATATTAAAAATACTTTTTTTTTCTTGGCTGACGTGAATGAATGCATGATAGATTTCTCTCTGCTAGGTTATGGGCACAAGGGAGGAGCTTATTTGTGGTTGTATATGAGAAACAGAGAGTCTCTGAAACATTTGTGTCTATGCATTGCTTTTCTCTACAAAATGTCTTCTTAATTGTGTGCACGTAGGAGTGTGTTCTCTTTGATAGGGTGAATGTGAAAGGAAAAGCTATACTGGTTCATTTGGAACTGCCCTGGTCGCAAACAGTTATATGAACAGCAGGATACCCTTCTCCACTTGGCATGCTGTTGCCCTTTATACTCAGTCACTCACCATCATTTGGTGCATTCTTGTCCCACACTGACCACATCTGCACACTGAAGAAGGGTGCCCAGCAGGCAACGTAAGCCAGGACTATGACAAAGGTCATCTTCACTGTGCGGATCTTTGCCCGTGAGATGGTGCGCACGCTACTTACCCGGGAGCCGGGATGGCACCCAGCTCCCTTCTGAGACATGGCAGCTTGAGATGTAGCAGCAGCACAGAGACGACAAGTTTGAGTCTTTCCTCGGAGATTCTTGCAGATCTTGTGGCAGATGAGGCTGTAGCAAATAGTCAAAATTGCCACCGGCAGCACAAAGACACATAAGGTGATCCATGTGACGTAGGCCTTGGCTCCCCAGGCGTATTTGAAATCTGCCCAACAATCCAGCACACCAGAGCCTTGGCGTACCTCCCTCACTGAAAAAATGAAGATCTGTGGCAAGCTGAGCAAGCAGCTGAGCAACCAAGTCGTCCCAATCATCAGGTAAGCCTGGCAGCTGGACTGCTGTAGGGTGCGCAATGGGTGACACACAGCCATGTAGCGATCTAGGGTCATGGCAATGAGCATGTAGGTGGAAGCAAACATGCTCAGCACCTGCAAGTATTTGACAGCCCTGCAAAGAGGATCAGGACCCTGGAAACGATAAGTCATGTCCCAAATCATTTGGGGAAGTACCTGGAAGAGTGCTACTCCAAGGTCTGTCAGGCCGAGGTGCAGGATGAAAAGGTTCATGCGGGTCATCTTCTTCCTCAGCCGGTATATGGCCAAGAGCACCCCCAGGTTTCCTACCAAGGTCACCACCAAGATAGCAGCCAAGACCCCAATCTCAGCCTTTGCAAGATCTTCATCCCGGGTGTAGAGGGCAGTCTGGTTAGGGTCTGCATCTTTGATATTCTCTAGCAGAGAGCCAACCATCAAGTTGTTATGATAGGTGCGATTCCTCTCCATAGGTGGTTTCCTCAAAGTAGGTACTGCAATATGATGCAAAAGGCTCTAGATGGTTGTGAAGCACCTTTCCTCTCAAAATTATTTCAAGTTAATTTTGTCAGAAAAATCCATCTTTCTCTGCAATCCCCTGCTTGTTTCTCCATAATCCAGCTGCTTTGTCTTTAATTTTTCACCCATGTAACATTTGGCTATATTATTTCTGTAGATCAGAATCAGACAACAATGTAGTAATTCTAAATCCCCTTTTCAATTTTCCTGGCAAGGTGCAGTTCTTCTTTAGTCCACATGCACTAAATAAAATATCTTTTGACCAGTTTCATCTCCTCTTTTCTGTATCCATCTTATTACCCTTCTTCCTATGGGGATAAACTTCCTATCTCTAGGAACAATATAAAGCTCTCTTTCCCCTCCACACCCTGCCCGATTGCTGGCTTCTTACCCTTTCAGAATGAGCTCAAAATCCATCCATCTCTTCTGATTAATTTTGAAAGCTTCTTGTAAAAGTGCCATATAAACTTCTCCTGCAAATTCAGTAGCTAGGTACAGATTCGATCTTTAAAAAGTAAATGGAACCAACATTTTAAAAAATACATCTCAATCCAAACTCCATTCAGCTGGATCTCTTTTGGGAAAGGTGGAATTTGCTAAATCAGGATGCAGCTGATTCCTCAGACTGTGTGAACTGTGTCTGCTGGGGTCTGGGTTTTATAGACTGGGAGCTCTTTCCTCTGGTTGGCTCTTGCAGTCTTGTAACTCCACAGTCTCCCCTGCTGTTGAGATGGAGTCTGAGACTCCTGTTTACACAGAAATGCAGATACAGGTGGATGTCCCCCACCCTTTTTTGGGCAAGGTAATATATGAATAAAACTAAAAGCAAACTTCACATCTATTATTCCAGCTGAACAGATTTATCGTTTTGTATCTAGATAGGTTTTGAAAGCTTTACTAGTTTGCTGTAAATGTCAGTATGCTGTGTAAGAGAGTGGAATGATCAATCATTCTCTTACTAAGGCACCTTTTAAATTTTCTGTTGTGGCTTTTAACGATCTCATATTCAGAAATGTTTTCTGGACTTCCGGAAGACATGGTGTCTTGTTCAGTCTGAGCTTTGGTAGCTCCTGGCTACACTCACTGAAAGGGGCAAATAAAGAGTACACTGGATCTAACTCTGGCCTCATCAGTGCTTTTTGAGGACCTTTCATTTGACAGATGGGCAAGTTTGGGTTATTTTAACCCAGCAGCTCTGATAAAATCCAGGATCAAGACTGCAGGCGGGCTGTTTTCACAGAAGGGACAGCCTCTTCACTTACCCCTTTTTTTCTTTTAAGTTTTCTACTTTCATTTTCTTCTGTTTAAACTTAACAAGCTATTAATGCAGATAATCTTATTATTCTTACTGTATCCTCCCTTTTTCATTCCTCTTTTTTCTTTTCTGTATTATTCCCTTTTTTAATATTTGGAAACAAAAACTTTTTTTAAAAAAAAAGAAATGTTTTCTTTCCCAGTTCTGTCTTGATATTCAACACAACACAACACAACAACACAACAGAAAGTTCTAAAACATTTTACTAAGGAAATCAATTACCAAGATTAAAATCTACCTGTTTATTCTAGTGAGAACCTATCATACCCTTATTCTTAGTATCAGAGACTGACTAATACAAGCCTTTACATGAAATTTTAGTGCATATTAGTATATACAAGATCCATCCATTGGTCTGTCTATCTGAAGCACGTATAAGTCCACAGCTGTTTCATCTGCTGATTCTGGATCCAGGAATTCTAGTTGCCCTCCTTCTCTGACATTTCCATTCCCTGGATCAAAAGATGTCTGGTGGGCCTTGACCAGGGCCAGGACATTCTCTGTTCTGGCCCCAACCTGGTGGAACATTGTGTCTAGTGAGACTTGGGCCCTGTGGGATTTGATGCAATTCCGCAGGGCCTGTAAGACAGAACTGTTGCACTAGGCATATGGTTGAGGCAGCTATGGTTTTTCCATCTAAATAGCCTCTCTTCTTTCACCCTTCTCAGGGGCGTACCAGCCACGGGGACATGTGGTGTCATATGTCCCCAGGTGGCCGCTATTAAGTCTCATGGGGGTGGAAAATTGCCCCCACACCCATCCTCCTACCTCTGTGTGAGTGAGTGCCTCAGCCACCTGCCAAGCATCTGGTCATCACCGAGCTGTCTGCCACCGCCGTAGGCCTCCTGCCCTCCCCAGCCTTCCTGTCTGGTGCAAGGACACCCCCGATGCCTGATGGGGAGGCCGGGGAGGCCAGGAGGGTTGGTGCTGCCCACCAAGGGGCCGTTTGCTGCCTACCACAGCCACAGCCCTCCCCTACCTCCCTGTCAGGCCCGAGGATGGCCCCCACACCTGACAGGAAGGCCAGGGAGGGCAGGAGCAAGCTGATTCCCACAGGGTCCCCTAGTCAGGCTGTTCAAGCAGCTGAGGCCCGGGTGGGGTGCAGGGTCCACCCCCTGGGGGACTCCAGCCTGACCGAGGGACCCCACGGGGAGCAGCTGCTCAGCAGGCAGGCAGGCAACAAGGCAACAGGGGGGCGGGATGCTGTGGGTCAGGGGCTTCCCGGGGCTCCCCGGCTGACCAGCCAGAAGGGGACTCTGCCGCAGCCCAGAGGCTTATCTAGGAAAAATGGTGCGGGCAAAAAAACCCCTCAGAGTTTGCCGCAGGCCCCATTTTTCCTTCAATATGCCTCTGACCCTTCTTGCCTGCCTTTTTCTGTCTTCTTTGTATATAATTGGTAATCAGGAATGTTGTGGTATTTATTGTTGAATTTGAGTCACAATCTGGATTTTTAAAAACAGTATTTAGATCATGATTTTGTTGTAATTGTGTTGTGTTGGAAACTGCCCTGAGCCTGCAAGGGGAAGGGTGGCATACAAATGGAATAAATGAAATAAAATAAACAGAATTTTGGCTACAGTTTGCAAAAAAAGAAGTGGTCGCTGCTTCTGTTGCTTCCTCCAGTATCGCTGCAGCTGTACTGGCAGGAGGCAAAACAGCTCATTCAGTCTTCTAACTACCATTATATGCGGCAAGTGCAGGGAGCTACGGGGTTGACAAGCTGAGCCAACAGAAAATGGACCCCCTAGTACAGAATATGCTTATTTGGAAGGGCCACAGAAGTATACGACTGTGTTTATACCTCTGTGGTTGCTTTGAAAGAACTTACATTATTTTTAGGGTCGTTAATTAAGAAAAAAATGTTGCTACGTGGAACTAGAACCCCAATGAATGCAGTAGGCATGGGTTTGTCATTGATCTTCACATAAAATCTTCAGCAGAAGCATTTCTACTATGTGTGACAAAACCCACAACAAATAATTCTTCAATTTCCTGAGCACATCTGAAATATTCAGTGTTGCAGTAGTCTGAATTGTCCTTATAAAAACATATTTCTCACAAGTGTATCTTTGCTATGGGATTTGCAAGAGCCTTGTTTTTAAGGAAGTGATAATTTTTGTCTTGTTCAAATTAAGTTCAAATATTGCTATCTGTTTCTGTTCCCCTGAGGAACAACTTGGTTTCTGTTCCCCTGAGGAAAACAAAAAGCATCTTCCTGGATATTGTTCCATAGGACTGGTTTTCTGCAGATGCCAGAGTTGCTGTGACTCACATTATTTGTGAAATTTGCATTGACTTGCCAGTGAGTGTCTGTTCTTCACTTAGTGATTCTGACAGTTATTTCAACAAGCAAATGCATGAACAGATCATATAGGTAGGTGTGGGGACCCTATGAATTACCTTGTAAAAATGCCTAAAATAATGCTGGGGGAGAGATGCAATGCAAGGAATAATATACTTCTTTACTGTTCATGATCAGACTGTCTGATTTCCCGACAGCTTAATAAAAAAGTGTAATAAAATGTAAACAGAAATTAAATCAAGTTCAAGGTAGGTGTGGAAAAGAAATGGACTTGGAAACCAATTCATTGGATGTACCTCCTTCTTTGCTGTGTATATAATATATTATTTTGGACATAACACTAATATTTTCTATTCTGATAAGGAAGATGGGAAGGATTTCTTCCGCTGTTAGTTATCCCTATTGCCATTTTCACTGCCATCACTCCGTGACTATCACTACCATATCAGTTTACTCTACAGCAGGGTACAGATAATTTAATAAAATATATAATCAATCAGCAAACATTTTACATCCCATTAGATATTCAGGTAATGTACTCCTGTAGAAGCTTTTCATATTTCTAAAAGATGTACAGATATTGCCCCATTGTATAGTTGTCACTTATTTCTGCACAGCAATGAAGCTCATCTTCAGTGAACAATTTATTCCTGAAATGAAGAATTCGAGTGATGGGGTCATTAGAGAAAAAAAAATCATTTGTTACTTCTTTGTTGTTCTTGTCACATCCCCTACAGTTTTCAAAGCTAACTGCAATTTACAAGATGACAGTGTCTGCTTTAGATTTTTATTTTATTCAGTTGTCATTGTAATACCTTTTATGTGAAACCTTCATCACATTTTCACTTAATTTAAGGCACAGTCCAATAAAACATGACTTAGTCCTGCTGATTTCTAAGGGGCAACTTCAAGCATATTCTTAGCTGTGCTAATGAAGTCAGATGGATTTAAAGCTGTATAATTTTGACCATGTCATGCCCATGCTCATTTTATTGTGTTCCACCCTGTGTAGTCCAGGATATAGTCCAGAGAACTAACTGAGACAAAATAGCATTGTGGGATAAGAGCTATCCCTTAGATCTAGTTTTCCAATCCCTTATGCCCCTTATCATCAGCAGAAAAGCTAGTTGGATTCACCCCACTGTGTGGAAACATTCCCCAAGCACAGCATAACATGCCTACAATAACAGGCTGTTTTGATGCCCATTGCAACCCCAGGAAGGATGAAATAATAGAAGAGTATAGTCCTTTTTACAGGGCATGGATCAAACAATGGAGGATAACGTTGAAGAGTATTGCACAAATTGGAAGATGCTAGCAGCCAAGCATCTGCTTTGGAGACATTAAAGACTCACTGATAGAGGTGAGCATACTGTGTGGAATCCAGGACATGTGAGTACAAGGTAGATTGCTCAGGGAAGCTGATTTGTCTTTAGAGAAAAGTTTGGCAATCAACGGAAATGAGGTAGGAATTAAGTGGACCCCCCCCCCCTTTGACAGCACATGTTGAGAAAATAGGTAAATAGGACATATCCTAGCCATTAGCTACCTCACTGGCTCACATTAATTTGTGGCTGGCAGTAGAGTCAGTAGCCAATGGCAGCAAGTAAGGTTTGTGCAGCAGCTGTTGACAAGACTTACATTGAGCCTTAAGTTGTCTTTGCTTTAGTTGGAACCATGGCCGGTCAAGCCATGGCTGCCCATAGCAGAGTGTTTCCCATTCTAGTCTTGTGAGGTTCAGATCAGCAATGGGAAAGATATAGGGGGCCTCCTTTCATCTTTGCTAGCCCTCCCAGGACAATGCCAAAGGCAATATTTCTGAGGCTGCAAGCAAGTGGACTCACCCTCCCACCCTAGGTTCTGAGTTTCTGTTGGGTTGCTTGTTACTGTTCCTTGTCAATTCTTTGTCGCAGTCTGGCGGTTTTGGGGCATAGGAGCACATCCGTATCAGGAAGGCAGGCTTGCATGCCAGACCTTCCCATGGTTGGGGGGCCTCAATAAGAGGTCTGGGGGTAGTGGAGGGCTTGATGGTGCAGACCGCAGAGGCTCTGTTCCAAGCTCGCTATCCCCAGCAGGAAGGGGTGTCACTAAATGGGTACATGCCCAAGTGGCACCTAGTAACTTTTGGTCCCAATCCCCATGGGGGACGGAACCAAACTCAGAATGCCTGAAGGGCCGGGGTCAACAGTTGCTGCCTGGTGGCCAGGATGTTCCCCTTATGCTCACCCAGCTTCCTCGGTTTTGATTAATAAACTAGCTGTGGCCAATTCTTATTCCAACTAAGAAATGTGTCAGTGGTCAGTGGTGAGTGAAAATCCGCACATCTGCACACAACAGGACAAAGGTGGTCATGTGTGAAAGTTCCTATGCTACTGACAAAGTAAAATTAATCAGTCACTATGCCAGCTACAATGAAACTTAGATACAAATCACTGCATTTTCCCATATGAGCAAAATGTAAATGTGTAACAAACCCTTCTCTATTTTAGATTTGCCAGGCTTAACATTTAATTTAGGGATATCAAGCAGAAATAATTAGTTGTTTAATAATACTCTATCACAACAACAAAAAATCTCTTGGCAAATTCTATTACACAGATACATCAGTGTCAAGCCTTTTAAGAAAAGATAAAGGGGTAATCTATCAAGTACCGCACCTTATAATGTTAAATCATTCATTTCAGCAGAGTGTCTCTGGGGGGAGTAGACAAGTTGATTAGAACCAAGTTTATTCAGAAGTAAGATCCAAAAAGCAAACACAATCCACATAATTCCTTTTCTTAGACTGAACCCAGTGACAGTAATGTGCAAGCTTTCAAGGAGGGTCATTTGATGGTTTAGTTCCAAGATCAATGAAACTGAGAAAAATCAACCATAAATGTTTTTGAATACAAGGGCCATTTCCACATGCCTCACTTACCCCATTTGAAGGTGTTTTCAATCTTAAAAACAGAAGAAAGAGCCTGCTGGACCAGACCAGAGTCCATCTAGTCCAGCACTCTGCTTCTTGCAGTGGCCCACCAGATGCCTTTGGGAACTCACATGCAGGATGTGAAAGCAATGGCCTTCTGCTGCTGCTGCTGCTGCTCCCGAGCACCTGGTCTGGTAAGGCATTTGCAATCTGAGATCAAGGAGGATCAAGGTTGGTAGCCATAGATTGAATTCTCCTCCATAAATCTGTCCAAGCCTCTTTTAAAGCTATCCAGGTTAGTGGCCATCACCACCTCTACGTGGCAGCATCTTCCAAACACCAATCATGCGTTGCATGAAGAAATGTTTCCTTTTATTAATCCTAATTCTTCCCCCCAGCATTTTCAATGCATGCCCTCTGGTTCTAGTATTGTGAGAAAGAGAGAAAAATTTCTCTCTGTCAACTGCTTTATATAAGAGCATGACAATCTTTGCAGTTTTATTATCAATTCCTTTCCTAAGTATCCCCAGCATAGAGTTTGCCTTTTTCACAGTTGCCATGCATTGAGTTAACATTCCCATGGAACTATCAACTAAGATGGCCAAATCCCTTTCCTGGTCTGTGACTGATAGCAGTGACCCCTTTAGCGTGTATGTGAAGTTTGGATTTTTTGCCCCTATGTGCATCACTTTACATTTTGCTACATTGAACTGCATTTGCCATTTCTTAGCCCACTCACCTAATTTATAAAGGTTCGCTTGGAGCTCTTTGCAATCCTTTGTGGTTCTCACCACCCCACATAATTTGGTATCATCAAAAACTTGGCCACCACGCTATCCACTGAGCTTATAAAAGCAAAGGCCCTAGCATGGAGCCTTCCAGTTGCTTCTTTCCTCCCCAGAGGGGAGGGCAGAAGGGACTGCTGGCTGCTGGCTGCCAGCTCGGAGCTGGCAGCCGGGAGGGGGCGGGGCTTGGGGGAGCAGGCAGCTGGGAGCGGGGAAAGGCTTGGGGGGTCCTCTGTATTTCTTGGCCCCGCCCATGTAAATGACAACATGGGTTGGGCCGAGGGCGCCAAAAGACGACAAGGAAGCAGGACTTTTTCCTGGTCACGTAGTGGGCTGATTTTTCACCCCCATTAGACCGTTTTCCTGGTCACGTGGGGGGCTGATTTTTCACCCCCATTTGACCAGATCAGTGGCGCCTGGGGGACAGAGGGTACCCCCTGTCCCTAGGCAAATATGCCACTGCCCTGTCCTATCCTTCCTGTAGAGCCTGTAACCTGGGATAATAGCACCCAGAGGCGTATGGTTTGAAAATGGCGCCCAGGGACAGCCATTCTCTGGGCGCTCCCCTGCTACATCAGGGCGTGGAGCTCAGGGGGGTGGGGTCACACACCCCCGAGCCCTGCCCCCAAGCCTCGCCCCCCCGACTCCCACCTGGCAGCTGGCAGCTGGCAGTCCCTTCTGCCCTCCCCTCTAGATTGAGCAGAAGCAACTGAAAGTCTCCATCCTTGACTCCTTTGCTTTTATAAGCATGGTGGTGGGGCTTGGTGGTGAAGGTAACTAAATGTAGTGTGTGATCAGACCCTAAAATGACTGAATTCTCATCTACAGAGGTTCCTTCATTTTTAAAAAAAGCTATATGTCAGAAAGAAGAATTTTAGTTTAGCCACGCCCTAATTTTTCAAATGTTTGTATAGGTTTTTTGTTTGCTTTTGAATGGAGGAGCATATGATAATGTGAGTCATCTGCAGTCTGAAGTGAAAGTATCCTGACACACATTTGTCGCCTCGGTAAGAACTAAACATTTGTCCCCCGCTGGCTTGGTTCAGTATTTAGTATTACCAGTATAATCAGCAACAATGACAAAAAGACTGGATGTATAATTATGTTCCATTCCAATCACATCATTGCCCGTTCTTAGCATCTTACCTGCAATCATTTGTTTCCATTTAATTAAATCTAACGCATTATTTTCCATTTACATAAGCTTTCCTGTTATTTGGGTTTTTAACAATGGGTTCTCAGGTTCAAGATAGTAGCAAGTTTCCCAGTCCTGAGACCTAGGCAACTAGGATGTCGCAGCATGCAGCCAGCCATGGATCAAAGGGCTATAGGTGTTCAGGATTCTGAATGATGGCTAAGGTACTATTGGTAAAGTTTCCATTTGGGACAGAATTTGGAATTCCCACTGTTTAATGTGACCCCATCAAACAGTAATTATGGGTGACAAAATTATAGATGACAAAAAAATTCTCAAGCAATAAATACACATGTTTAAATCAAGTCTTTGGTGATATCCTGAGAAAGTACAGTGGAATATGCACATTTCTTAACCTTCAAGCATAGTACCATTTCCTTCTGTCATGGGGAGTATCCGTTTTGGGCAGCTATCAATTTGAGGATGTTCCCTCAAAGTTTATGTCATTTCTGTGGTGGTTTGCTTTGCACTTCTTATAGTGCTTCTCAGCCTATCAGCTAAGATCAAGTACAGTGCCTAGGCAGGCCCTCCTCACTTCCAACAATATTCTCATTTTATCACATTGGGCTTCTAGGGAAATATTATATTTTTTAAAAAAAATTATTTCAGAAGCTTGTTTTCTCACCTTGATTATATTTCCATAGGCACTGGACACACTCCCAAACTCAGGTGCTGTTTAGTGGATATCTTTACCCAAGCAAATTAAAGGATGTGAAATTCTGTCAAGGGATTTAGAGGAGTATTTATTGGCATGCGCTAATGAAGTAATTCCAATGACTGTATGAAATATTCTGCCCTGTTTTCTCCTCACCTTCTCCCTGAGGCAATATTGACCCACTGCAATGATTTACTGCCCATTGACAAGCCATTTATACAGGCAATGCAACCGTGTCTGTTTGCATGGTGGGCGATTTGTTTCCCCATTTTCTTTCCATCTGCCACTTGCAAGTGCTGTTTATTTCCATTACTTTCAAACAGATAGATGCCGTCTCTAAGAGAAGATAAATGTAATGAAATCAGCCAGAGTCCCAAGAGTACACTCTGGTTGATCTGTTCTTTTATCAGCTAGCTGAACAGTGTCTGTTATAGCTTATGAAAGCACTTGGAATGAATGATGCCCAGCCAGCTCCAGCTTCTCAATCTTCTTGCAAGCTTGGACTGTCCTTAGAATGGTACCTAATTAAATCAGGAACCTATTTGGAATAAAAAGGCCCATTTCTATTCCAAACACATTGCTAATTTCAGCTGAGTGTGGGGGTGCTCTTGTGTGAATCCATTTGTTCTAACGTTTGATGATCAGAGCAGGACAGCAAAGCTTGAATTTAGGGCTAGATCTGTGGCAGGCATTTTCCCCATTTCAGGCACACAAGCTTGGATTACTGCATTTGAATCAAGGAAATTATGCATTTCTTATCACTACTGGTATTTTCTCAGAAGCCCCACAACAGAACGTGGTGTCAAAATATTCCTTTGATGTAATCTTATTAGTTTGTTTCAAGTTTTATGAACGCTATGCTGTCAACTGGCATGATGATGTCACTGATGAATCACGCCAGAAGCAATGTCATGTGCTGGGGATGCCACTCTCCCTTCTTTTGCTGGGCATTTTCTGCTGCTGCTTAGCTGAGTGGCAACAGGCAACAGGAGCTGGGGCCACTGGTCCCCCACTCCCCCAACTGGAAAATTGTAAGCCCACTGTCTAGGGTTCCCAATTGTGGGCTGGGAAATTTCTGGAGATTCGGGAGTGGATTCTGGAAAAGGAGCTCAGCAAGGGTGGGATGCTGCAGTCTACCTTTTGAATCTGCCGTTTTCTCCAAGGGAATTGACCTCTGTAGTATAGAGATCAGTTGTAATTCTGAGAGAAATGCAGGCACCACCTTGTGACAGGTAACCCTACTACCGTCTCTGCTGTGTGAGCTTAAGAGCAGCAAACTGGGTGAGTACCCTGTTCTCACCAGCTAACAAAAGGAAATCTTACAGCTCATCCCATGTGTGATGTGTGTGCCAGGTCTAAAAAGATTTAAGAGCACTGTGTTAAATCGAGAACCTACCTGTATTGATAACATGGGTTTGGGTAATGTAAAGAGTAAAGAAAGTTAGAGATTACATTCCCTTCCTCAGCTGGACAGCCACAGAGGCATGGTGGAGAGATCACAAAAACCAGGAGGTGAGCCCTCCTTTTATTTGAGCGCTGCTTTTCAACAGAGACCAATTATCAGAGGCATAGCAAAGGGGAAAAACACCTGGTGCACCAGTGCATCCTCCACCCCCGCCCCGAAATGCCCATGCCACGCCCATGCCACAACCCCACAGGGGTGCACGCCCAGTGCGTCACCCCACCCCGTCCCCTTGGAGCTACACCTCTGCCAATTATACAACTTCCAAACCTACTGAGTGACTAATGGGCATCCATGATTGAACCAGCCATGTGTATTGAGCAAGGTCGTGTAAAACTGGCCCCTCATGTCTACTATAATGGTGTACTTTTCCTACTGCTCCTTCCTTGGTTTGGTTGGCATGGGGGGAAAGATAGGCATCTTCTATGTTGTGCAGAAAGGCAGAGCATAATTTATTCTTAAGATGACTGGAGAAACAAGAAGAGCATCACACCAGAGAGACAGGAAGGGAGCTGAGTGATAAAAAGGCAGCGGAAGAAATGTTGTCTGAGAGCATAAACATCCCTGCATTATGGTAGCTTACTTTAAACCAGCCTTTTGCTAAACTTTAATGAGAAATCACACTCATACTCCCAAGGACACCTAAGCGGCATCAGCAAGCTAAATAAATCTAATGCCAGCCTTAATGGCTCTGTCTTGTTTTACTATCCTCTTGAATGCTCACTGCCACCCTTAACAACAAGCACTATGTGGGAAGCTGCTGGAGGACTAATTATGTTTATAGTGCGGTTGCACAAGATAGCTTCCTAGTATGTTATTTTACTATGTTCTCTAGACTAAGACACAGTACCCACAAAACAGATTTATTTTCTGATTTCTTACGGTCTGTGGGATTAAAAATTTGCCATGACCAACCTATTTACAGTGTAGTACTTGGCAGTAGCAAGTACAACATTAGCACAAAATACTCATATACATTTAATCAAACTGTTCTGTGCCTAGAAGCAAACAAATTGAATAGGCTATCCTTAGTAACAAGTACACAGTTTCAGATAATGGCACACACAAATTATTCATTGTCTGTTGCAGTCAGTGTAGCGGATTGGTTAGTGTGTCAAACTGGGATTCAGAAGACTCGATTTCAAAGCATGTTTAAGCCATGAAATTTCTGTGTTTAAATGTCTGCCACCTGGGGAGGAAAGCTAAAGTCTGAGGGCCCACAGAAATACGCAGGACAACTATTTTGTGGAATCGAAACCAGCCACAACTTTTTTGTTGATTTGCTGGCAGAGGCACAGCACAGGGGACAGATCCAGTCACTGTGCAGCACCCTTGCTGCCCCCCAGTGACAACCTTCCCCCCAGGCCCAAGTACTGAGGGAAACCAGGAGCAGCAAGACTGTGGGAGCCATTTGGGCTCTGGCCATGAATGGATCTCCTCTTAAAGCCTGGGGGTGTGAGCCAGCTAGCAGCCCCTGCCAGGGCATGCAGCACTGAGGCTCACCTCACCCCCAAGGCCCCTTATGGAGTCCCCCAATAGTGAGGAGGGCTGACACACAGGCTACTCCTCCCCAAAACTGATCAGTCCCCATGCGCAACTCACCAAAGAACAAAGACCTTTCCTACTCCCACGAAAGCTACAAAACATACCTGATGCTGTGGAGCTATATGTCCATGCCCCACTCTGAGAGGTGAACTCCATCCTTTCAATACAGGACTGACAAGTGAGAGAAAATGTCCAGGTAGGCAACTGTCCTTCCACCCAGTATCTCAAAACAACAGCCTTACAAGGTCTGGGTCTGGCCAGATCAACTTTATCTGAAGCAGGAGCCCCTTGCCATTCCCGTTGTTTCAAAAGCTGAGATTAGAAAATGGTTGTCCCCAGAAGCCACCATGCCAGGGCCTCAATGTCAGTCACCATGCAGCTTGCCAGAAACCATACCTTTTTCTGCTGGTAAGTGGTTTTTGCTCAGCTGGATAAACAGTGCATGAGGAGGCCCCCTCCTACTGTCTGCTCCCTCCGGCACTGGAAGGAGGATGTCCCAACACATCCCACAGAGGCCAGCCAATCCACAACACTGCTACATTGTTGTCAAGTCTGAGGTTGCTGCACCATCCTGAAGATGATGCATAAATGCTGGCCCAGTGGACGATGCTGTAGCCCATGATCCAGACCTCCCTGAGCATTACCTAAAATTTAAAGATGAAACACGTGCAAGGTAAGTTCAGCTGCCTGATCAACATTCCAGCACAGGGCAAATGTACCCCTTGTATGCAGCAGAATGCCAGCAGCCAATATTTTTATATTATATCTTAATGATAATTTGTAGAGGGGCAGGATAAAAATACTTCCAAAAAATGAATAATTAGCCACATTATTAATGTCTGCCAATTGGACAATAATTATTGACCTCAAGCATGGCTGTTACAAGGAAATTTTTACTAAGAAACCAGATACCATTTTCTTTTGTCATCTGGTCCCCCCTACCCCAAAAATGCAAACATTGTTTTTACAGTATCTGATGTTGGAGACAATAATGGAAAGCTGACTCTTCTCTCCAAAGGAACTTGGTTAGTAATAGAAACAAAGCACTGGACTAAATGGAGACAAGTGAAAGTCATAAAGTCACAAATATATAAAGTCATAATACAAAACAAAAGTGTCCTTTGATGGGTATAATTCTCATCAGAATTATACCGTTACTGGCCCATTTCACACAAGGCATTTCAGTTTGTTGCCATCCTATTCAGAATTTATACTCTTCTAAGCTGATCAATTCATGAACTTCCTTATATTGCATTAAGTCATTGATTCTTCAAGGTTGTCACTGAATTTCAAACTGCTCTTCAAGAATGAACAACCAGGCACATTTTGTTGAAAAGAGCTCAAACTATGATGTATGTAATACTTTATTTTCTTTTGGACACCTAAATGTTATCTCAGACCTTTTGAGATGTTGTCCCTCTGTACATGTTTCCTGCAATCTTTGCATGGACAATGGAAGTAATATCATTTGTGCAGGTTATTTTTCGGTCTTTCTAATAGAAGTAGACAACATTTTTAACAAGCCAAAGATGCTAAATTCCCTATTCTTTCAACTCCCATAATTTAGTTGTCTTTCGAAAGTATAAAAATCTCTTGTGACACAAAGTCCTGGTGACCTCCCACTTCTCTCCATTATGGTTCTTGACAACGAAGCAGATAACTGGGCTCTTTAAAAAATTCTTCTCTTCACCTAATTAAATGAAAAGCAATGAGTACCATGCCTTCAAAGTGCAAGAAAGCAGAAAAGCATAAAGCAAGACTAGGAGCATCAAGCAATTACCACTCACAAGGTTTTCTTTTATCTTTTTTGTCATACCGTATATACAAAACAGCAATGCTTTTCTTGGAGATGCTGAAACTGGAGTTCTGATCAGCAGAGTTGGGTGATAACTAAATATCTTGGAAATTTTTCTTATTCCAAATCTGGCAAGTATCATAGCACAGGTTCACAGGCTGCAGAACGGACCATCCTTTGATGGTGTACAATGCTGAGAAGATGGTTATAATATTTCAAACTTTCAAAAGGAAAGAATGACTGAGACAAGGGTTTTTTGTGGCGGGGGGGGTGTTGAGAGGTTACTACAAAATAATCAAGGTGGATCCAATCTGCAGCAAATTCATGGTGTATTGTCTTCACAATCATGAAGCATTTATTTCTGTAGGCTTCAGTTCTGCTCTGGATTGTGACCATGAATTCTTTCAGAATATAAAAACCCAGATGTGGTTGTTTTTTTTCAATCTGGCAAGGTCCACTTTTTGTTTTTTAAATTGCCAAACTATGAAGCACTCTTAACCTGGGTTCCATGAAATCCAAATACAAGTTTGTTTTTCTCGACATTTGTCCTCCCTTCGCTCAGCAATCACTGTGTTGTGTTTCTGAGAGTCCTGCACTGAATACATGAGCCTTTTGAGGTGATGAGTCCTGTTTTGAGCCACACTGGTTTGGACAGCTATTCTGTCCATCTCCTGTTTGACTATCAAATTCCCTTGTCGGAACATCCAACCAGGAAAGTGAAGCAGCAATGGGAGATTTACAGCTACCTGGCAAATGAGAAAAACATACAAGCAAGCAACAAAGGCCAGAGAACAGAGCCTGCCCCTTTCACCACCTGTGCCCAGGTATTTGGGGTTCATTAGTTCTGCTGATGCAATCGACATCTATTTTTAGGTACTTCAAAGATCAGCTTAATCCTTCAGGAATTATTCCTGTAAGAAACAAGAGCTGTGGTTTTAGGAACATATTGCTCTGATGTGACCTATTGGTAGGATAGCATTTGGCCTGCCATGTGCAGTTTTCCCCCCAAAATAAACTGGAATGAAATAGCATCTCTTGTTTGTACAAGAACCATTCTCGGCATTAATTTGAGAGGATGTGATTATCCAATACCTAAAATCTAGATCTGAGGGGGCAATATTGGCTAGAAGAAAATTATTCAGGGGCTGACAACAGTTTAGAATCAGAGTGTTTTCACATGTGATGTTCCTGCTTCTGCCAGATAACTTTAAACTTTTTGTTTTAAAGTCTTAAAGTTTAACGTTTTTTCCTCAGGGCACAGAGTCAAATGACCCAGAAAATACCCAGAATGATAAATCAGAAAGAAAAATAAAAAATGAAGGCAAAGAAATTAGAAAAAAAAACTTGAAATAAAATATTCAATGTCTATACTGACAATAGTCTAAGATTAAAGAGTCAATGCTATCTAAGATAAAAATTTAATTAGTATCAAAGATGATTACCTTCACCTTGACTGAAAATTTTCCAAGCTCTAATACATGTAAATTGCCTTTTACTTCTTAGACTTTGAAGCTGTGTAATGCTGATCTTTACAAGAGAAATAAAAGGGCTTCTGATAAATAATCAGCTTTCTAATTTGGCTCTGCTTATTCTGAGTTTAATTTGGTGTGTCTTGGCAAAGAAACAAGAAGCGCTGGTATCTGCTATACATAAAGGGAGCAGCACCGGGGAGGCAGCAGGAAAAGAGAAAGACCCAACATGAAATGGATTGACTCTATAAAGAAAGCCACAACTTTCAGTTTACAAGACTGGAGCAAGGCTCTTAGCAACAGGGTGTTTTGGAGATCATTTGATGCATAGGGTTGCCATTAGTCAGGAGCAACTTGACAGCACTTAACGCACATATCTGGCAAGTAGAACAGGTAGAATATTGCTCTAGCAGCCAGGAATAACAGCCATTCTATAGTGCCTCTTAAAGCATAATTTAGCTGATTTGAGGGAGTAGAATTCTGCTATATTGTATGGTTGCCAGTCTCCAGGTGGAGTCTGGAGATCTCCAGAATCTGATCTCCAAACAAGAGATTAGTTCCCCTGGAGAAAATGGCTGCTTTGAAGGATGGGCTCTATGGCAGTGGTGGTGAACCTATTGCACGGGTGCCAGAGGTGGCACTCAGAGCCCTCTCTGTGGGCATGTGCAAACAGAGTCACCCACCCCCACCCCCCACATCTAGATTGGCCTGGGCCGCTGGGCTTGATTATTGGCATTAAACCTAAGACCTAGTTTTGAGGAAGCAGTGTAGGTAACCCTGATAAGCGCTGTTAAACCCCACTGATTTTCATGCAAAGAACTAAAGCGAGATCCTTTACCTGGGAGTAAGCTCAGTTGCTGGCAATGGGGCTTGCTTCTGACCTCCTAGGGTCATGATTCACCCATTGGAAGAGTTTCACAGTTGCTTCAAAGCAGAGCCACCGACTACCACAAAGCTTACTCCCGAGTAACGCACGCCTCGGAGCCAACTGTTTTTTTAATAAATGAAAACCTCAGTATTCAGGTTAAATTGCCATGTTGGCACTTTGCGATAAACAAGTGGGTTTTGGGTTGCAATTTGAGCACTCGGTCTTGAAAAGGTTCACCATTGGAATTGTACCCCACTGAGCTTCCTCGCCTTTCCAAACCCCACCTTTCCCAGGCTACACCACCATAATCTCCAGGAATTTCACAGCTCAGAGTAGCAGCCCTACCTACCTGGGAAACAATCACTTCATTTCAGTGGTTTGTATCAGTTACGTCTATTGTGTACAAATATAATCACCAGCCTCATTGCTGGTGAATTATATTCTACTAGCAGGGCACCTGTGCTTCGCTACGCATACTTCATCACAGGCTCTCTATGAATTTCAGGGTGACATTCAGCATACTTCTTTACAGCCTGTTTGTGAACTTTGGGGTGACATGCAGCGTATTTCCTCACAGCCTGTCTGTGGACTGATGGGTTTTTTCGCATATGTTGCAGCAGCTTCCTGTAGTTGTTTTTTTCTAATGCAATGTGTTATTGCTCTCTTTCACCTGGTGGGCTCCAAAAGATGTCATTTTGGGGATGCAGAAAGGAAGTGTTCTGTTATTGGATGCTGATGAGTGAGAAGGCTGTGAAGAGGTTCAGGGTAGGGTTGAAGGGCAGAGAGCTGGACTGTACCGCCACTGCAGCACATTCCTGGGGACTCATCCTGCCACTTCAGAGCACGACACCAAGCACAGGGTGATCGGAGGCCGAGAACAATAAACTTGTCTCCACAGTAAGCAATCTGATGTCCATATGCAAAAACAAATGTTTAGTAGTCCAAGGTGATAGTGCGGTTTGTAATCTATTTTGATAGTATTTGGCTGTAGCGGTGTTGTTAACGTGAGGGTGGGTGGTAGAGGAGTACTTTTTTCACAGCCTGTCTGTTAACTTCGCGTGACATTCAGCATACTTTTTTTTTTGCAGCCTGTTTGTGAACTTTGGGGTGACATGCAGCATATTTCCTCATAGCCTGTCTGTGGA
This sequence comes from Sphaerodactylus townsendi, assembly GCF_021028975.2. NCBI lineage: Eukaryota > Metazoa > Chordata > Lepidosauria > Squamata > Sphaerodactylidae > Sphaerodactylus > Sphaerodactylus townsendi. The sequence goes on from NC_059429.1 coordinate 88,066,441, forward strand.
CTGATGGGTTTGTTTTCAAATAGGTTCACGTGCATTGTGGAGGGCGGTGGTAGAGTGAAGTTGGTGGAGGACATGAAGCTGGTGGTGTTGAACTGTCACCCTTAGAATGTTCGTGCAGCATGTCTGTGGACTGAGCGGTTGGTTTGCCCTTAGAATGTTCACGCAGATGGCCAGAGATAAGCAGTTAAAACAGTAAATAGCTAATAAATCGAGTGGTAGTGAATATTTTGGGAAATCCTTTCTTAGTGAGCACCTGGAGTACGTAAGGAACAGGTGTGCCAAATTTCATGTGTGTGGCTTCGGTGGTTTTTGAGTTCTGTTGATGAGTCAGTAAGTCAGTGGTATTTCACATTTATATATATATATATATATATATAGATAGATAGATAGATAGATAGATAGATAGATAGATAGATAGATAGATAGATAGATAGATAGATAGATAGATAGATAGATAGATAGATAGATAGATAGATAGATAGATAGATAGATAGATAGATAGATAGATAGATAGATAGACATATAGATAGATAGATAGATAGATAGATAGATAGATAGATAGATAGATAGATAGATAGATAGATAGATAGATAGATAGATAGATAGATAGATAGATAGATAGATAGATAGATAGATAGATAGATAGATAGATAGATAGATAGATATAGATTCAGTGCAAAATTCTGACTGGAGTGTGTCCTGCTTGGTTTTCCTGCACTTGCTGTGGATCCATCAATCAGAAATATTGCCTTTGGGGGGAGGGAGTCAATCAGAATGCAGCATACCGGGGATGTTTGATCATGCGTGCTGCATCTACGTTGTAAAAACAAAAAAAAGCTGGACTCGTGTGAAAGAAATTGGAGTGTTTCCTCGCATGCTTCACTCAATTCCTTCATAGCAAAGGGCAGCCATTCAAAGGGAGAAACCGGAATAAAATTGACCCGGATTGTAAGATACCGATTGTAATCTGATATGATCGTGCCGTGCAGAAACGGCCTCAGTTGACCTCTCTTTTTTGGATAACACTCTATCTGGTCAGTCCACCTTTGGGGGAAAGCCCCCTTCAGGGTCCACCTCTTACAAGCCTATGGAGAACAGACAGGAAGGGTATTACTGCATGTTTGTTTTATTTTTTTGTTTGCAGTGGTTTGCATTTTGTAACAGGACCTAAAAAAGCAATGCTCATGAAAATATATGCCACATTATGGAATAGTGCTCAGAGGGGCTACGTGTTGCTTGTCAAACCACAGAGGTTCCCTGCTCTATACCAGCAGCAAGGAATTTGAAGAATTTGAAGAAAAGGAATTTGAATTTGAAGAAAAGACAACACTGCCATCTGTCTACAGCTACAATACATTGGATTCAAATTTCTATTGAGGGTATTCAGATGCTTTGTTTCCAGCTGTTCAGGGACTACAATTCCCATCAAGCTCCCTTACCACAGCATGGCCACAATTGGCCATAAGCGCTGGGACAGTAGAGGCTGATGGGAATTGTAGTTCCTGAACATCTGGAGAGCCGCAGGTTCCCTACCCCTGGTATAGGCCATACTTTTGCCAAAAGCTGTCAAATTTTATGGCCAATTACATATAAGGTGTTTTTTGTGTGGTAGATGTGAATATCTGCTGTAGCAAGATTTTTTGTATGGACGTATTTCCTCTAGTCCCACTTTCACTTTCCATACTCTTTGTGGCAAGCAAATTCACTTTTAGCACAATTTTAATTTTGCTTCGCTGCCAGAGTAAGACAGATTTGTCGGTGGGCACAGCTTTGACGAAGACCTCTTCCCTCCGCCCATAGCCAGTCCACCTAGTTTTACCCCCTCCATTCCCTCATGCTGGTTTGCATGCTTCCCCCTCCTACCTGTCGCTTACTATTCCTACTTCTTGTCCTGCTGTATCATTCTATCATTCTATTGCCTGTGGCTTCCCCGCTCCTGCATATCTTTAGATCTCTAGATTTAAATACTCATATTGATAGATCGATAATTGAATACTACTACTAAAAATGTAAAAATAATAAGATTAGCGATCAGTCCAAACACCCAATTTGCCCCTGCATTTGATCAAAAAACTGGGACGTCTCCAGCCTCATAGTTTTATACACAAGCAATGAGTGATTCCAGATCACACTGGGAAAAGCCCGTTGGTCTTGATGCTTGGGTTTATTGCACATAGGGAAATAGACAATCATTAGCCTGGGGAGCTTAGCAAATGGCTGTTCATGTTATCCTTCTGTGGTTTTGCAGTTTGCACACCACCATTATTCCCCATTCCCATTTCCCACCATGAAAGACAATCGGTGTTTGGGCAAAGTGTACAGAGGACATATTTAAGACTTTTTTTTAATAGTTCGCCTTTTTAATATTGCTATATCAATCTACATCTTCTCTCCTGGTGTTGGACACAATTCAACTTTTAAAAAACTTTTAGGCATTTTGGCAGTGGCAGTGGGGTGGGGTGGGGGGGAATAGGCCACACTTTTGTCTCCCCCCCAGCCACAGAAATGCTCAAAAGTTCTCTTTAAGTTGAATTGTGTTTAACTATGTGGCCGAACAGCCAGCACAGAAGGCTGGGAAGGGGCGCCCCTTCCCTAGCCTTGTCCCCATCCCCCGTCTTCTCTCCCAGCTGGTTGCCAGCATTAGTAAAGGTCTACAGACCACAGGCTATGCAGCATACTGGCTGCGGCCTGTGGGGGTGGGGGCAGTGGTGGGATCCAAAAATTTTAGTAACAGGTTCCCATGGTGGTGGGATTCAAACTGTGGTGTAGCGTCAATGGGGCTGGGTGGGGCACGACAGGGGTGTGGCCGGGGATTCCGGGGGCGGGGAATTCCTGGGCAGAGCTGTGGCAAGGATGCAGCCGCTGCGCCGGTCCTTGGGCGGGAAACGAATCCACGCAGGCGCAGGCTGCCTCGCACGCCGGTGCACCTCCTGCTACACTGCTTCAAGTTCTGCGCTCTACTGCTGAGAGGAGGGGCATAACTAAGGCAAAAATCACCAGTAACCCCCTCTCGGCACACACAAATAATTAGTAACCTACTCTCAGGAACCTGTGAGAACCTGCTGGATCCCACCTCTGGGTGAGGGCCGCAGCCCGTGAATCCCCAGGCCACTGGTGCCCCAAGGTAGATACGCCTCTGAGCCCATCTGCTGGCCTCACTTGCCCCCAGGAGCAGTTTTGCCAGTTCTTGGTCTCAGCTGCCTGGTCCTCTTGGTCTCCAGAGCCTGCTCAGTCCTTGAAAATCATATCCGTTTCTATCCAGAGTGAGCTGCTGGCCAGCAAGTTCTCATTTGGCCTTCCCTTGCAGTCCTTGCTCCTTTTTCCCAGCTGGGGCCACCTTTTTATCAGGTCTCAGCCTGGGGAAGAGGAAGCCACTCCGCCTGCTGCAATCCTGTCCTGCCCCACCCCAGATATATGACAATTCAATTGCAGTGCAAGAATCATGCATGACTTTTTTCTCCTTCATACATATCATGTGTGATACTTATTTTTGCATTGTCTTCTAATTTTAATAGTGCATGACCTACTGCACTGTTAGTTGTATATTTCATGTTGCCTGATTGCATTGCTTTGTGTAATTTGCCTTGACTCTCAGTGAGCAAGTTGAACTATAAATAAAGTAAATTAATACAATTAAATTAATCATGGTTTTACATAATGTCCAAACTGAGCCACTGGTGAAATATTTACCGCATTAACAGGGATTTCCAATTTTCTTTTTAACTTGTGTTGGTGCAAGCATTGCTTGTAGATGACTAATCAATTCCAGGAATTTTAAAAAAAATCAGTGGTCATTTGCCATCCTTCAGCAAGAACAAAAATTTGGTTCAAGCAAGACACTATCAATGATCTGTTTTTATTCGGATAAACGAGCTCCCTCCACAAGTTTGAGCAGAACAGTTCCTGGCTGTGCTTTTTCCTGAAGGAAGAATCATTAAAAGTCATTCATGTTTGGTGGGTGGTTTGGATTCCTTCATATTTTTAATCAACTGGATGAACAACAGCATTCCCAATATCAACTCCACACACATATACACACATTGCTAACCTATGACAATAATGTGTACTGGAAAAAAATACAGGCCCATACCTGTCCTTTTTATTGCTATCATAGCAGTCCCTAAGCAAGGTTGCTTTTATTCGGCAGTTCTGCACAAATATGGGCTTTGATACCAAGATCAAAATAAAGCTTTAAGGGTATCTATCTGGGGACGCTCCAGGTATGGCTCATCAAACTTCTTCAGGAGTGGTGCTGAAGGTGTCTTGCTCCCCCTGGGCTGAAGATGTATTGTTCCACCATGGCCCAAGGCGTATCAACCCAGATGGTGTAGCTGTACTTACTTCCAAACAGCTCCTCAATGACAGTGGTTGGAAAGGGTGAGACACTTTATCTGAGGCTGATGGAAAGGAAGTGCCAGCAGCCTACAATCAAAGCAGAGGAAGGAAGCAGGAATACCTCACAAGAAACCCATTGGGCATCAGGGGAACATTTTCCCCAACCACAGCCAAGCACAATGGCAGGAGCACCTCACAAGGAACCCCACTGCACATCAAGGGGATATGTTCCTCAGAGGTAGGTGGAAGCCAGGAAACCTGGAAGTGTGAGCAGACAACAAGGTTGGGCATGGCAAGGGACTAGATGAGGACAGTAGATGTGCCTCCTTTGGAGAGAGGAGGGTTATGGGAGAAGTAAGTCCATTAGTGAAGGAGTAAAGGAAGTGGGACAAGTTCTCTTTAAATAAGGAGTAGAGCTGAGGTCAAGGACGACATGGACTGGGAAGGGTCTATACAGTATAGAGAGCCAGCCAGCCACCCAACCCACCTGCCATCGGTTGGAGCTGAATAGCTTTTGTTACTCCTACTCATTCTGAGGCTGGGAGGAGGGCCTATGATGGAATGTGCTGGGGGATGTGCCTCACAAGGTAATAACTGATTTTTAAAACATTTTGTCCTTGTGTCTATATAGATAGATTTGAAATTCTGTGGACACTCTCAGATCATCGGATGAGTATGATGTTTGTCAAGGGTTGGGGGAGGGGATACTTTGTTAGTTGCTCTGCATCCCCTCATTGTGAGCAGGAACTCAAGAAATGGTAAATGTTTTAGACCAATACATGCTATGAAAACAGGTGACCAGACACCTAACGTAATTAAGGTCTGTTTTATGGCTAATACTTAGACAACATTTCTCAAAACAATGTCACCAAAGAGCAATTCAAATAATATTCAGCTGAATAAAATTAGCTTTTAGTGTGTTAGGGCAAAGGCAAGAGAAAATGAACCTGCCTGGACAGTTTGTTATAGTGCAACATCGCCCCCTAGTGGGAGGAGCTCACTGTGAATTGTAGCATTTGCATTGTAAACCTGGGGATCTCAATTGTTTTATATGCTTTATTGAGGTAATAAGCACACAAACAAATGAAATTGCCCTTCTTTGAGTGATTCCATTCACTCATCTGGTTCAGTACTTTCTGCTCGAATTGGTAAGATCTCCAGTAGTTTCATTAGAGGTCTCTTTCCACACTGCTTACTCTCACTGGAAATGCTAGGATATTGCATGATCTATCATAAAGTTCTGGTTCCTGGTTTGTCACTACAAAAGGTGACTACATATGAATTCCCAGAGAGCAATATGCTCTGCTGGAAGCAACCTCCTGATAGCTGCTAGCCCCAAGAGTGTCCAACTGGCCTCAACCAGGGCCTTTTTTGCTCTGACCACGGCCTGATGGAACTCTCTGGTCCATTTCCTATGGGGGAAATATCCCGGGATACTCACAGTAGACATCCCAGTTCAAGGAGGGACTCCCCACAGCTCCTGGGCCAAATTTGGCTCTGTCCCGGCCCTGCCCTGGAATATCCTCCTCATACTGGGATTTTTTAAAATCGCCAGGAAGGAGGATCTTTTTGGATCCCCAGGCCACTGATCCCAGGATGAGGCCGGTATTGTGGGGAATCGTCCCCCAGTATCATGGGTAATTTTTACCACTCCGAGTCTCCGTTTGAGCTGTCATCCAATCACAGCACCTTGTTTATGTTTTCTTCTTAGATACGAAACTACAACCATGCAAAGGAAAAAAAAAACTGAAACGCGCCTTTTTTGTGTGCTGTTCTTGGCCACGAAGCTCTGCTTTGTGACGACGTAGCTATGTAACTGTAATGGGGAAAAAGGGGGGAAATGCTTGTTCACGTTCCCGCCCCAAAGCAACAGCCATCAGAGAACTAGCAACAAAAGAGCCACCGATCTGATCCTGGGATCGTGGAAAGGAGGTTTTGATCCCTGTTTCAACTCAAGACCTTGACTGCAGCGGAGAGGGACAGACCAGGATAAAAAGGTACTAATATTTTATGGTCCCAGTCCAATCCCAGGATATTTCCCCTGTGGGCAATTGACTTCTGTCAGCTAAGAGCAGGGGCCTGTGGGACTTAGTAGTCCATAGGGCCTGCAAGACAGAGATTCTTCACGCATTGAGAACCAGAGTTTTGTGGCTTTTATTATAAAGGGGATTTTCTTTTTCTTAAGCAAAAATGCTCATAAGCCATAACTTTAAATGGTTTTGTCTCCACTAGAGTATACTTGATGTTCCTTATTTATTTAAGTATTTCTATACCATTTCTCTCCCTACTAGAGACTCAAAGTGAAGGGCATCCTTGAACCAAAGTGTCTCTTGTTTTTAAATATTTAATCTGCCCATGTTGCTTAAGACAGCCCTTGAGAAGGCCAGGATAGGAACCTTTTTCCTGAGGACAGCTAGGAGCAGAGTCTGAACTTAACATGGATCAGTTATTCTTTAAGGCCTTTTTGAACTGCCTTTGTTTTGCAGTTGGATTTATTAAAATTTAATATTTGTATGCATGTTCATAAAAAGTAGTGATGTTGATTTACTACTTACAAGATTTGGCATGGATAACACATGTTGCATCGTATGCATTCCAAATGCTTGTTAAACTAATTTATAAACCAATACAGTTTATTTTTATTATGTATATCTTTTCCCCTTCCTGCTTGCTCTCCCTCTCTGGGCAGGGGCTATTGTTGTGTTTTTCATTGTTTAGGAGCTGAAATGTTCTGCTTTATTCATGCTTTTGATCAGATGGTAGTTAATCCCAGTTGAAATGTCTCTTTTACTCAGTTTATAGATGTGGGAAATTGTGTCGCTGCTTGTGACATCATCTGAGATTTGCTTCTGTTTGAATGCCTTTTACTGAAGCCTATCTTATTGTGTAACGGTAGGTGGCACTCCAGTGTCAGTTTCCAGATCAGAATGTACCGTGAACAATGATGATGGGTGTGCCAGTAAGTGAGACAAACAAGCAGAGAAAGAGGCGGGTTTTGCAGTTAGGATGCTATGATGGCTGATTCCCTTCAATGTCTGCTTGGAGAATTTAAAGTTATATATTAAACTAGACAATGGACACATAATAAAGAAGGGTTAACAATGGTAAATCAAGCTGCGATAGTCTGGGCTTGCTGTTTTCAAGCAGAGAAGAACAATTGCAGCCTCAATTGCATCTCTAATTTCCCATGCAAGCAGACATTGAAGGGAATCAGCCATCATAGAATCCTAACTGCAAAACCCTAACTCCAAGGGGGTGGGGCACAACGCACCAGGCGCGCACCCCTGTAGGGGTGTGTCGTGGACGTTCCGGAGGTGTGGTGGGGGCGGAGGACACACCGGTGCACCAGGCGCTTTCCTCCCTTGCTACGCCTCTGAATGCAAGTAACAATGGAATTTCTCTGGATTGGCTATTCTGTCCATGCCAGAAATGCTGGTGGGGCTTAAAAGTATCTTTTCCAGTTTACAAAGCCAATGCAGAATTTGAGAATTTTCTACAGAGATGATGGGAAGGGGAAGAGCAAAGGGGTATGTGAAGACAAGTTCTAAACATTTAAAACATATGTCTTGTACATCTGTTCAGCTTTCCTCTCACCTGCACCTTAATGCTTTCTTATTCAAGCATAATCCCCACTTAACTTAATTCTGTGTAAACACTCATATGGTCAGGTTTCTATTTCCCACATTACATGGCAGCAAACACTGGTTTGGCATCAATTGTGTGCTTGACAAAGAAATATAACCAAGTGAGGGTCTCTGAAGAGGGCCTTTGTGATCCTCATGCCTGCCACATTCATTCTTTATATTTTCAGATCATGCCTAGATCTTTGATGTACACCTAAAATGTACACTTGTCCATGTGTCAAGAGATCCTTCATGTACACTTGATGATATGTCAAGTGATCCTGCAACCATGCATTTAAAAATTAAATCCTTGGACAGCTTGCAGACTGGAAAGGACCACTGCTCATATTTGAAAGAAAGAAGAAATATCTATTTGTGCTTGCTAATAATGGGGGAAATGGCATGGAAAAAGTGGCCTACTTTACATTCATAGCCGCAACGTAAAAAAGATAAAAATAGGCAGTGCACATGATTGCCTATAACTGACATTTTAGTTCCTCCTTTGATTTTCTTCTGAATGTGTTCTTGCTTTGCTATAACTGACTATATTTTTGCAAATATACCCTATTCTGATTGGATTACAAGCTATCAGTCCTGAAGCAGCTGCATCTGACAGGGCGGTACAATTGGCCACAGTTCTTCAGTGTCTGTACAACCAAGATAAACATAGTGAAGCAACAACATGCAATCACTTCTTCTAAACTGACAGGATTCATAATATGTGAAGAAGTCCCAAGTGAGAAGCTCAGAAAAAGCAGCAAACTGTGATCTAGGGAGACTTTGCAACTCTATGGTACATTACTTTCCCCCCCACACTTGGTGCTGTTTGTGCGCATCCTGACAATGTAACTTATGCCTAACAACATTCATACGCATGTGGAGATGACATGGTGTATGGAGCAGCTAGGAGGGTGCGATTGTAGGATTCTCATACACTATTTTGTTTGAAGATGAATCAACTATTGCTCTCAGGGGACAGGAGTATGACAACACAGCAGTAGAAACAATGCCTCCTCTCGGCAATTTCAATCATCCACCAGTTTGGCTCACATTCTGCTTGCAGCCTTTCAGCAGGTAGCCAGTTATTTGGAAGGCTGCTGTCTAATGCAGCTGAGTGAATTCAGAGGCATCCAATTAGAATGACCACAGTGCTGTTTCACATAAGGTGTAATGGTTACAGTGTTGGTTTAGAATCTGGGAGGCCTTGATTCAAATCCTTTCTTTGGGTGTGACACCTCTCTCCACTGGCTGACCCATCCAACTGGTGTTAGCTGGGTGGCAGGGGGGAAATGGATGGAAATTGGAAAAGCAATTGCTACTATCATGGTGCAATTATGTCACATGCAGTGCTCCCTGATAGGTCAGTCTTCCATTGGTTGCCAGCCTCATGCTGGCAACCCAACCCCAGTCCACTGTGAAAGCTGGATGACTTTGGACCAGTTTTTGTCATCCTAACTTACCTTGCAGGGTTATTGTAAGGATAACATGGAAGTTTGGAGAATGATGTAAGCCGCTTGGGTCCTCATTGAGAAGAAAAGTGGGATATAAATATCTGATTGACTACATAAATGTCTGATTGACTACATATAAATACCTGACTACATCTGATTGACTACATTCTCACATGGGCTCTGAGTACTACTTCCTCCGGGTGTTTTTTTTTTTTTTAAATACTGAAAAGGATCTGTTTCGTGTGCATCTGAAGAAGTGAGATCAGACTTATGTAAGCTTATGCTAAACTGTTAAATGCTACAGACTTAAAGCTTAATCCTGACAAGATGCAAGCGCTACTGGTGAGTAGAAGGATTGTTTGGGGTATGGAGGTACCCCCTGTTCTGAACAGGATTCTGCTTTCCCTGAAGGAGTAAGTCTGTAGCTCGGAGGTGCTGTTGGACTGGCTCTGCTGCTGATTAAACAGGTGATGTATGGCTTTTATCAGCTTCAACTCACTATCCAGTTGTGGCCTTTCCTGGTCAGGAAAGATCTGGCTACTATGGTGCATCTAGATTAAATTGCAGTATATGGGGCTCTCTATGTGGGGGCTACTCTTGAAAAGTGGTCCAGAATGCTACATCATAGATGTTGATTGGAGTGGGTCATAGGAAGCACATCCCTTGTATTGTTTCTAATGATCAGATGGTATGTCCCTTTTCCTGAATGCTGCATAAATCACTGTTGTATGACTTAAAGTGTATTTGTATTATTTTAGAATCACAACATATATTTCATTCTATTGTGGTTATAGAATGATACAAATACACTTCAATTCATACAATACTTATTTATTGTTTATGCAAACTTATGAGGGGTAGTTAATCAGTCACCACAGGTTATTTTTCTTGGTGTAGGATTTCACATGGCTGTGCTTTTCAGGACAGCAAAGGTGTATTTACTCTCAGCTGAGGCTTCCTGCTGCTCGTATATGTCCCCAGAGTGAAGAAACACATTTGTTGCACATTTTTACCTGTACATGTTTAAATGACAACAGGCAAGGCAACCATGTGCCTTTTGCAAATATGGCATACTTAGGGGAAAAAACAGAATCTGATTGTTTTGCTATTGCTTCTCCTCCTCTGCTCAAGGGCCTTGTATAGTTTTGGAAAGCCAGTGTAGAGGTTAGAGTGTTGGAATAGATTCAGGGAGACCCAGGTTCAACCTTCCACTCTACTGTGGAAGCTTGCTGGGTGACTCTAAACCAGCCACACACTCTCAGGGAGGTTGTGAGGTTAAAATGGGGGAGAAGAATGATGTAAGCCACTTTGGGTTCACATTGGGAAGAAAGGCAGAGTATAAATGAAGAAAATAACCAAAGAAATAAATGGGACAGAACATGATAGAAATGCTTATACCTGATATTAACAATAGTGTCAAGTAATCCCCATAAAGTGTTTCCCTTTGTTATCAAAAGCAAATTCCACCAAATGTAAGTGCTGCTTTTTCGCTTAACTTTGACTTCCATTTTAGATTTGCTTTATGTGAAGGTTGTGAGACACAAATATTTCTTCCTTCCCAAGTTCACTGCTTTGGAGAACAGTGTTTTCCTCTACAGATATGCTTTGTATTTGCTTTGGAATTGTTTCTTTGGTGACATACATGTGGAAAATGTTATCACATGGATATTTTTTCAAGGAAAATATACAAACAGGATACTAGAATCCTAAAAGCACTCTGTTGCCTAGTGTTGAACCACATAAGAACTATGCAGAAGCTGTTGATCACCAGTCCTTCTTCATTTGGGATTGTGGTGTTCTGCAGTGGCAAATAATTGTTTAGAAAAGGATGTTCTTTTCAATTAAATGAAAGAAAATATAGCTGAAAGTTGAGGAGGGTGGTTGCTAAGCAACCACAGCCTTACAAGAGTCCCCTCCTTTCAGCTGACATTTTTCTTGAATATGTTAGATGATGGAGTTTAAACAATACATTAAACAACCTATATTACATCGATACTCTGTTCAAATGATAGTTTTCACTAGTTCTCTTTAGGACTAAAGTACTAATATCAAATATTTAATACCCTTTAAAAAATCTATTTTACACTGCCTTCCCTCAGCCAGTTAAATAAATTGATAACTCTAACCTTCTTCTTCATTTTGCTTTCCTTAGATTAGCAGATATATTTGGTAAATTCCACTAGTTAGAAAAAACCTATGATTTTTGCATGAAAATCTCTAGAAAATATTTTTCCCATGGAAGTACTGGGTCGCTTTATTTCTCATTTTCACCTTTTAAAGAAAGTTTTACTCTTACAAAAATGTTTTATTATTTATTGGGCTAACTATGTGAACTGTATTATTACAAGCTTTTGGTGGTATGGGGCATCAAAGGTTAAAAAAAAGAGTAATCCTAAGAAGATCTATTCAGAAGCCTAGTTTGGTCTAGTCAGTAGAACTTACTACCATGAAAAACTGGAACTGATACATTTGCTTCACTGTATTAAAAACAGTCTTCCTGTAAAAAAATCATAGCTGACTATGATGAAGGAAAATAAAACCCAGGTAGACCAATGGTACTGAAGAACAATTTTTAAGGTAATACTTTATTGGAATACTGTTATAGGGGCTCCAGGCTAAGCCTTTAATCTCAGGTAGTGGTTTCTTTGTTCCTGGAATAACTGCATTTTTGGTTAGCTGAGTTTCTGATAAACACTGACACTTCTGATTTATTATCTACTTCTTGGTTCCCAAGGATACCGTGTAGGTTTCATTCTACAATGCACTGTTCCTAACCTAAAGGTGAATGCTTCAAAATATCAGTGTCTCTTCTATTCTCCATGGGTATTTATCTTTTTTCCTTGCATAATCTTTATTTCATGCAGCTTATGCACAATAAATCCTCTTTCTTTTGCTGCAGTTTCTTATTCTTTCAGTTCTTTTCATTTTGACTGAATTTCCTCTGTGTATCCTTGTCACATCTCTCGCAAATCAAAGTGAAATGCCAGTGCTGTTGGTTCTTTGATGTACTCAAGGCATATCTGATAGGATTGTGTCCACAGTGGTATTTAGGAAGTTCTGATACACTGATCCAGCAGATCCAACTTCCTCAGACGATGTGACAACTAGGCAGTATGCAAACTGCTCCCCATAGTCCATGCTACAAAGCAAAGACATTCCTAGATCACCATAGATGGGACAAAGACTCTACTGTGAATGCCCACAAATGATACTTTACCTTAATACTTTACCTACTCTACTGTTTTCATCTGTTTTATGACACTGTCTTCAGTTATGCCAGTATTGCTTATTCATAACTTGCTGACTGCAGGTTGCTGATCATTTTTGATCATTGAATTTGTGTGCTCATTTTTTTCTTGAGCAGGGCTGAATACCTAGGAAATAAGATCCTGTGGTTCACATCTGTCTGGGAACGCAAACTCTGATCTGAAAACTCTTCACGTTGTGAGGGGATTCTACTTACTAAATGGTGAAGGAGTCTGTCTGGGAACCTGTGAGAGTGCATCCACCTACCATTTCTTTACATCATATGTGTCAAACTCGCAGCCCCCCAGATGTTATGGACTACAGTTCCCATCATCCCCTGCCAGCATCATGCTTGCAAGGGGTGATGGGAACTGTAGTCCATAACAACTGCAGGGCCACGAGTTTGTCACCTGTGCTTTACATGGTTCAGCTTTAGTTCCTTGGCACTGAAAGCAGATGCTGAAGCTGAACCCTGGTAGAAATTAAGTCCTGTTCTTGGCCCATTATGTCCAGGTCTGAGAAACATGGCAGTATTTGCCCTGTTTCCTAGTATACACTGGATTGGTTACTGTTCATGTAAATGGATCTGATTGGATAGAATTATACTTCATATTTGTGTTTTGATACTTTCTAGTATTCTGCTGTGTGTTTATATTAAATACTTACGTTCTGACCTTTGGTTACTACATTAAATTTGATTCATACACTGAGGTCCATATTGCAAAAGGCTACTGTGAGATTTCAGTTGTTCAAAGTGATATTTAGACCTTTAGAAAACAACATATCAGTTAGCATACTTGTAAATAACAACAATAATGTATCAGAAAGAATCAACTCACATCCTTCAAAGGAGCAAGTGGTAACATACATAAAAAGAAAATTTTGGAAACTACCCATAGGCTGCGGTGGTTGTTTGCTGGCACTCCTCATAGCAGGAGGAATTACCTGAACTGGGTGGATCAGTTTCTGCAGTGATAAAAGCAACTACTTCATTCTATGTGACAGAGTAAATACATTTGCCAGGCTGACGTGTCCAGACTTCACTCTACACAAGAAAGCCTCTCCCATATTGCCCCAGCTTTCTTTACTGCTAGATCCACCCTATCCCCCAGCATATCAGGTTTGGAGGTTTGCATATATCACAGTTTGTTTCTTTTAACAGAAGAGACACCTTTCAGCACCTCCTCCTCCTCTTCCCATTACGTTTCATTTTATAATCAACAAATACACATCCCTACTCTGCACCTCTTTATTTTTTTCATGTTTCACAGGTAGGCCCTAGCATGGAATTAGATGCCAGGGATAAGCTGACCCATTGCTTCCAACCCTGTTAAGCAAGGCATTCTCTCCTATTTACTTTAGTGCTAGTAATGCAGTAAATCCAAGATGAGAGCTGGAATTGGTGTAATGATATAAAGGCATCAATGGAGAGCCAGTGTGGTATAGTGTTTGAGAGCAGGTAGACTCTAATCTGGAGAACTGGGTTTGATTCCCCACTCCTCCACTTGAGTGGCAGACTCTTATCTGGTAAACTGGAGTTGTTTCCCTGATCCTACTCACAAAGCCTGCTGGGTGACCTTGGGCTAATCACAGTTCTTTGGAACTCTCTTAGCCCCACCCATCTCACAAGGCATCTTTTGTGGGGATAGGAAGGGAAAGGAGTTTGTTAGCTCCTTTGAGTCTTCTTTCAGGAGAGTGGATATAAATCCAAATTCTTTTTCTTCTAAGGTGGAGGAAAGCAGTAATACTTTTCATGATATCTTCAGACTCACCCAGAGCTGCTTTGCAGCTGTAGGGCAAGAGACTGGATCACAGAAAAGAGTAGTCCAGCTTTGGCCATGGTGATGGGCAGGGGCCTTGCTGTGGTGGTAGGGACCCTTCTTAGTGGGGGTTGGCAGCCTTCTCTACAAGCTATCCAATTGCTGATGGCTTGGTCCAGCTTGAGGTGCCAGGCTGGAGCAGACCTATGGAACACAGTTTTCATTCCAATTTGCTCGCTCCTCCTCTTCATTAAGCCATGCTGCCTGGGCCCTGCTGCTCAGTCAAGTTTCAGACATGAAGGAAAGGAGGTTGCCTACAGGAGTGGCAAGCGAAATGACAGAGGAAAAATCAATCTTTGGGGTGGAGATAGGCTTTGATAGTGAGGACTGCAGCAACAGTGAAGGCTTCAATGGCAAGTGACACAACTTCTCCTGAGCCACAAGGCTTGCTTTTCTCCACCAGGATGAAATCACTGCCAACTGCAATTATACTCCTTCACTGAGGAAAACATTAGTTGAAAAGCGTAATCCTTACAGGATGACCCCTGCCCCCCCAGTGCTGAAACTGGGCCTTGAGCCAAGCACTGACCATTCTGTTTTCTGTGCCTGGCCATTTTTCTTGCTTCCCCTGTCTCAGGATAGGGATCCCCTCCCCTTTTGATTTGCAGGCCACAGGCCAGGGCAGGGCAGGGCAGTTAGGGCTTGAAGGGCGGTGCAGATCCTCCTCCTCTGTGGCAGAACTAGAGTATTATCTCAGCAAGTTTTATAGCCTAATATCTGTCTCTCTACTGACATCATCCTGCTCTTTAGGGTTTCTACCCAAGAACAGCAGTGTGACTAGCAAGTGGCCAGCCTATATGTCACCACAGGCACATGACTAGGCACACTGGTCAAGGCAAAATGGCCTTTTTCTGCTCCCAGGAAATTTGCTGGGGACAAGATGTTCGACTCCACGGGGTTTGTGAGCCCCCCACCCCTTGTTGCCGCTATTTGAGCTTTGGCAGGAGCCAGACAGTATCTGTCTGGTGTTGCTGGGGGTTTCAGGCACTGGGATGGATCTATTTTTTTGAGGGGGGGGGAGAGAATGCACATGTATGCCCCCCCAGGTAGGGACCCTCTTAAGGGGCCTTGGGTAGTTGAGCTCTGCAGTGGCATGCCCAGTTCAGGGGCTGTTGGCTGGTGCCACTCCCAGGTATAAGGGAACCATGCAGAGGCTTGGTCTCATTTGGGTGTGCTGGTTTGCCTTTTCAGGTTTACCCTCCAGCACACGGGGGACAGAGGAGTTGGCCAGTGCCTGACTCCATGCCACACCAATGCTCCACTGGCTGTAATTAATAAGGCTGTGGCCTCTTTTCATTCCACCTGGTTCTGTGTGCTTCTCTGTACCCCTTTCCCCTGCCCACTAAAAAGTTGCAGTTTCCACAAATGCAGTACAGTTAGTACTTTTTCCCTCTCTCTCAGCAGTTGGTTAGGCATCCTGCCAGTACTAGCAAAGCAGTTCAGAAGGTGAATGGACAGAGACCTGCAGAGGTTTGAGAAAGTGTTACATAACATCATATTGGAAAAATGTTTTCCACTTCTGGCCCAATTCTATTGAGTGGGCTGATGATTTCAGATGTGAATAGTGCTGGAGTTATTTTGGATCAGCCCAATTTGTGTTGAATGCAGCAAAGAAAACAATCTTACAAAGCGGTCAATGCAAAGATAAAACTTACATTTAATTCAAGTAGCTTCAGTTCACATTCTTTGGTCCAAGTGAAAGATAGAAAACTCTAATCAAAAGAAACATACTTCCCTATACAAGTGGGCACCTAATGCGCTGTCATGTGTGTGCAAGGTATGAATTGCTTCTGTAGGAAAGATCCACAGTAGCAAGATGCCATCATGGCATGTCGATATGCTTAGAAAGACGAAAGGAGAATGAATGGCTACAGGAGGAGGAGGAAATCAATGGGCAGTCCCCAGGCCAAGACAAAGAGAGAGCAATCCCCAACAGATAACTTAAGAAAGGTACAGCATCCCCCCACAATGTCCAAACATGCAGAGTCACTTATTCCAACAGATAGAACCTTATCTCAGGACTCAGTGTTTACAAAGCCCCATCTGCTTTGAAACTGTTGTTACAGTCTGATGTTATGTTTCATGAGAAAAATCCTAAATAGGTCTACTCTGAATTCAGCTTAGGTTTAGTCAGTAGGACTTCCAGGAATGTGCAACGCATGCTTTCAGCCACATAAACATCTATTTCCATGCAATTGCTCTATGGAGGTCTGTGATTATATCTGTGTATAATATGTGCTTCTTTATTCCTTGCGCAAATGAACTGCAGAAAGTTTATCTTTGGGGATTTTGCATCCAATATTGAAAAATGAACAAAAAACCAAGGCAAGTATAATTAAGATAATTATATTAAACAACTCTACAAATATTGCTTCCAAAATGCAATGCCTTCCAGGGTGTCTAGCTGAAGCACAGCAGGAAGGAACACTGATATGGCTTAGTAAAATGTAACATTTGTAGTGTTTGAATTTTTCTTAAATGGCCTTGTTCCATGGCAGCAGTGTGACCCCTATTTGTTGGTGCAGCTTCTCAAGCTTGTGTGGACATTTCTACATATGTTGACAAACAAATGGAAGTCAACAAGAGTTAACTTGTGTGATGTTATCCAGAGACATCAGTCAGTATTTTAAATAGCCGCGGAGGATTGACAAACTGTTGGTAAACCTGGATCAAACAGAAGGTTGTTTTTTTTTTAAACTAGGATCTGGATAACTTTTTTCTTCTTCTGCTGTCCAAATAAGCGTTGTTGAAGTTGAAAATCAGCAAGAAGTCCAGCCACTTCTAGTTGGAGCATACTTCGTCAAGCGGTATCAGTGAAAGTCTCGCTGATGTTTTCAAAGACAGTACCATTGAAATGTGGTTCTTGCTTTTGCCAAGCTAGGTAACAGTTATGAGAAGACAAAATACGCACACACCCCACACACAAATGGAAAAAATCATTTTCTATCATGCTTATTTTTCTTTCCAACACGATTTAACAGGAACAACAAATGCAAGGAGATTCTTTTTGTCTAAAATGAAACATGGATATACTACCAAATATATAAACATATTTGCACCTTGGGATTCATTTTTAAGAAAGTAATGCTGTCACCTCTGTTCAGTTGGGCAATGCATAAATCTATAACCAACGTTATAAGTTAGTCAGCTAAGGAGCATCAAACCTAGTTTGGATCCAACCCTGCAAAGGCACTATTAATTACAGGCTGCCTTTTGTTCTGATATTTTTGCAATATCAGCTGCCCTCTATCGCAGTAACGGCTGTATTTCAGTGAGAAGAATCCCCATGTGTGCTTGTCTTCTGCATATTAGATATTATAAATTAATTTCTGCTGAAATATGAGAGAATATTTAAAAGATTACTCCCCCTCCCCACCATTTTTCTTTGTGAACCTGGAAGAATTTATCACGGGCTTGCAGTGACTTTTACCTCTGTTCCTTTTGTTCCACCCTTCCTATTAGCTCCAATCAATGTTGAATAATGCATTATGGAAAATAGACTGCATTCTCAACAGTGATGTTGTTGCATAGGGTGTGTGTGGGTGTGAGTAAAAGCAATCACTTTGTTGGAATGCAGCGTTTAAATGGCTCTTTTCAGGCCACCCAGTTCATAAACCTCTGTACTTTACATTATCTCTTCAAATTCAAAACTGGAACAACTGAAAAGCAAGACAGACTCATAGCCCTAGTTCAAACGACAGGGGTATCTGCAAGATATTGTTTATATTTCACGTCATACGCTAAGGACAGTATATTCCATTCAGCTTTTCCACTGAGACAACAAAGCAAACATTTTGTAGGTACAGTGAAATGTATCTACAGACACTTTTGAAAGCAATTCAGATACCTCAGTTTTTAAAATCTGTGCTCACATTTTTTTTCCACATGGATTTGTGTACATAATCATTACATTCATAATCCTGTGAAGGACCTTACCATTTAAAATTGTTTACAATTAATGTAACTAGACAATTTAAGAATTATGATACTATAATGTGAGGACACTGACTTACCCCCACCTACTCCTGAGCTTCCATTTGCCCACATTATCTTTGATTATAACAATCTAAACAAAAGTGAATATTTCCCTTTAGATCAAAGCATTTTTAATATACTGATCCCAGAGAATCATGGAACAGCACATACCTGATCAGGGCCTGCACCTGAGACATCCACCCCCACCCTGGGAGCCCTATGAAAGTTGCCATGACTTCCACAGTAGCAGAAGATAGGATTTAAAAAAAAAACTTTCAGAGGAGAGACAGCTATTTTTTTCCATGAGAAATCCTTCCCCATATTGGCTCAGGGTATCATAATATCAGTATGATAAAATCCAATAAAAGTTTGTAGATTCTCAACAGTATCAGGCATCATAAAATCCAATCAAGGGACAGGTAAATAAAACAGACTATCCCCAAATTCACTTGTACTGGCCTAAAGTGGGGAAACAGGAAGTAAAAGGGAGATCAAGGAAGGAAGAGGAGGCCAAACAGATGGGATATCATTGCTGTCCTCCACCATAAGCCTGGTGGAACAGCTCTGTCTTGCAGGCCCTGCAGAACTGTACTAAGTCCAGCAGGCCCCTGGTCTCATTTGACACAGCATTCCACCAGGCAGAGACAGAGGCTGAAAAAGGCAGTGAAAGATCTCTGGCATGATTCAGCCCAAATGCATCACTCATCCAGATGCCTACATGTGGTGTTTGCAAGGAACTCCACCCCTCCCATCAGATGGGTTGGTGATCTACATTTGCAGTACACAGCACATCTTACTTGCTTACTAATTGCTTCATAGATTTGTTTCTGGTATTAGGCAGAATATCTGTCATACTAAGAGTACAATCCTAAACAGTTATGACCTTCTCTTTCTACTGAAATAATTCCATTTAGGATTGCAGGTTAGATTAGACAATGTGTCTATCTAGCCCTGCACTACTGTTGCTCTTTCCTGGCTCTACTTCCTAACATTCTGTAATTGAAAATGCTGGGGACCTTATGCCTGCAAGCAGCATGCTCTCCTACCACGCTAATGGGCCCTTTCAGCATCTCTGTCGCAGGGCACAGGTAGTTGATCCTTGCATAATGAGGTCATATAGAGATACCTGTATGGCTGCTTTTTAAAAATCTACTGTGTGCACTGAACCAAAGTACTTTCTAATTACTTAATATATTTCTTTTCCCCTATCTATAAACTACAGATTACACCATTTTTGTAAATCTTACAGAGCAACAATGCTTGAATGACACTGAACTTGCTTATCTGGTGGCTACTTTTCAGAAGATGCTGAACACAAACTTCAAAAAGCAGCAACAGGTGCTTATATTCTCTTGGGCCTTGTGTATTACAAGACTCCTAACATTTTTTTAATCTCTCTTTGACATGATGCTGCTGTGTTACAGAGGTGGGTAACTGAACAGAATTGTTTGTATGTTACATCCTATTGTCTCTCTTATGCCAGCAACATAATCAATCGAAACTTTTACTTCATGCTCATTGGCATAACTCTTATCTACTGCCTATATGCCACAGCTAACCTACATCTTGGACTGACTGATGATACAGCAAAGTTAAGCAAGACAGGTCTGCTCAACTTGATCTTTCCAACAGGCAAACAAGAGATAATACTTAATTTCCTCTGAAAACAACATGTTAAGCTCCCCATTCCCCATGTAAGAATTTGCCTGTTTCCAGACATTATGACATTCTGTATGTCCCCTTTTCCATTCCACAACAGCATGGAGTGTTGGCAAGGAGGAGAGGGCCCTGACGTCTGGACATGGGTGAGTAGGCTTTGTGGAGTAAGCACCATGAATGGGAGCTAAACACACCACTTGCCATTTTCAGCAGTAACTGTGAATCAACAAAATATCAATTTGGCCCTATGACACACCAGAAACATATATGCCTTACTTCTGAATAGGTAGGATCATGCTGTAGGATCATGAGCAGGAGCAAAGCAGGGAATATCACTGTCAGGCTTCCCAAAGTCCTGCTTATCGTCTATGCTGGAATTTGAGAGTTCATCAGGCATCGCTTCTCATATTTTCAAGCCTATGTGGGCAACTTTAAGGACTAGGAACTTGTTTCCAGTATCAAGAGTTGAGATTCTTTAGATAATACTTTGTACTTGTACATAATAGTTCACCTACTTTTGAAAACAACGAATACAGCTGATAGGCATTTGAGCAGGATGCATTCCACAAAGATTTACATTGCTACCAATGTATGTGTCATGGAATTTGTCATGGAATGCTCACAAAGCTAAAATTTAAAATGTTCACTGAATATATTATTTCCCAAGAAACCTTGCAAATCACCCCCCTTCCCCTAGCTTAAGTACCCTGTATTTAGGCTAGCCCAGGGGCCTGCAACCTGCGGCTCTCCAGATGTTCATGGACTACAATTCCCATCAGCCCCCGTCAGCATGGCCAATGATGGCAGGAGCTGGTGGGAATTGTAGTCCATGAACATCTGGCGAGCCGCAGGTTTCAGGCCCCTGGGCTAGCCCAATCCAAGTGAATGTCTATAGCTCTGAATACAGAGAACCTACTCTAGTGACTGGAGACTCAATGCAACAAAGATGCTGGCTGGATCCACCCAGGCACTTTAATTGGCCTGCAAACCAGAATGTGGAAAATGCCAAAGCTCCTGCCATCATTCTTGTCATACTCACCCTCCAAAGAGTACACTAGTCCTCTTTAAACAATCATACCTCCAGTTCTAAAAAAACCTGCATGTTCTAAAATAGCAGATAGCTAGCTGCAAAGTGGACTTCAGAACATTACAGGCAAAGTTTAATTCCAGTCATGACTAACTGCTTTCCTTCCAAAAGGCTGTGTGCCACCAGCTATGCAGGAAATTCTCATCTGCCAGCTGCAGAGAAGCCAGAAGATTTTATGGAGCCTGGCTCTGCCTTTCCCATGTGCTTTTCCAGTGCCAGATTTGCAGCTCATCTCTTTGTGAAAACAATGGAAGAACTAGGCACAGTGACAGGCTATGCTGTTTGGATACTCTTCCTTCGCCTTTCCGTGACTTGATCAGTGGCTGTCTACACATTCAGAAATGGTGCTTTCTCATTTTGCTACTGTTTCTGTGCATCTTCTCTTTCCATTAAAAGCAGGAAGCAAGCCAGTTCCCAGGCTGTCCTCACTCTTGCTGGCCACATGTGCACTGGCAGGGAAACGCTATTCAGGTTTCCTCGAAAGCGAGCCTTTTAACAACTAAACACTTGGACAGCTGATATGAAAAGAACTTGATTTAAGAGCTTCCCAATCCTCCTCTCTTACATTATGCAAACATGTGGTTGGGGAAGACTGCCAACTGCAGCATCAGCATTCACTGCCAGAACCCCATGCAGCAGTAATTGTGACCCCTGAAGGGAGAGGATATGGATCCCATGTACCAGCCATCTGAGCAAGAAAACAAAGGTCAATGAGTGACCACACACCACACAAAACACGATTGTTCTCTGTGTTGCTACCAGACCTTTCTTAATACCACGGAAGCATGGGTGTGTGTGTGTGTGTGTTTGAAGAGGAAACATTTATTCCCTTTTCTGATCTTAGCAAATCTGAAATACTTTAGGAAACAAGCAATAGGAAGCAATGGCAAAAGTCAGATTTGCTTCTGGATGGCAGGTCTCTCTTCAGAAAGGACTGCATTTTTATCCTTCACATGCTAGTCAAGTCATACAGCAGGATCTTTCTACATCAGACAGTCTTAAGGTCAATAGGTATAACCCTTTGAAGCTCCCCCCCTCCCCCGCCAACATGCTGCACTGCTGGAATCTGTACATCAAGCTCCTGGTGAATATGAAACACACACCATAAAGCACACTGCTGATGACATTTATCTGATGTACTCATCTTCAGAGATGCCCAATATATCTTCATCTGTACTGTCCTCTGAGTCTGGCAGGTTTCCCCAAAGCAGAAAGTTTGTACCTTTAAAAAAATGCAAATTATTTTAACTTGGATTTTCCAAGTAAACAAATTTTATTTATTTATTTATTTATTTATTTATTTATTTATTTATTTATTTATGATTGATTGATTGATTGATTGATTGATTGAACTTATAGGCCGCCTCATCCCTGAAGGGCTCGAGGCAGCTCACAATATGGCTGTTCTACCGAACAGCAATCAACAGCATAAAATCAACAACATAAAACACTGAACCCATTAAAACCTATGAAGCGATTACAAACAGCAGAGCTATAAATTAAGACAACCAAGGTTTTTATAAAACAGACGTTGTTTAAAAACAGGTGCCAGATCTAAGGCTAAAAAGAAAGGGAGGGAGTAGGCCGGGCCCGCGATGGAATCCATAAATCAGGCCCAACCGTAATAAAAGATGGAACCCAGCAGCCTCAGTTTCAGTGGGGGCCGGCAGAACCACGGCCAGCCCCTCCAAAAGCCCGGTGGAATAGCTCCATCTTGCAGGCCCTACGGAACTCACCAAGGTCCCGCAGGGCCCGGACAGCTGGAGGTAGAGCATTCCACCAAGCAGGGGTCAGAGCTGTAAAGGCTCTGGCCTGGGTCGAGGCCAGCCATATCATCGTGGGGCTAGGGGTCACCAGCAGTTCTGCCACTGCCGAACGCAGCAGCCTATGTGGGACATAAGGGGTGATGCGGTCCCGCAGGTATGAGGGCTCCATGCCGCGTAAGGCCTTAAAGGTCAATTCCAGCACCTTGAAAACGATCCGGAACTCCACCAGGAGCCAGTGCAGACGGCGTAGCACAGGGGTGATATGATCTAAATAACCACCACCTGTCAAAAGCCGTGCCGCTGCATTCTGGACCAGCTTCAGCTTCCGGATCAGTCGCAAGGGAAGGCCTGTGTAGAGTGAGTTACAGTAATCCAGTCTCGAGGTGACTGTCGCATGGATCACAGTGGCCAGGTCGGACTGGGAGAGATAGGGAGCCAGCCGCCGTGCCAGGCAAAGATGGAAAAATGAAACCCGGGTAACATGGGCCACCTGGCTCTCCATTGATAATGGAGTCCAGGCGGACCCCCAGGCTGCGAGCCAGGGATGTCGGGGCCAACGCAACCCCATCCAAAATAGGTGGCTGGAATTCCCTCGGTCTCTCCCCCCGGCCCAGCCAAAGGACCTCCGTCTTTGTTGGATTAAGTTTTAACCTACTTTGCCTCAACCAACCAGCAACCAACTCCAAACAGTGCTGTAGAGCTGCAGGGGTGGAGTCCGCTCCCCCCTCCATCAACAGAATGAGCTGGGTGTCGTCCGCGTATTGGTGACAGCCCAGCCCAAAACTCTGCACCAGCTGAGCAAGGGGTCGCATGTAGATGTTAAATAAGAGCGGGGAAAGCAAGGCCCCCTGAGGAACCCCACAACTAAGTGGGGTTCTATGGGAGGCCTCATCCCCGCACCATACCGGGGATGGGGCGGTATAAAAGCTTAAAAAATAAATAAATAAAAAATACCTGCTGGCCCCGACCCTGGAGAAATGAGGCAATCCATTGGAGGACAGTGCCCCGCATTCCAGAGGCAGCCAGGCGGCGGATCAAAAGGTCGCAATCGACCATATCAAACGCTGCTGTGAGATCAAGCAGCACCCGATTCGCCTCGGTCTAGCTGCATGCGGAGCATATCTGTGATGGCAATGAGGATGGTCTCCGTCCCATGCCCAGCACAGAAGCTGGACTGGAAGGAATCGAGCACCGATGCATCCTCCAGGAAGCCCTGAAGCTGCTCCAACACCACTCTCTCAATTACCTTCCCCAGAAATGACAGATTCGAAATGGGGTGGTAATTGGCCAGATCACCAGGATCTAAGGATGGTCTTTTCAAGAGTGGGCGGACCACTGTCTCCTTCACCCCACCCGGAAATACTCCTTGCTCAAGGGAGCAGTTGACTATGTTCAACAGGTGGGGTTGTAACTCCTCCCAGCAAGCTTTTATCAGCCAGAAGGGGCACGGATCCAGAGGACAGGTAGTAGGTCTAACAGCAGCTAGGACTCTGTCAACATCAGACTCGCAGAGTAGGGAAAACTGAAGACGGTGAAGGAGCCTCGAGTTCCCTTACTGTATCAAATGTGGCTGGAAGGTCCCGGCGGAGGGACGCGACTTTATCTGCAAAAAAGCTCTGGAATGCCTCACAGCCAATCGCGAATCCACCCAGACCTTCAGGGCAAAATGGTCAGACTATGGCACTCTGCTAACAGAGGATACAACCATATTCACTCCTGCCCCAAAGACCAGGTCCAAAGTGTGACCGGCCTCGTGAGTGGCGCCGGTGTTTAATAGGGAGAGTCCCAGCATCGCCATGGATGACACCAGGTCCACTGCTGCTGAGCGTGAGGCGGTGTCCACATGGACGTTGAAATCTCCCAAGACAATAAGTCGAGGGAAGCGCAACGCCCACTTGGCCACCGCCTCCAGCAGCTGTGGCAGGCCATCACCGGGTGCGCTAGGCGACCGGTACACTAGGACAGGGGTAGGGAACCTGCGGCTCTCCAGATGTTCAGGAACTACAATTCCCATCAGCCCCTACCAGCATGGCCAATTGGCCATGCTGACAGAGGCCGATGGGAATTGTAGTTTCTGAACATCTGGAGAGCCGCAGGTTCCCTACCCCTGCACTAGGAGAACGGCCAACTTCTCCCCTGACAACCACTCCAGTCCGGCACACTCGAACCTGGAAATTTGAGGGGCAGGAACTGCCCTGAAGGCGATGGAATCCCGGATGAACATCGCTACACCTCCCCCCCGCCCCGTGTTCGAGGCTGGTGGACACAAGCGAAACCTGGGGGCGAGACTTCACTCAAGGTGACCGTCCCCAAAGCATATAACCACAGCCACTGTTGAAGTTTAGTTAAAAAAAAGGGCTATACCATGCAGTTCAAGACTACATTGGGAAAGGATTTATTAATTTAAAGCAATGGACAGACGTTCAGAATTTCTGTAAAGAGCTGTGTGTCAGAAAGAATTGCAGCAAACACAATATGTCAGGTAATTGTGCTGCAGAAGTTTGAAAAACTGAAGGTAGCAAAATCTGCCCCGTTACAGAAGCCCTAATGTAGCATGTCTGGTTATCCCTCCCTCAGGATCAAAAGATGCTAAAAGAACAACCATTTACATCAATGTATAGATGACATTAAGTTATTACTGGGTGGACATATCATACACAGTCTCTAATAAATTTATGGTATTGAGGAAATCTAAACAAAACCAGTAACTGTTGGGTGGAAATATACAGGCAGTAACTGTTGGGTAGAAATATACAGGCAGAATGAAAGAACATGAATAACAGTTGGTCTTTATACCCCACTTTTCTCTACTGTAAGTAGTCTCAAAGTGGTTTACAATCATTTTCTCTCCCCTTGTGAAGCAGAGGGGTTGAGACGGTTCTGAGAAAACTGTGACTAGCCCAAGGTCACCCAGCAGGCTTCATGTGGAACAATGGGGAATCAAACCCAGTTTGTCAGAGTAAAAGTCCGCTGCTCTTAACCACTATGCCACACTGGCTCTCAACATATCTTGAGAATGACTAAAAGAAGCAATGTATTTTATAATAGGCTAAAAAGTGATTACTGTATTAGCACAGTCACATTTGCTGAGCCATTGCAATGCCACAGCACATCCATAACCTTCTGAGTAAAGGGTAGGAGAACTGTGGGGAAAGTTAGACATTGCTAGTGGGAGGGGACTTGGGAAAATCAGAGAGACAACTTGGGAAGGAAAAGGAAGGATGGCCAGTGTTGGAGACACAGAGGAATGGTGCCAGGGGGCCCCAAGGAGCACAGCAGCTAATGTACAGGAGACAGATAGCAGAACCTGAAGGAGAGCCCAAGCATTACAGCAGATCTTGTGATGGGAGCAGTATGTGCATAGCTATTGATGTAATTAGGCAGTGGTTGAATTAGGAAAAAAATGGCAAGGCAAGACTATAGAGTCACCACGCTGTTCCCCTGGCAGGATTCTTTTAACCTATGGCTATGTGAGAAGCAGGAATGTACTGGGCAAAAACAAAGTAGCCATTGCATTTGAATCCTGTCTGTCCTCTGAGGAGATCAAGTTAGCCATTTATTTTTTACAACAGCCCTGTGAGATAGGCCAAGCCAAGGGATTTCACAATGGGATCTTAACCTAGGTTTCCTGAGTCCAAAACTGTCAGTCTAGGCACTTGGTCTTAAAACAGCACAAATAAGAAAGCAAGACTGGCTGCAGGTCTTCAATTAAAACTTTGACAAATACAGCAAACCGTTCTAGACAATCAATTTCATATTTTTTTAATTTCTTTTTTTTGCTATCAAATTACAGTTGACTTATGGTGACCCCTGAGCTTTCAAGGCAAGGGACATTCAGAGGTGGTTTGGCATTGCCTGCCCCTACTTAGTAACTCCACGCTTCCTTGGTTGTCTTCCATCCAAATACTAAACTAAGGCTGACTCTGCTTAACTTCTGAGATCTGATGAGACCTGGCTAGCCTGGGCTGTCCAGGTCAAAGCTTTCTTTATATTATTAAAAACAAATAAGCAGGATTATTATGTTTACAATTCTAGGATGAGCAAGCAGGCTGGGGGAAGTATACAACAGTGCATCAAACTCTACATAGAGGTGGTTTTGACTGAAGTAGCAAAAGTGCCCCAACAACGATATAGGATTGGGCACTTCTAACTGTAACAACTTGCTAAATATGTGCTTAAAAGCATGGAACACCAAAATCTGTTCTACATCTAGCATGTGATGTATGTTATCTGGCTTTTGTATTAATTGCTGTAAAGTGCTTCTGGAAATCGAGCTCTCATCACCATGGGATTACAGTAGCTTTGCTGATCAATTAGTCTCAGTCTAGTGATTTAAGAGAGATCAAGGAAATTAAAGCTGAAGCAAACAGTTCCACCTACAGTGTTACCTCATCAGAATAATTCTTCCTAGCAAAAGCTGCATGAAGAAACTTGGAAATGGTTTTATGCTTTTCCAAAGAGGCACCACTTTGGAATAAGAGCAGTAAGATTAAATACTTTGAGAGGATAAGAACAATCCTTAAGCAGAGAATCAAAATGTTCCATACCAGAGGAGTCGAACCTGTCAATTCCAAAAACGGCCTGGTTGTGAAACATCCAGAAGTGCCCGTTGTTGCAGGAGAGCAGGCAAGGTTTGCATGGAGCAATCACATGGTAGCCTACGACATTACCACTGGAAGAGCAAACAGAATTCCCAGAATTCAAGGTTACAGATGAAAGAGTAGACAAGAAATTGACTGTAACATGAACATACTCCTGATAAATTTAAAGTTAATAAAATGGATTTGCATTTAGTGACTGACTTTGGAAAACACTAGATCAATTCCATATTCAAGCAAGTGAATAAGAACTGAGTGGTTAGCTGTATCAAAGGCTGCTGAGAGGCCCAACACTATCAACAGGGAAGACTGTCCCTTCCCCCACTTTAAACAAAGGTAATCCACCAGTGCAACTAAAGCCATATAAGTACCAGACCCAGGCCTGAACCCAGACTGAAATGGGTCAAGGACAGATGTGTCATCCAGGAAGCTCTGACGCTGCTGCCACCACAAACACTATCGCATTGCCCAGAAAAGGTGAATTGGAGACTGGCCTGTAATTGGCCCCCTCATCTCTAGCCATGAAGTTTTTTGAGCAGCCTTCTTCAAATGTTCATTGTTCACAGAGTTGGACTTGGGTGTTATCAAGACATGCACCACTTTGAATAATTGAACTGGATAAGAGTCTGCAAAGAAGGTCTTCGCTGCCATTGTCCCCACCTCATAGGGTCGCAAATGGGCTCTAAGATGTGCTGTGTCTGATTTATCCCAAGTCTTCCACCAAACCTGCTCTAATCATCTTTCAGGAATCTAGGGGCCTCAAAGAGCATGGAAGAGGAGTGAGCTACTCTGTTTATGGCTGCAGTCAGCGCATCATTCCATGCAGCTACAAGGGCTTCCACAGTCACTGGAGAGGCTCTCAAAATCCCCCATAGCCGCCTGGAAACCAACAGGATCCATTAATCTCCATATGTCCTCAAAGTGCTTATATCAGTTACACAATTTTAAAACCGAAAATATAAAACAAGGAGAACCGTCAAGCATTGTAGAATGCCAACTACAGAAATATAGAACAAAAATTTAAGTCAACCCACCTGGTCACTGAAACTACATTTTAACTTGCCTGTTGAATGGTGTGAGGGAATCCTGCACATCCTTTAGGAAGACACTGCAGAACTTTGGTATGGCCATGAAAGAGGCCCTTAACTTGTTGCCCCCAATTTCTCTTTGAGAATTCACAAAATAAGTTTCCAGGAGGCTCACACAGAAGAGGTGGAGTTGAGGGGACTCTGGTCCCAGACATTGTACAGGTTTAAGGAACAAAAGATTGGGGCCAGAAATTAACCAGGACCCAAAGTAGTTATTTCAGGACTAGAGTAACATGCTGTACAAATATAATGGCCTCTAGAAAGCTGTTGGTGGGTTAACAGCATCCACCAAGGGAGCTAACCCCTCCTGCCTTTCCTCCCTGCTTGGCCTCACAATTTACCACAGATAATGAAAACCTAGCCTAATTATTCAATTGAAAAAAGCTTACTTACAGATTCCCCATCACACTTTTTCTGGTTTGACAGTGGGAACATGCTGATCAATTATATAGTAAGATAGCCTATCAACCATCTTAAGTTTATTGTATGAACGTTCAGCTAGAAACTTGTGTGATGACTAAGATTTAAGCTCACAAGAAACATTTCCACAAAATCATAAATCCAGCTACTGCTGGACTGATGTTGGTAGTGCCAGGCCCCTTGAGGATAAAAAGTCATGTGGGGGACAGTGCTATGAAGGGAGACATCAGGTACGCTATCCCCTCCCCTGTCTTCCATTTGCAGGATATTGACTGGTAACAACCAAAGAAGCTATACAGCTATTCATAACAAAACATCAAATCAAACAACAATTTTACTTACCATTTCAAGCAGGCAATATTCTTCAGTTTACATTCGCAAATTTCTGTGAAATAGCAGTTTCCAATGAAGTCAACAGTACTGGGAGCAGGGATAGAAACATATGGTAATAGTTAAAAATTAACTTGATTGTTGTTTTACAAATATGAGCTATTTAGTCTTCCAATAACAGACTTCCAACAAAGTGCTAGTCTCCTTTGCTTATTTACATTTACATTTCTGCCTCAACCAATAACTGCCGTAAGCCACTCCATTGTCAAAACAATCCATAACTAAACAATCATATAAATAGGGAATGAATTCTAAACCAGAATTTTGACAGGAAGTCTTTTTGCTTGAATTCCCTTCAAAAATTGTCAAAGCAAGCTGTGTAGCTGTCCTTTGAAGAACATACTTTAGCAAATGCTTTAAAATTCAAATGCCCATGTCTTAGGTTTTATCATGAACACTGTTTTCTCCTAATTAAGATAAGCTGCATTTATTTCAAGTTTCAATACTGCTCTGACAATTTATGCTTCATGTGGAAGCATAAATGCATTATGCTTCATGTGGAAAATTGTTTGGTAATACAATTTTACTCTTGTGAGACAATATACTAGAACCTAATAATTGTTTGTCTGTTAAACCTGATGCAAATATTATGTGACCTTAAAGCTATTATTGCTTACAAAAACAGGACATTGTTCATGCTTGCGAACAGTGCAGAATATCAGACCACTGTTTATGCTTACATCTTATTTTCTCTTCTCTCCCTTAGCAGATATAGCTTTAAGGGGGTCTTCAAATACATTCTAGACATTCTACAAACCAGCACATTTATTTAAAAGTCTTATTGCTCAACAAGAGGCTCCAGAATTCCTGTCTGTGTTGCAGAAGGGGCACACAAAACATGGGATAAAGCTGTTTCTAGCACAGGCACACCTTTAAGAAAGCCAAGAGTTCAAATCACTGTAACCACTGCTGGTATAAGTGTAAGTGATGCTATTATTTGGATTAATCATCAATGCCAAACAAATGTATCTGAGTGACCAATTTTTCAAGTATAAAATTTGGCTAAAGATGTTTGAGATTTTCTCAGGACAGTTTCCAGAATCATCCTTTAATTTCTCAATTTTCCTGGCTCCTCCTCTACAGGATTACCACTGTCTATAGCAGTCCATTGCTAAATAGAGGGCACTCTATGAAATGCTTGGCTGTTAACTTCCTGGATGGTCAATAAGATCAAATATTGACACATCCTCAGCTGCATTATTTACTACCAGGAGCTGACTGAGAAATAAAACATAATAAACTGCAGGGAAACAAATAAAGAAAGAATAAAGAAACGATGCTATCAATTAGCAACTGGCTGGGCAAAGGTTTGTGAGGGGCTGCGTGGGAGAGAACAGGATAACTTGGAATTCTGCTCTATCAACCCCTCTTGGATTCTATAAGGTTTCAGGGGCTAGAGAAGGCTGATTTATCCCACCCCACCCCCCATATAACTTTTTCATTTAATTGATTCCCGACCCATTGGATACTCACCGTGCAGGGGTCTTCTTCTGGGTGGTTGTAGGCCATCTTGTTTGGGTTGTTCTCTACCGTCAATCAAGGAGGCAGGAAATATACTTTGGTCACTTCCTGTAGGTGGGTCGTAGCCCTCTTGCCCCAGTATCTGACGAGCCGAGGATCAGACTCACCACAATGAGACAAGAACAATGGAACCACAACCAAATAACATGCTGAAAAAACAAACCTAACCTAACAACTCTGGAAGGGACCAAAGCTCAAAGTAATTCTCACAGGCTCTGAAACTCTATTTTGGAATGTTAACCTTGCAATTTTATGTATGAAACACGTTACCGGAGAACAACGAGAACAGGGCGGGCCAAGATGGCCTACAAGCACCCAGGAGAAGACCCCTTCACAGTGAGTATCCAATGGGTCGTTCTCCTGGATGGTGTAGGCCATCTTGTTTGGGTACTCCCCAAGCAGTGACCCGTAGGGTGGGTTCTGTTAATCTCCGATAATGTGCTCCAGGATTCTCCTTCCAAAGGAGGCCTGAATGGCATCCAGAGAGGTCAACCTACAGTGCCTCACAAAGGGAGAAGGGAGAGGCCCAAGTGGCCACCCTACATATCTATTCTAGGGACACGTGCTTGACCAAAGTCCGGGTAGAGTGGGCCGTGATGCCACTGGGAACCGGTAGACAGCTGGCCTTGTGCGCCTCAATGATGCATGTCCTAATGCTGGAACTAACGGCCACAGAGGACATGACCTCACCTACCCTAGGGGGAACCATGTTAATAAACAGGGACTCACATTCTCCGATATTTTCCTTGCGTATGAGATAGGCCCTCAGGGACCAACGCCCATCCAGGTGGTGCCATAAACATTCCCTGGGATGGCGTAGGGTTGGAGCAAAAGTTAGGCAGAACCACCTCTTCGTTGTTGGGTGGTTCGAACTTAAAATTTTTTATTTTTGTTAATAAGGATATTGGATTTAGGATTGTTGTTCGTATCCCACTGGGGTATGATGGGATACGATGTCACCACTGGGATACGATGACGACAGAGAGCGAGGGTCATCTTGATGGCACCCTACTGGCCTTCCCCATGGTTTTAGTGATTCAAGGATTATCGGAGACACTGGTCTTAATCCTTTCGACGGTTCCAGATTGGTTATCCCAGGGTCACCTGTGACATCTGTGGCATCTGGTTCAGTTTTACCGCATGGTTCTTGAAAAGAACAAGGAACAGAACAAGGAGAAAGAAGAGCTATTCAAACAACGTGACTGAGACGTTGCTAGCCTCATGTTGTCCGTCCACCACCAGGATTCACAGATCTTCCTAGAAAGCGCTTGTTCGCTGGCGCAGGGGGAAGCTAATCACACCAGAGACTCTGTCACTAGATGTCATCCTAGATTACTCACAAGTTGGTCTCAAGCCCAGCCTTTATAGAGCCACCCTACAACATCAGGTGGAGTTTGACTGAAACTTGCCTCATGCTGTAATGCTAGTTAGTTAACTAACTGACTCAAGGAGAACTAACATTCCTTTTAGAATTGAGAATTAATGATTATTACTTCTAAAATCAGTTCTTTATTCTATAAATGAATGGCTGCCAAAGGTAACCCATTCTCTCTTGCCCCCCTTTGTGAAAGATTCCAGACAAAATCTGAATGTATTTTTAAGAGTGTGGCATATATTTGAAATAAATAACTTGTCAAACTCCGTGCACCAGAATTGTGATTTCACTGGGGACATCCCCATTTTTCTTGGGGGCTGTGAAGAAGTGGGAGTATACCCCTCTTCCCACTTGGTCCAACAGTACGGACTCTATGGCCCTGATTAAGGTAAGAAGAGAGATTGCCCACTTAATCCTGTCCCGTTTTTCCGGGGTGAAGCTGCTCGGTGAAGGGAGGAACCTGTCTTGTGACAACAAACGGAACTCTAAGGAGTAACCAGAAGAAACTATGTTCTGGACCCACTGGGCGGCATGGGTTTCCGTCCACTTTGCATCTGCCAGCCCGCTGTCCTTCCTTCCTGGTAGGGGGGAGAGGATGAGGGAGAGGCCCTAAAGCCCAGCTTGGGTATAAACCTGGGTTTGTCTGACCTGACAGATCCGGGTGTCCCTCAGAAAGGCCCATGAATAGCTGGCCTCAGCTATGAGAGCTCTTGTCCCGTCCTACTCAGTAGCCAGGGCAGTTATAGGCTGGATCCATAGGGTCATGGAAATGCCTCCACCTCACCGGCAGAATGTAAAAGGAGTTCTGCCTTTATGCTTTGGCTTGCCCACCAGCTATCACATAGGACAGGATTGCAGAATTCATGGATGTCCTTCCCCATTGTTAGGCCAATAAATTATAGCTTGCTGCCTCACTCAGGTTTTGCTAATGCCTAAGCGGGCTGACTTTGTGGTTTTGTGCGTTAACTCTGACAGCTGCATTTAATACTTTCTGGGAATGACTAACTGGTTTCTAGCTTCCCAAACAGCAGCGCACCTTCTCCTCATAGTCACTCTGTATCACTTCTCTGGAAGCTACAGCTGTCTTCAGCATTACAGACTGGCAGAACGATACTCAGTTTACTTCTGCATTCTCCTCTAGGTGTCCCTGCTCGGTCTCCACCGCATTGTCGGAGATTTGGGCCTAGTGTTAACTGAAGCCTTCCTAATTTCCAGAGATTTCATTCATAGATTTAGCTTGTGAAGCTATAGCATTCCCAATAGAATTGGGATCTAAATACCTCCATAGACTCCCTCGTCCAATTTCCATGGAAGTTCTTGTATGTTATTGGGGCTTCAGCCAATTTCACCTCAAGGCTGGGCTACTGATCCCTCTGACCTTATTTTTTTTTTGGCCTAGTACCCTCTGATCTTCTGTACAAACTGGGGGTTTATCAGAGTCACCTCCGCCCCTGTTACAGGCTCCATAAATCTTACTGATTCCTTCCTGAGCTGTCGAGACCTGTAATACGTTAGCTGTACCAACAGTTTGGGCCTCCTGCGTTTTAGCAACTGGCTTTGGGTCAGAATCAGCCCATTTGACAGTTTGGACCTTTTTGGTTGGGGACTGAGCATGAGGTTTCTGAAACCTGCGACACTGATATCTGAAATGTCCTTCCTGAACAGGAGAAACCGATTACCAATCCCTTCTTGTGTTGTTAGGGGGTATGTCACTGCCCTCTGAGTTATACACAGGCGCCAGCCAGTCCCTATCCCTCCTATGCGGGATGGGGGATCTGGATCTAGAACGAGGCCTTTGCCTGTAAGAGGGGACGGCAGGGGATGGCTGCAGCTTCTTAGATACCTCCTCCCTGATGGAGGAACGTATTAAGGCTTCCAGCCGGTGAGGGGAGAAAACGCTCCACTCTGAGGGAATGACATCTGCCATGCTGCTTTCCCTCCCTCTCTCCCTCTTGCCTGGAGAGTCCAGCTGGATTGGAGGCCTCTGCCTCAGAGGCATCCATCGGCTCTTCATGGCTGCAGCCGCAGCTCTCACGCCCAGATGCTCCTTGGCACCCTGTATAGAGGCTGGTTGAGCGTGCGCGCCAACCTGCGTGGTGAGAAGGCAATGGTGAAAAGGCCTGCTGGCTAGCCCCACGGCTGCTCTGGGACCATGGCTCTCACGCCCAGACGCTCCCTGGCACCCTGTACAGGGACTGTTTGAGCATGCGCACCAACCTGCATGCCGAGAGGGCGATGTTGAAGAGGCCCGTTGGCTAGCCCCACGGCTGCCCTGGGACCGGCTGGTGCGCACTTCCCTCTCAGCCTCACGGCTGCACGGGGAGAGTGGGAGGCTTGACTGGCAGACCTGGTCACTGCCCTCCGTGTTCTCCGTTGCCAAGCGGCACAATCCCTCCTTGTGAGGAGAAAATGGCACTGACGCCATAGCTGCTGAAGGGAAGGCTTTTTTGGCGGGAAGAGGGAAACACAGAGTTACAAGGAAAAAAGACTACAAACTCTCACAGACACAGAAAGGAGTTTTTGGGATCCAAAGGACATGAAGCCTATCAATAAGCAAAGAGTCTGTTGAATTTGCTGCACTACCTGACGAGGCAGGAAGATACTGGGGCAAGATGGCTACGACCCGCCTACAGGAAGTGACCAAAGTATATTTCCTGCCTCCTTGATTGATGATAGAGAACAACCCAAACAAGATGGCCTACACCATCCAGGAGAACAGCTATTTCCAACATTCTTTCCCTCCTAGAGTTTTTCAGTCTTAATCTGGCTGGAATTCTAGGGGTTCTTTTTATTTTGATTCATTTTCCAAGTCATATTATTCTACAGACCCCAGAAGGCCCTCCTCAAGTAGAAACATTTTTACTTTGCCTATGGGTAGATTGGTCTTGTGGCTTTTGTCATCAACTCAAGAGCCAGCCACTTTGCTTTTAGTTAAAGTATTGACTTTGTAGCGAACAGCCCCATCCAAACCTGGAGGAAGAAAACCCTGAAACTTCTCTACCACTGGAAAGTCCCATAGGATTTAAAAGACATACACTGCCAAAAGGGTGGCATATGTCCGGGGGCTAGTGCACTGCACAACCAGCCCTAAACCCTGGGAGGGAGCCAACTAAAGTTGGCTCCACCCTGGGAACACCCTACCCAGTGGTGGAATTCAAATAATTTAACAACCGATTTCGGTGGTGGGATTCAAATAATTTAACAACAGGTTGTTTACAAGCACCATTTTAACAACCGGTTCCGCCAAAGTGGTGCAAACCTGCTGAATCCCACCACTGTCCCTACCCCCCTATCCTGGCGGCCAAACAGAAAGCCAATGCAGTCCTGCTGTGGCCCCAACTTCTGGGTTTTGCGGCAGCAGGGCTGTGGGACACACGGCCACCAGCACGTCTGCACTCTCCGCTGGGGTAAGTGTTCCAGGGAGGGTGAATGCCGCACCACACCCTCAAGTCCTTTCAGCCCCTCTCCCCCATTTGGATTATGGTATATATGTGTAATTTTTCTTACCCCATTAACAAAGAAGATCCCATATTTTCTTGACTGGGATGTATTTTTATGTGAAGCAGTAGATAAAGGAATATTCTTGGCAGCACTGAGTCTAACCTGTGTGGCTATGCGTCCAACTATTTAAATAATGGAGCAATATGAGTCATTGTAATCCTGTACTGCAGAGCTTCTGTCCAAAAATTGGTTGATTCAGGCTATTTATTACTGCAGTTTAGTTTCTGATTCTCATGAAAATAAGGAACATGGATTCTGCTCCCATGTGTGAACTTCACCCTTGTCTTCCCTAGGCTTTTTATTTATTTACAGTATTTGTACACTACAATGATTTTTGTTTATAACAACCCTAGCACAGATAGCTTTAACAGGAGATTAGACAGATTCATGGAGGATGGGTCTATCAGTATGGAACCTTCACATGCAGAGGTAGTAAGCCTTTGAATACCAGTGCTAGAAGGCCTTGACCTCTATGCCCAGTTTGTTAACCCTCCAGGGCAACTGGTTGGCCACAGTGTGAAAGAGGGTACTGGGTTAGATGGACAACTCAACCGATTCTTAGGTTGTCTGTATGTTCCCCAATGTTAGTCTATCACAGTGATGGTGAACCTTTTCGAGACCGAGTGCCCAAATTGCAACTCCAAACAAACTTATTTATTGTAGTCGTGCACGCGGAGTCACCGGGTGAAGGCAACGCAGACGCAGACGGTGGAGATATCATCTAGCGGAGAGAGAGCCAGCAGCGGGAGCCAGCGGGGTCCGTGGATCCCTGGCAACTCTGCTCAGCGTGCCTAGTTCCTGACACCTTCTATTAGGGTTTCTCTCTAGGGTAGCTGGCTGGCTTATCAGGTGGATCGGCTGGGAGGCTCGGAGGCAATGGGAGGCCAGCGGAGATTGTCCAGGTGGGATGCATGGATCTCATCGGGCTGGTATTAGCGTGGCAGGAGGGAAAGTTTACGCAGTCTGGGCCTTAATCCAAGCTCTTCAGACAAGAGGCCCATTATCCCTTTGTCTGGGACACCCCACCTGGCGGCTGTGAGCCAGGCAGTTCACATGACCTGCTTGAAGCTCACCCGGGGTGCGGGGATGGGGAGGCCCGAAGTCGCGACCAGAAGGTCAGTAGTTGGGCCAGCATGCTAAGCCGTTTCTAGCTCTACCGCAAGGTCTCTGTTGGGTCAGGCGGCTCATCCCCTACATCTCCTCCTTACATTTTTTTTTGAAAGCTGGAAGCCGAATTGGTTGGGATGACCTGAGGGGATCACTAACACCTCCTCAGCATCTCTGCCCAGAAGCTGAGTCGGAGCTGCTTATGCAACATGAGGAACTTGGTTCTGCGGCGTATGAAGGGAAGTCAAGGGGTTTCTGCACACATACTACAGGCAATACTTCAGAAATTACATTGAATAAGGGGCAGAGATCCTAATGATAAGAGCACACAATCAAAACCAATGCCCAGAACTGTACAATGAGTACTTAACCATCCCCTGGCAGCCAACTCCAGAGGGCTGGATCTCACCAGTGGGACAATACATCATATTTCAGGATTAGAAACAACGCCTTTGCAACTCATGCACTCTTCATATATAGGAATTAAAATGGGAATTATCAGAGAGATTAAAACAAATACATATTATGTACATTCTCACAACCTTGCGAAGTGCAGTAACAGCAAAATAATCAATAGCCAGCACGCATTATCCTAAAAGTTGCTTACATGGTTCCTGTTGCTCGGAGGCCAGGGCATCCAGAGCGAGTGCGGGAGGTGGAATTAATGGACTTCAAGAAGGGCACAGGCCAGCCGACCAATAGTCTTAGCATTATAAGGAAAGTAAAGTCCAGGGACTCCCACTCAGGAGGCTCGCCAGCGGAGACGAATCTCTGCCTTTCACCGGGAGAGGCAATGTCACCGCTACGTCTCGCAAGAGGGGTCGAGAGAGAGAGTGATGGGCCAGTGGGCGGCGCTAGGCTCCTGGGGTGGAGCCTGAGGCAGGACAATGGTAGAGGCTGGCTGCTGAGGCAGCAAAGGAGTTCCAGCAGCGAGTCGAGCAGGGATGTAGTTGAAGGAGTTCTTTTCCCCGCAGAGTCCAGAACCAGCCTTTGGGGAGCCCGGGATGTTCCCGCAGTGAACCAGGGGAATGTCCTCCACATGTGCAGCAGTTCCAGCCAGCCGATTGCGGACAATGGAGCTCGGGCCGACCTCCTAGCCCCGCCACTAATACCGACAATGCTGGGCACAGGTGTTGGACTTGGTGGTTACACTCGGCCTTGGTGAGTGAGGGAGGAGAGCACCGGGTTGGAGGGTTTTCACCTTATGGGTCCCCAGTCCAGCTCATAGGAGTACCTCCTTGATGGACGAGGGGTGTTCACATAAAGGGGCTCAGGCCCAGGAATTCCCTCTAGGAAATCTCCAGGGCTTCTTTGCAAACCGGAGGAGCAGGCAGGAGCTTAGAAGCAAACTTCCTACTCCCTAGGTACATTTGGCCCAGGCAGGAAGGTTGAGGAGACGCTGGCAGCGGCAGCCAATTGTTCCCAGATGTTGGTTTGACCGACTAAGGCTCGGTCAAAGGGTGGGCCGCATTGCCACCGGCAGGAGAGGCAGCAGGAATAGAGGCAGAGTGATGGTGACCTAGAGTTGGCAGTGATGTGATGGTGAAGTATGGCGATGGCAGCACAGAGGTCCCTCCCGGGGTAAGTCTCAGGGGTAGCCTCCAGCTGTTGCAGCAACTCGCGCTTCTGGTTGAGTGAGTCGCCTTTGACATCCCCCCCCCAGGTCATCCGGGTCTCTTTGGACCGCTCTGGGCTAAAAGCTTGGCGGCGGTTCCGTCCGAGGTCGTGAGGACAGGATCCTCCAGAGAGATCCAGGCTCCATCTCAGGATGGGATTGGTTTCTTCCTGGTTTCATTTTGCCATGGGCTGGCCGGACATGGCTTAGTCAGAAATCCACAAGAGACCACCTGTGGTGGAAGAGGGACTGAAGGCTACCACCCCTTCCCCGAGTTATGGGAGGGGCCGAGTCCCCGCCATGGAGACTCCTCGGCCTTGGAGCTGGCGCGAAACTCCTGAGCATGTGGATGAGGTCTCGACCGCTTTGATGGGCTAGCCAGAAGTCTGAGGCTCGATTGATCAGATTTGGAGTGATTGTTAATATATCATCAAGTTTGCTCCAGTTTGCTCCGCTTGCCCTTCGCGTAGAATGGCTTGCAGAGGGGCCACTCCACCCTCTTCATCATTAAAATTTTTTTTTGACAGGGGAGGGCAAGGGGTAGGCGATCCTGATGGGAGTGGGTTACGGCTTTCAAGACGCCAATATCAGAAGCTGCCAAGGTAGAAGGTCCGAGCCCTGGAGAAGAAGCCGAGAGGTGGACCGATTAAGGGAATTGTGGGTATGCCATACTTTAATTTGCAGTACCAAAGTGACTTTGAGAAGCGCTTTTGGGAGCACTGGAGATGCATCAGGGGAATGAAATGATCAGGCACTTAGGAGTAAAAATTTCAACATAAAGGGAGGGGGATTTCCTTGGTAAGGGGAATGTGACTTACCGCGGACCTTGGTGGGTTGGCCTCTACAAGGGCTGTAAAGGGTGCTAGAAGTTGTGATTAGGTCTATCTTGGTCAATGCCGCCCTTGAAACCACCTCTTAAGGCGTTTAAATGCCGTTTATTTCGGCCGCCAATACATGATATTGGTAAAGCTGCCAGGCGCCGGGTAAGACGCCAAGCACCAGAGAAGGAGGAAGCGTGTCACAACCCAGACGGGCTTATGAGTAAGTGCAGATGGCCGGACTTCTCCTCTTTTTAATCCTTGGGAGCCCAACTCCTGGCAGTGCCTCACGGTTACCAGGATCGGGCCTGTGATTTTAATCCAGGGAGGGGCCCATTGTCAGTTACCAATCGTCCCTCCCGCCTTTGCTGGTTGAAAAAATAGAAGGAGAAAGGGGGGGAGAGGAAGGAAAGACAGCCCTGGGAGCAGGAGTCCAGGAGACAGGAGTCAGGGGAAACAGTCAATCAATGATCTGGCGCGGTGGGGGGAAGGGGCGTGGGTAAAGTGAGGGGTGGGTTGTCCATCCTTAAGACCAAGGCTGTTCTGGACCTGGCTCTATGAGGTCTCTGCTCCCCAAAGGGATTAACACATGGATGTCCAAGACGATGAGGTGGACTGTGAGCTGTCGCTTCGAAGCCCTGGCTGTAGACTGAGCGGGAAGCTGGATCGCTTCCGTCCTCGCTGACCTGGTTTTCCTCCCCCCACCCCCAGATGCACGTGCAGGCGAACCTGCATTCTAGGCCACTGAGTCAGCCACTCAGGTCACTCTGATGTAGCAGTTCGCGTACGCCGGCGCGCCAGTGTCCTACACTAGCTCCTTGGTAGAGCTGGCTTACAATGGTGAGCTTCCAGGTACCGGGCGGTAGGCTCCCAATATGTAGGCGTCTCTCCCACTGCTGCAATGGTGGCTTAGTCGCCATGCCTTTGGAGAGGGGCTGCTTGGGCTCATGGCCTTTAACGAATCAATGGCTGGGCAAGCGATGGGGCAGGAGTAATTAGCTGTGCTTAGCTGGTTCCGGCTGCAGTTCCCTGCGGGATGACATCCATACCTGGATGTGGATGTGGGTCCCTTGCGATGCATGGAGTCGATGACCCAGGGATGATGAACAATCCCACCGCCCGGCAGCCGGATGCTTTTGGCAAAACCAGCCCAATGGTCCCATCGTAAGGGGATGGGGGGTCGCTGTACTGGAGTGAGGGACAACGAAAATCTCTGGAGTGGGGAACTCTTGAAAGAAATAGGTTAGGTGCAGGTGAGCCGCAGGATGCCACGCAGAGGGAGGTGGTTTGGGGCTTCAGGGGCTGCTCCTAATGAGTCTCCCTCCTTTGGTCCTTGGGGCTGGGAGAGATGCCCGAGCGAAGCCTTCCTCGACAGGCATCTTCGGCTTCTCCAGTGGAAGCCTCTCTCTGGCACCCGGGGCATCTGGTCTTAGGGCTGCCTTTGGAGACCTTCGGGCCTCCTGGGAAGACCCCCTCCGTCCCGAGGGGGTCATAGGCCCTCCCTCGGGCAGCCTACATTCCCTTGAGGAAGTGTCCCGGCCTTTGCCGCGAAGTTGAAGCTTACTCCATCCTGGGAGGGCTGCCCCCTTAGTGAGGTGGATGAGTGGCTGCAGGCTTTCAAGAGACTGGCTTAATTGGTATGGAAGATCCTCATGTCCTGGCAAGCTAAAGCTTTAAGCGTATGTCGGCCAGTTCGCCAGATTCTTCCCTAGGCCTGTGGATGCAGCCTCTAGGCGTTACTCCCAGTGGAGGCTGCTCTCCCGGCAAGGCTTAGTGCTGATGCCTTCGCTTTTGGAGCCCCTCCCTCGCTATCTACTCTGCCTCTTTGAGGGCCTCCTCCTGGAGCCTGTTCACAAAATTCAGCATAGGGCTCCTTGGGGCTTTCGGCCGATGCCAGAAGGCTTTGGAAGCTTTGGGTCGGGTTGTCCGCTAGCGCTAGGACTTTCATGTATGCCTTACCTTATGCTCATACTTCAGAGGCTGCATCAGAAGGGCATTACCTCCGCAGAATTCAATCTGAGCATTGGGGTTGGCGAAGCCTCACCGCCAGTAGTGCTGTGCTTGGGCGGTGCTTATCGCGCTACCAGAGGCTGCTCCTGCTGTTATGCACTCGCTGGCTGTAATTTTCGCCTTCCTAAACCACGACTGGCGCGGTTTAAAAAGCATGCTCTGAAAGGTGGTTTTCCAATCCTCGGAACCATTAGAGTGGTTCCTGGCGACTGCCTCCAGCATGCCTCTTACATAGGGCTGAGTGGATTCCTACGTCTCCGCATTACCTTGGCGGAGACTCGAGTGAGGATGTTGCTTAGCTTAAGGGACGGGTGCATCGACAAGTCATTGAGCGGCGCCATCCACGCATCCTCCCTTCCTGGTCATCAGTGTAATGGGTGGGGCGCATAGACATGGCGCAGAATGATCTGGCAGGAGTTTCGCTCTTCCGCCAGGGTTGAATCGTGGGCTAATAATGCTCTTATGCTAGGGTTTTTTCTGAAACTCTCCAGCCATTGACGCGGGCGCTTCGACGGAGTCACGGTGGCTTCAGAAGAAAATGAAGTAGCGAGGCGAAAGGGAGGAGGCTGCCGGAGAACCCAGCTGGGAGGATTTAAGAAAGAGGCAAGGCGAGCAAAGGGAGAGGTAGAAGGAGGACAAGGTCGTCAATTGTAGTGGATAGAGAAAAAAGTTCCGAGAGGTGAAACTGGAAGCTGAAGGGTCAAAAGGAGGGCGATATCTACGGCAAGAGGGCCATAGACCTGCAGGTGGGCTGATGGCTATTGGCTACGCTAACATTGCCTCCTTCACTGCCAGTAGCAGTAGCAGTGACATCCAGTAGGCGCTACCGAGGCTCTCTATGCAGAAAGTGCGCCCGATGTTTTCCCCAATCGCTAAGATTCAATGTCCCCCTTCTGGGCACCTGCATGGACATTGAGCTTCAATCTCCTCAACCAATTTGCGCGCAGTCTCCTCTCTTTACGGAGACCCTGCGGCACCGCTGCTAACGCTTTCAATTCGCTTAACGTGCTTGTCATAAGCCCTGCTTTTGCAAGCCCCCCCCCATTACCTCTACCGCTGTTCGGACCGGACTGAGAGAGTGTCCTAGGAACTTCGGGTCCCTGGATGCGCCGGATCCAGCCGGACGGGCGGTACCGAGAAATGGTTCTCCCTGGATGCGCCGCATCCAGCGGACGCCGGGTACCGCCGCCCTTCGAAGCTGACACGGGTAAGCAGGTGTGGAGGTCTGGAGGATTCCCGGTTTCGCACCAGTTGTAGTCGTGCGCACGCTGAGTCACCGTAAAGCGAACGGACGAGACGCTGAGAAATATCATCTGGTGGAAGAGGAGTCCAGCAGCGGGAAGCTGTCAGGGTTCAGTGATCCTGGCAACTCTGCCGCGTACAAGCGGATTCCTGACACCTTTATTAGGAGTTTCTCTGGGGAAGCGGGCTAAGGGTGCTGGATGTTGGGAGGCCGGGGAGGCCGGGAGGAAGCTGGGGGGAGATCGCCAGGTGATGCATGATCTCATCGGGCTGGTATGTGCAGGAGGAAGCGTCCGTGTCTGGGCCTAATCCACGCCTGGGGACAAGGGCCCATTATCCCTTTGTCT